>NW_010966158.1:23313-36129 GCF_000463585.1 Tarenaya hassleriana | reverse complement strand
TAATTATGATATACAAACCTCTTTTTTATTTAGTGACAACAATATCTAGAATGCCGCATATACCTCTTCAATCTCGTGTGAGTAATTCCGTACCACCACCAAATTTCTACGTAAAAACAAACATATATGTTAAAATCAAAATGTAATATCCATGATAAGTTTAGTAAAATGATGACAATGTATAATATTATTTAAAAATTTTCCCCAACTTCAATTTGACTTTGACTCGGGTCTTGTTCTTCTTGGTTAGTCTATTGAACTTTTCTTTCCTTATGTTCTTTTTTTCTTGGGTTCGGGCCATTCGGATTTTTTTTGTGCGCCTATGCTAATACATAATCCTTGATCAATATCTATCAATTTATAAAAACAATATGTTTACAAACACTTACAATGATAAAAATAAATAATCAAAATCAATGTTAACATATGAATTCTCGATCAGCATTATATTTGATGACAAACTCTCTGTGAATCATGTACCTTGACTGTAGAAAAAAGTATATATCATTTTTTATAAAATCAAAACATTAGTTCAATCACATAAAAAATCATTAAGTAAACTTTTTATTGTCAACTTCGTATACATTAACGAATTCAGCAATGTTAAATGTGATATTGTTTTGTATCGATTGTCCGCAATTGACAATGTATTGCAACAACAATGACAATGATACCACTTAACAAGTCTCTGTAAAAGAATTTAAAATTAAATTATCACATTAGAAATAACAGAGATTATATAAAACTAATCATATTAACAATGTAATTATGATATACAAACCTCTTTTTTATTTAGTGACAACAATATCTAGAATGCCGCATATACCTCTTCAATCTCGTGTGAGTAATTCCGTACCACCACCAAATTTCTACGTAAAAACAAACATATATGTTAAAATCAAAGTGTAATATCCATGATAAGTTTAGTAAAATGATGACAATGTATAATATTATTTAAAAATTTTCCCCAACTTCAATTTGACTTTGACTCGGGTCTTGTTCTTCTTGGTTACTACTATTGAGCTTTTCTTTTCTTATGTTCTTTTTTTCTTGGGTTTGGGCCATTCAGATTTTTTGGTGCGCCTATGCTAATACATAATCCTTGATCAATATCTATCAATTTATAAAAATAATATGTTTACAAACACTTACAATGATAAAAATAAATAATCAAAATCAATGTTAACATATGAATTCTCGATCAGCATTATATTTGATGACAAACTCTCTGTGAATCATGTACCTTGACTGTAGAAAAAAGTATATATCATTTTTTTTATAAAATCAAAACATTAGTTCAATCACATAAAAAATCATTAAGTAAACTTTTTATTGTCAACTTTGCATGCATTAACGAATTCAGCAATGTTCAATGTGATATTGTTTTGTATCGATTGCCCGCAATTGACAATGTAATGCAACAACAATGACAACGATACCACTTAAAAAGTCTATGTAAAAGAATTTAAAATTAAATTATCACATTAAAAATAATAGAGATTATATAAAACTAATCATATTAACAATATAATTATGATATACAAACCTCTTTTTTGTATAGTGACAACAATATCTAGAATACCGCATATACCTCTTGAATCTCGTGTGAGTAATTCCGTACCACCACCAAATTTCTACGTAAAAACAAACATATATGTTAAAATCAAAATGTAATATCCATGATCAGTTTAGTAAAATGATGACAATGTATAATATTATTTAAAAATTTTACCCGACTTCAATTTGACTTTGACTCGGGTCTTGTTCTTCTTGGTTAGTCTATTGAACTTTTCTTTCCTTATGTTCTTTTTTTCTTGGGTTCGGGCCATTCGGATTTTTTTTGTGCGCCTATGCTAATACATAATCCTTGATCAATATCTATCGATTTATAAAAACAATATGTTTACAAACACTTACAATGATAAAAATAAATAATCAAAATCAATGTTAACATATGAATTCTCGATCAACATTATATTTGATGACAAACTCTCTGTGAACCATGTACCTTGACTGTAGAAAAAAGTATATATCATTTTTTTATAAAATCAAAACATTAGTTCAATCACATAAAAAAAATCATTAAGTAAACTTTTTATTGTCAACTTCGTATACATTAACGAATTCAGCAATGTTAAATGTGATATTGTTTTGTATCGATTGTCCGCAATTGACAATGTATTGCAACAACAATGACAATGATACCACTTAACAAGTCTCTGTAAAAGAATTTAAAATTAAATTATCACATTAGAAATAACAGAGATTATATAAAACTAATTATATTAACAATGTAATTATGATATACAAACCTCTTTTTTATTTAGTGACAACAATATCTAGAATACCGCATATACCTCTTCAATCTCGTGTGAGTAATTCCGTACCACCACCAAACTTCTACGTAAAAACAAACATATATGTTAAAATCAAAATGTAATATCCATGATTAGTTTAGTAAAATGATGACAATGTATAATATTATTTAAAAAATTTACCCAACTTCAATTTGACTTTGACTCGGGTCTTGTTCTTCTTGGTTACTACTATTGAGCTTTTCTTTTCTTATGTTCTTTTTTTCTTGGGTTCGGGCCATTCGGATTTTTTTTGTGCGCCTATGCTAATACATAATCCTTGATCAATATCTATCAATTTATAAAAACAATATGTTTACAAACACTTACAATGATAAAAATAAATAATCAAAATCAATGTTAACATATGAATTCTCGATCAACATTATATTTGATGACAAACTCTCTGTGAGCCATGTACTTTGGCTGTAGAAAAAAGTATATATCATTTTTTTTATAAAATCAAAACATTAGTTCAATCACATAAAAAATCATTAAGTAAACTTTTTATTGTCAACTTTACATGCATTAAAGAATTTAGCAATGTTAAATGTGATATTGTTTTGTATCGATTACCCGCAATTGACAATGTAATGCAACAACAATGACAACGATACCATTTAACAAGTCTATGTAAAAGAATTTAAAATTAAATTATCACATTAAAAATAATGGAGATTATATAAAACTAATCATATTAGCAATATAATTATGATATACAAACCTCTTTTTTGTTTAGTGACAACAATATCTAGAATACCGCATATACCTCTTGAATCTCGTGTGAGTAATTCCGTATCACCACCAAATTTCTACGTAAAAACAAACATATATGTTAAAATCAAAATGTAATATCCATGATAACTTTAGTAGATTTGATGACAATGTATAATATTATTTAAAAATTTTACCCAACTTCAATTTGAGTTTCACTCGGGTCTTGTTCTTCTTGGTTAGTCTATTGATTTTTTCTTTTCTTATGTTCTTTTTTTCTTGTGTTCGGACCATTCGGATTTTTTGGTGCGCCTATGTTAAAGCATAATGCTTGATCAATATCTATCAATTTATAAAAACAATATGTTTACAAACACGCACAATGATAAAAATAAGTAATCAAAATCAATGTTAACATATGAATTCTCGATCAACATTATATTTGATGACAAACTCTCTGTGAACCATGTACCTTGACTATAGAAAAAAGTATATATCATTTTTTTATAAAATCAAAACATTAGTTCAATCACATAAAAAAATCATTAAGTAAACTTTTTATTGTCAACTTCGCATGCATTAACGAATTCAGCAATGTTAAATGTGATATTGTTTTGTATCGATTGCTTGCAATTGACAATGTATTGCACCAACAATGACAACGATACAACTTAACAAGTCTCTGTAAAAGAATTTAAAATTAAATTAACACATTAAAAATAATGGAGATTATATAAAACTAATCAAATTAACAATGTAATTATGATATACAAACCTCTTTTTTGTTTAGTGACAACAATATCTAGAATGCCGCATATACCTCTTCAATCTCGTGTGAGTAAATTCGTACCACCACCAAATTTCTACGTAAAAACAAACATATATGTTAAAATCAAAATGTAATATCCATGATAACTTTAGTAGATTTGATGACAATGTATAATATTATTTAAAAATTTTACCCAACTTCAATTTGAGTTTGACTCGGGTCTTGTTCTTCTTGGTTAGTCTATTGATGTTTTCTTTCCTTATGTTCATTTTTTCTTGTTTTCGGACCATTCGGATATTTTGGTGCGCCTATGTTAAAGCATAATGCTTGATCAATATCTATCAATTTATAAAAACAATATGTTTACAAACACGCACAATGATAAAAATAAGTAATCAAAATCAATGTTAACATATGAATTCTCGATCAACATTATATTTGATGACAAACTCTCTGTGAACCATGTACCTTGACTATAGAAAAAAGTATATATCATTTTTTATAAAATCAAAACATTAGTTCAATCACATAAAAAAAATCATTAAGTAAACTTTTTATTGTCAACTTCGTATACATTAACGAATTCAGCAATGTTAAATGTGATATTGTTTTGTATCGATTGTCCGCAATTGACAATGTATTGCAACAACAATGACAATGATACCACTTAACAAGTCTCTGTAAAAGAATTTAAAATTAAATTATCACATTAGAAATAAAAGAGATTATATAAAACTAATCATATTAACAATATAATTATGATATACAAACCTCTTTTTTGTTTAGTGACAACAATATCTAGAATGCCGCATATACCTCTTCAATCTCGTGTGAGTAAATCCGTACCACCACCAAATTTCTACGTAAAAACAAACATATATGTTAAAATCAAAATGTAATATCCATGATAAGTTTAGTAAAATGATGACAATGTATAATATTATTTAAAAATTTTACCCAGCTTCAATTTGACTTTGACTCGGGTCTTGTTCTTCTTGGTTAGTCTATTGAGCTTTTCTTTTCTTATGTTCTTTTTTTCTTGGGTTCGGGCCATTCGTATTTTTTGGTGTGCCTATACTAATGCATAATCCTTGATCAATATCTATCAATTTATAAAAACAATATGTTTACAAACACTTACAATGATAAAAATAAATAATCAAAATCAATGTCAACATATGAATTCTCGATCAACATTATATTTGATGACAAACTCTCTATGAACCATGTACCTTGACTGTAGAAAAAAGTATATATCATTTTTTTTATAAAATCAAAACATTAGTTCAATCACATAAAAAATCATTAAGTAAACTTTTTATTGTCAACTTTGCATGCATTAACGATTTCAGCAATGTTAAATGTGATATTGTTTTGTATCGATTGCCCGCAATTGACAATGTATTGTAACAACAATGACAACGATACCACTTAACAAGTCTATGTAAAAGAATTTAAAATTAAATTATCAGACTAAAAATAATAGAGATTATATAAAACTAATCATATTAACAATATAATTATGATATACAAACCTCTTTTTTGTTTAGAGACAACAATATCTAGAATATCGCATATACTTCTTCAATCTCGTGTGAGTAATTCTGTACCACCACCAAATTTCTACGTAAAAACAACCATATATGTTAAAATCAAAATGTAATATCCATGATAACTTTAGTAGATTTGATGACAATGTATAATATTATTTAAAAATTTTACCCAACTTCAATTTGACTTTGACTCGAGTCTTGTTCTTCTTGGTTAGTCTATTTAAGTTTTCTTTCCTTATGTTCTTTTTTTCTTGTGTTCGGACAATTAGGATTTTTTGGTGCGCCTATGCTAAAGCATAATCCTTGATCAATATCTATCAATTTATAAAAACAATATGTTTACAAACACGCACAATGATAAAAATAAATAATCAAAATCAATGTTAACATATGAATTTTCGATCAACATTATATTTGATGACAAACTCTCTGTGAACCATGTACCTTGACTGTAGAAAAAAGTATATATAATTTTTTTTATAAAATCAAAACATTAGTTCAATCACATAAAAAATCATTAAGTAAACTTTTTATTGTCAACTTTACATGCATTACCGATTTTAGCAATGTTAAATGTGATATTGTTTTGTATCGATTGCTCGCAATTGACAATGTATTGCAACAACAATGACAACGATACCCTTAACAAGTCTATGTAAAAGAATTTAAAATTAAATTATCACATTAAAAATAATGGAGATTATATAAAACTAATTATATTAACAATGTAATTATGATATACAAACCTCTTTTTTTGTTTAGAGACAACAATATCTAGAATACCGCATATAACTCTTCAATCTCGTGTGAGTAATTCCGTACCACCACCAAATTTCTACGTAAAAACAAACATATATGTTAAAATCAAAATGTAATATCCATGATCAGTTTAGTAAAATGATGACAATGTATAATATTATTTAAAAATTTTACCCAACTTCAATTTGACTTTGACTCGGGTCTTGTTCTTCTTGGTTAGTCTATTGAGCTTTTCTTTCCTAGTGTTTTTTTTTTCTTGGGTTCGGGTCATTCGGATTTTTTGGTGCGCCTATACTAATGCATAATCCTTGATTAATATCTATCGATTTATAAAAACAATATGTTTACAAACACTTACAATGATAAAAATAAATAATCAAAATCAATGTTAACATATGAATTCTCGATCAACATTATATTTGATGACAAACTCTCTGTGAACCATGTACCTTGACTGTAGAAAAAAGTATATATTATTTTTTTATAAAACAAAACATTAGTTCAATCACATAAAAAATCATTAAGTAAACTTTTTATTGTCAACTTTGCATGCATTAACGAATTCAACAATGTTAAATGTGATATTGTTTTGTATCGATTGTCCGCAATTGACAATGTATTGCAACAACAATGACAACGATACCATTAAACAAGTCTCTGTAAAAGAATTTACAATTAAATTATCACATTAAAAATAATGGAGATTATATAAAACTAATCATATTAACAATGTAATTATGATATACAAACCTTTTTCTTGTTTAGTGACAACAATATATAGAATGACGCATATACATCTTCAATCTCGTGTGAGTAATTCCGTATCACCACCAAATTTCTACGTAAAAACAAACATACATGTTAAAATCAGATTGCCATATCCATGATAACTTTAGTAGATATAATGACAATGTATAATATTATTTAAAAATTTTACCCAACTTCAATTTGACTTTGTCTCGGGTCTTGTTCTTCTTGGTTAGTCTATTCAGCTTTTCATTCCTTATGTTCTTTTTTTCTTGGGTTCGAGCCATTCTGATTTTTTGGTGCGCCTATGTTAAAGCATAATCCTTGATCAATATCTATTAATTTATAAAAACAATATGTTTACAAACACGCAAAATGATAAAAATAAATAATCAAAATCAATGTTAACAAATGAATTCTCGATCAACATTATATTTGATGACAAACTCTCTGTGAACCATGTACCTTAACTGTAGAAAAAAGTATATATCATTTTTTTTAGGGAGAATCGCCGTAAAATACCTCTACTTTTCACTGGTCTCAATTTAATACCTGTACTTTTTTAATTACTGAATAATACATATACAATTGGTTTTTCTCCAAATAAATCCTATACTTTTAAATTATTGGCCAAAAAATACCTACCGTCAAATAACCGCCACGTAGACAAACGGAAATCCTACGTGGCAACAAAATTCTCAACCTCTCTCCTAGTCATCGCGCCATGTCATCGCCACGTCAGAAATTAAATAAAAAATAAATAAAAAATAAATAATTAATAAATTAATTAATAATAATAATTAATTAAATAAATAAAATCATAAAATAAATAATAAATATATATATATATATACATATACACATATATATACATATATGCATATATACATACGTATATAAATATATACATATAAACACACACATATATATATATACCATATATAAATATATATATATATATATACATACATACACATAAATATACATATATATAAATAATAAAAATATACATATACATACACATATACACATACACATATATATATATACATACATATAAATACACATATATATATAAACATACATGTGTATACATATACATACATACATACATATACATTCACATATATATACATATACATTATACATACATATATATATACATATGCATACACACATATATATATATAGATATACATGCACATACAACACATACACATACATATATATACATATATATACAACACATACATATACATATATATATATATATATATATATATATATATATAAATACATGTATATACATACATTTATATATTTATATGTATGTATATATATGTAGCATGTATATGTATATATATTATTTATATATGTATTGGTATATATATATGTGTTGGTATATATATATGTAGCATGTATTATGTATATATCTATATGTATATATACATATGTATATAAATATATATACATACATATAAATATATAGGTATATGTATATACATGTATATATATATATATATGTATATGTATATGTTGTATATATATGTATATATATGTATGTGTATATGTGTTGTATATGTATATATATGCGAATGTATATGTATGTATGTATATGTATATATATGTGTATTGATATGTATGTATATATATATGTGTGGATGTGTATATTTTTATACGTATGTATATGTACATGTGTATATATATGTGTATGTGTATATATGTATGCATATGTATATTTTTATTCGCACGTCGTGTAACACTTTTGTAAGTTACATCAGTTCGGTTCGTTTAGTATGATGCTCTTCGAATAACTTATGGAGCCAAAGAAAGAATGATATGGTGGTTGTTGGAAAGAGTTCCAGCAAAAGGAAGCATTCCAAAGGTAAGGGCAAAAGGAAATTGACAAGTGTTGTCACTAAGCCTAAGCTCAAACCCAAGAAGGAAGAGTGTTATTTCTGTCATGCCATTGGGCATTGGTATAAAAATTGCAGACTCTACTTGGAAGATCAGAGGAAGAAGAAACTTGCAGAAGCTTCAACTTCTGGTATCTTCGTTATAGAGGCTAACTTGTGTACTTCTACGTCATGGGTATTAGATATCGGATGTGCCTCACACATTTGTGCAAATGTGCAGGGACTGCGAGGAAGTAGACAATTGACAAAGGGAGAAGTAGATCTCCGCGTCGGGAATGGAGCAAAAGTTGATGTATTGACCGTCGTGACTTATGATCTAACTTTACCTTCTGGCCTTGTATTAGAGTTGCATTATTGTTATTTTGTACCTGCCATCAGTAAGAACATCATATCGATATCATGTTTAGACTCAGATGGTTTCAGATTTGTTATTGAGAACAAATGTCTGTCCATTTATAGAGACGATTTATTCTATGGTAAGGGTTACCAGTTTAATGACTTTTATGGTTTGGAAGATGAACCATCTGGATATAGGTCGATCTATAATGTTAGTACTAAGCGGTTTAAGCCGAACGACTTAAACCCGACCTATCTCTGGCATTGTCGACTTGGCCACATCAACGATAAACGCATTGCGAAGCTTCACTTTGATGGACTTCTTGATTCTTTTGATTATGAGTCAATTGAATCATGCGATTCTTGTTTGATGGGCAAGATGACAAAATCTCCTTTTCTAGAAAACGAGAACGGGCTACAGAGTTGATAGAACTCTGAACCGATCGTTTGTATAGATATACAACCGATCGGTTCGTGACGCTGAACAACATTCCACGAGCATGAGAAGGAACCGATCGGTTGGTGTGAACCAGAAACGATCGGTTTATGAGCCTGAGCATTAAGTGGAGAGATGGATCAAAATACCCTGTATCGAGAGTGAGTGTGCAAGGAAAACGGAGATTATAAAATAAAGAAAAAATAAATAAATAGATAAATAAAAGCGAAAGAAATATATATGCGGAAAAAGGATACAGGTTCGGGAAAAACCCGAACGTGCTCGTTTAAGGTCGTGAGCAAAAGGACCGTAGTGGTATCAAGCTGGGGAGGGATCAGAGAGAGGGAGAGTGCCTCTCTCGGAAGACAATTCGTCGGGGTTGTACAGCTTCACCCGCTGAGCGTTTACTTTGAATGCTTTACCGTCGGAACCCCAAAGCTCGATCGCACCATGGTTGGCGACATGTTTGATTGTGATTGGACCGGACCAGTAGGATTGAGCTTACCTGGAAAAAGTCGTAGTCGAGAATTGAAGACAAGGACACGATCGTTTACCTGGAAAGATCGATGAATGATGTGGTGATCATACCAACGTTTAGTACGCTCCTTGTAGATTTTTGCATTCTCATAGGCGTCTAGGCGGATTTCTTCAAGATGATGGAGTTGTAGTACTCGCTTCTCCGCTGCGGGCTTTAGGTCGTAGTTCAGAGTTTTGATAGCCCATAACGCCTTATGTTAAAGTTCAACCGGCAGATGACATGCTTTCCCATATACCAACTGAAAAGGAGTCATACCGATGGGAGTCTTGAAAGCAGTTCGGTAGGCCCAGACCGCATCATCGAGTTTCTGTGACCAGTCTTTGCGAGAACGGGATACGATTTTCTCCAGAATAGATTTGATCTCCCGGTTAGAGATCTCGACTTGACCACTAGTCTGCGGGTGATAAGGGGTAGTAACGCGATGTTGAACCCCGTATTTCTTCAGTAAATTCTCGATGACTCAGTTCACAAAATGAGTCCTCCATCGCTGATTATAACACGCAGCACTCCAAAACGAGGGAAAATGACTCTCTGAAATATCCGTGAGATGACTTTAGAGTCGTTCGTTGGACTAGCAATCGCTTCGACCCATTTGCTCACATAATCGACTACAACCAATATGTAGAGTAGAGATGTCCACAAGAAGGAGGGAAAGGGCCCATAAAGTCGATCCTCCAGACATCGAAAGGTTCAACCTCTAGGATGAACTGTTGAGGCATCTCATGACGGCGGGAGACGTTTCTGGTGCGCTGGCAAGCATCACACGAAGAGACAAACCGATGAACATCTTTAAATAGAGAGGGCCAGTAAAAACCTGCTTGAAGGATCTTGGAGGCTGTCTTCGAACTAGCGAAATGGCCGGCGTAATCTGAAGAGTGACAATGGAAAATCACTCATTGAATCTCATCCTCGGGTATACATCATCGGAACAGTCCGTCTTTACCTCGCTTGAATAAGAATGGCTCATCCCAGAAAAAATCACGAACGCCATGGAGGAATTTCTTCCTTCCGTTATAATTCAACTCAGGAGGAAGGAGGCCACTAACCAGGTAGTTGACATAGTCAACATACCAAGGTGCTTCGGACTGTACGGATATGACCATGATCTGTTCGTCCCGAAGTGAGTCGTCGATTGGGATTGAGTCAGGAATCTGTAGTCGCGATAGATGATCAGCAACATTGTTTTCTGTACCCTTTCGGTCCCGGATCTCCAAGTCAAACTCCTGTAAAAGTAGTGTCCATCTGATAAGACGTGGTTTAGCATCTTTCTTAGACAGGAGATACCTGAGTGCAGCATGGTCGATGTAAACGATCACGTTGGAGCCGATAAGGTATGATCTGAATTTCTCGAACGCGAAAACAAAGGCAAGCATTTCTTTTTCTGTTGTAGTGTAGTTCGTCTGAGCATCGTCCAGAGTTCGGCTTACATAATAAATGGTATGGAGCTTCTTGTCCTTTCGCTATCCAAGAACTGCGCCAATTGCGTAATCACTGGCGTCACACATAATCTCGAAAGGGAGATCCCAATCTGGCGGTTGAATGATAGGAGCAGAGGTCAGAGCTTTCTTCAGAGTTTGGAATGCAATATTGCATTCAGCTGTATGCTCGAATGACGCTTCCTTGCAGAGCATGTCAGTTAGAGGTTTGGAGATCTTGGAAAAATCCTTAATGAACCTCCTGTAGAAGCCTGCATGACCGAGAAAACTGCGGATGCTTGTGACGTTGCAAGGTGGGGGCAGTTTCTCGATTACTTCTATCTTAGCTCGGTCGACCTCGATCCCTCTTTCTGAAATTTTGTGTCCGAGAACGATGCCTTCGTGAACCATAAAGTGTTATTTCTCCCAGTTGAGCACTAAATTAGCCTGTGCACACCTGTTTAAGACTCGAGAAAGATTCATCAGACACACATCCAAGGAGGGTCTATGGACGAAAAAATCATCCATGAACACCTCCATAATATCTTCGATAACATCCGAGAAGATATCCATCACGCAACGCTGGAAAGTGCCAGGTGCATTACAGAGACCAAAAGGCATACGTCTACACGCCTTTATATGATGTGTGATTGATGATTATAGAGATGATCATAAGTATTGGATATGATCACAGTCATAGGTATTCGTTGGAGAACGGAATACTGGATTGACCCGCATGAGATTGTCACATGGACTAGCGTCATGACTTGAATCTCATATGGCGGTTCCATGATTGGATCCTAAGACCTGAGATATCTACGGAATCCAACATGAGAAGTTTTGTGCTTTGAATGCATCAAACGTCCTGTGTAACAGGAGGATTATAAAGGCG
This sequence comes from Tarenaya hassleriana, assembly GCF_000463585.1. Taxonomy (NCBI): domain Eukaryota; kingdom Viridiplantae; phylum Streptophyta; class Magnoliopsida; order Brassicales; family Cleomaceae; genus Tarenaya; species Tarenaya hassleriana. The sequence continues at coordinate 23,700 of NW_010966158.1, read as the reverse complement.
TGTATCAGGCACGAAACGAATCATGTACTGGATTGGAGATAGTCAAGACGGGATTTGTACCTCTCATAAAAGAGAGAGATATCGCTGGGCCCCTCGTGGGAGCGAGACTGTAGAAATGTGTGGCCGCACTGTAGACGAGCGTCGTCTATTTCAGACAGTCGAACTCAGTGAACGAGAAAGCAGTCGAACCTGATAAGGTGGCTTGTCCATGCCTTATGTTCGACATATGATATCGCGATACAAAAGGATCACCAGCCGGAATCATCACTGGCGTTCGTATGATCACGAACAAACTCTATTCGAGATAGGTAGTCGTAGTGTCTTGCTAGAGACCGCTTATGACTTGTGTAACCGAAATAAGAGATTTCGTGTTATACTGCTATATCG
>NW_010966158.1:21056-23187 GCF_000463585.1 Tarenaya hassleriana | reverse complement strand
GCGGAGGGTCCGCGTTGATAACAGCCCGTCCGTTCTGGCTTGCCTGGAACGGACGGTCCACGTGAGCAGACCGTCCGTTCTGGCCTGCTGGAACGGACGGTCCACGTGTATTTCTGGACCGTCCATTCCGGGTTTCGGGTTTTTCGGAAATTAGACCGAATTAGGGTTAAATCACCTTATAAGAAGGAGATTAAAAACTCTAATCGTGATAGAGACTTGAAGAGCCGACTTTTGGTAGAAATTAGAGATTTTTGAGATCCAAAACGAGTTCTAAGTCTCGGAATTCCTCGATGCACATATCGAATAGAGATTCGAGTCATAGCAGACAAGTTTCAATCGTTGGAATCCATCCCGGGTGTGGATACTTGTAGAGGGCGACGTATTCTTCTTGTCTTTCGTGATCAGACGTGTTCTTCGATTGATACAGGCCCCAGATCGATTGAGATAAGCGTTCTAACGTTTCTACGATTCAATAGCAGTATGGTTCTAGGGTTCTATAAATTTTTGTTTTAGTTCCGCTGCACAAACCCTAGAATCGATCTCTTAGGAATAGGATTCGCTTTAGAGATCCCAGGAAACCTTTCAGTGGTATCAGAGCCTGGTTGCTCTGTTTTGATTTTGTAGAACCCGATCACGCACATTTTAGGATTTGAATCGTTTGAATCCGTGTTTGCTATTGATGCTATGCATGATTTGATTATGGATCTAGGGTAGATTTCATGTTCTTTGTTGCAGTGTGCAAGAGGTTCGTGTTCTGAGTTCACAGGTGAAAGCGGGTCAATTTCGGGTCTGTACGGGGCCGGGAACGCGGAAAAATGTGATATGATCACGTGTTTCAGTCCTAGACCGTCCGTTCTGGGTATTCCGGAACGTACGGTCCAAGGGTAGCAGTCCGAATGGTCGGATTTTAGCCTGGAACGGACGGTCTGAGTGTCGGACCGCCCGTTCCAGCTCGTTCGTGAGCGGACCATCTGTTATGGTAGTAGAACGGCCGTTCCAGAATGTCTGGACCGTCCGTTCCGAGGCCATTAGGAGTCCGTCCGTTCCGAGGTAGTGGAACGGTCGTTCCAGTGTATTGGATTGTCCGTTCTAACTCCGAGGTTCGATCAAAATTTCTGATTCTTCGTGTTCGGGACCCGTTTTAAGAAATAGTTGCTTAACCCATTCATTTATGAGTCAGAATAACATGTTTCATTCATATGGATAGTCCATAGTGATTGAATACATGTAACTTGATCAAGATATGGGATATGCTTGATTGAGTGGGAGCTTCGAGATTGGGATTACATAATCGAATGGATTGTCTATTCGGATCATGTTAATCATTGCACAGAAACTGGTTAGATCTAGTAGCTCTACGAGTAAAGCACTTGTCAAGGCCTCGATCGTACGTGTCATGGGTCATGCCAAAGCTGGGTGTGCCGTATTATCTTGGTGAGGCAAGATGGAGAAATGGTGGTTCTCATAGCTTGAAAGTAGATGCTTGATCTAAGCGTGGTTTCAAAAATCCCTTATTTATGTAATGCTAAGTGTGTACCTCCCATTACTAGAGCGCCTGTCAAGGCATCGATTGTCCGTAACACGGGTCATGCCAAAACTGAGCGTGCCGGACTATCTTTGTGAGGCAGGGTGGGAAATCGTGGTTCCCACAGCTTGAATATGGTTTACCTTAGGTTAAGTTGTCAAGTTTGACTTGAGACTTAATGGTACAGATGAGACGAGTATGCAATGATATTTGATATCATAGTCTCATAAGAGGATCTAAGAATCACATTGGATGTGATCGACATTAGATGTCTACCTAAATAGTATAAGGATGGGTGTAACAAACCATACTTATGTGAAATACGGATCTTAGTCCCATATAGAATATTATTATAGGGTTATTTTTCTGTATGAGAATATAGCTCATCTTTGCATCTGTATTGTCATTGTTTGATGATGGACTAGCTGGTAGTGGATCATAGATAGATTGACACTGATTGATGATGGACTAGCTGGTAGTAGATCATTAATAGAATCTGCATTTGTTTTTGTTCGTTCTGTTTTGTCTTTTTGTAGGACATGGCGTTAACCGGTAGCGTATCGAGTTTGACGATGCGATCTATCCTTGAGAAGGATAAATTGACCG
>NW_010966158.1:19057-19689 GCF_000463585.1 Tarenaya hassleriana | reverse complement strand
TGTCTGAACGGAGGAACCGGACACTGTTAGACATGGTTCGGTCAATGATGAGTCAGACAGATCTTCCGAAGTCCTTTTGGGACTATGCTTTAGAGACCACTGCATACCTACTGAACAGGAGTCCAACGAAGTCGGCTGAAACGACGCCATATGAGATATGGACGGGGAAGCGTCCCGCGTTGTCGTTTATCAGAATTTGGGGTTGCGACGCTTATGTGAAGCGTCAGAAGACTGATAAGTTATCCTCCAAATCTGACAAGTGTTTATTTGTAGGCTACCGGATAAGTGTTTATTTGTAGGCTACCCTAAGGAAACTAAGGGTTACTACTTCTATATTCCGGCAGAGAACAAAGTGCTCATTGCCAGGAATGTTATGGAGCGAGAGTTCGTCTCCAAAAGAGTCAGTGGGAGTAGGATCGAACTTGAGGAAGTTCAAGAGCAGCAAGTAGACATTGAGCCGAGTGAACAAGTTGAAGATGTTCAACCTGTTTCACTGCCGGTTGTGACTCAACCTTCGACGAGTGAACCTCGGAGATCAGGCAGGATTCGCCAAGAGCCTGTGAGATACAGATTTCTCGTGACTGGGAATGAGGAACTCATGTTATTAGAACGTGACGAGTCTACCACATACC
>NW_010966158.1:11883-16922 GCF_000463585.1 Tarenaya hassleriana | reverse complement strand
ATCAGATAAGGTGGCTTATCCATGCCTTATGTTCGACATATGATATCGCGATACAAAAGGACCATGAACCGGAATCATCACAGACTCTCGTCGTTGCAAACCAATATAGCGTTTCAATTCGTTGCAAATTGCAACGCTTTGCAACGAAATATTTTCGTTGCTATTTACAACGCAATTATTTCGTTGCAAAAGCGTTGCAACGCTTTTGCAACGAAAAAAATGAGTTGCTAATTTTGCAACGAAATTGCGTTGCAAAATTAGCAATGCAATTTCGTTGCTAAAATTAATATAAAAATTTAACAAAATAATAAAATAAATATTTAATAAAAATAATAAATATATTTTTATTTGATTTTTTTTAAGAGTTGGGGATAGAGAGAGGTTTTACATAATTTTTAGAGTGAGAAATTGTTGATGGATTGTGTTTAGAAGTTGAATATATAGAAAAACATTGCAACGCAATTTCGTTGCAAATTTGCAACGAAATTGCGTTGCAAATCCAATTAGTTAAAAAACGTTGCAATTTCGTTGCTAACTTTGCAACGAAATGAATTTCGTTGCTAATTTCGTTGCTAATGACATGTTTTTTTGTAGTGTTAAGATCACGAACAAACTCTATTCGAGATAGGTAGTCATAGTGTCTTGCTAGAAACCGCCTATGACTTGTATATCCGGAATAGAGATTTCGGGTTATACTGCTATATCGAATGAGCCTACAGGGTCACACACGCAGGGAAGGACGAAACGCACGAGAAATTGACCGAAAAACCAAGACTGAAGGGTGTGGAATGGACGGACCAGAAGTCCGGAACGGACGGTCCGCCAGGTCTGGAACCCCTATTTCTATGAGGATAGAACGGACGGTCCGCACAACGTAGACCGTCCGTTCTGCCTTGCTGGAACGGACGGTCCACGTGTATTTCTGGACCGTCCGTTCCAGGTTTCGGGTTTTTCGGAAATTAGACCGAATTAGGGTTAAATCACCTTATAAGAAGGAGATTAAAAACTCTAATCATGATAGAGACTTGAAGAGCCGACTTTTGGCAGAAACTAGAGATTTTTGAGATCCAAAACGAGTTCTAAGTCTCGGAATTCCTTGGTGCACATATCGAATAGAGATTCGAGTCCTAGCAGACAAGTTCCAATCGTTGGAATCCATCCCGTGGTGTGGATACGTGTAGAGGGCGAGATATTCTTTCTGCCTTTCGTGATCAGACGTGTTCTTCGATTGATACAGGTCCCGGATCGATTGAGGTAAGCGTTCTAACGTTTCTACGATTCAATAGCAGCATGGTTCTAGGGTTCTATAAATTTTTGTTTTACTTCCGCTGCACAAACCCTAGAATCGATCTCTTAGAAATAGGATTCGCTTTAGAGATCCCAGGAAACCCTTCAATGGACAAGTAAACGTAGTCTTTTCCTGGTCTGAGGGATGTATAGGGATCTGAAAGAAACCTGAGTACCCGTCAAGAAAACAGAAGTAAGAATGCAGAGCGAGTCGCTCGAGCCTTTGATCGATGAATGGCAGTGGGAAATGATCCTTCCTTGTATTGGCGTTAAGTTTCCTGTAATCAATGCACATACGCCATCCTGTGACAGTCCTTGTCGGTATCAACTCGTTCTGATTGTTTTTTATGACTGTCATCCCACCTTTCTTCGGAACTACCTGCACAGGACTAACCCAAGAGCTATCGGAGATGGGGAAGATAATACCTACGTCTAGAAGTTTCATTACTTCTTTCTTGATGACCTCTTGAAGCTTCGGGTTGAGACGACGTTGATGTTCGATAGAAGTCTTTGTCTCGTTCTCAAGATGGATCCGATGCATGCATAAAGAGGGACTGATATCCTTGATATCTCCGATCGAGTAACCTATCACTTTCTTGTACTTACGCAACATATGCAGCAATTTGTGGGCTTGGGAAGAGTCCAAATCAGCATTAACAATAACAGGATAAGTGGACTTTGAACCAAGAAATTCATACCGAAGTCCAGTGGGGAGAGGTTTAAGTTCAAGCTCTGGTGCAGTGTCGGGATCCCATTCGACATGCGACGAAGAATCTGAATGGTTTATTAGTGCAAGAAAAGATGTATCGTGAGAATCGAGTGGTATACCTGAGTAAGGGGGGTCGGGTGAAGCTATGAGAGATAAAAGCACAGTGCTGTGTAGTTCTGGATGCGGAACCGATCGGTTGGTAAGGGTAGAACCGATCGGTTTTGATTTCTGTAAGTTTAGCTTGCAAATCTGACCTTTGAACCGATCGTTTCCAATGACCGACGCGATCGGTTCAGATTTTTGTACCTAAAAACGATCAGTTCGCATGATAGAACCGATCGGTTCGAATTTGTGTAACTTTTCAGCAGTTGAAGCACTTACGAAACGATCGGTTCCATTGTAGGAACAGATCTGTTCGTCTTTCTGCGCAATTTCGTTCATTATTGTGTCATGCTCCAAAATCCGTCCATAAATCCACATCTGATCAATATCAGTATAGATGCTACCCTGTGACAAAAGGTTCAGTTCCAAGGGGTCATCATGATGAAATTGATGCATTACCTTTTCAGCCAAGGATCCGAAGACATCGAGGACGCATGCAAATTCGGTTGACGACGATTGCTTGAGATTTTTTATCCAAAATAAACTCTACCGTCTCATCTCCAATCTTCATGGTGAGTCTACCTGTTCTAACATGAATAACAGCATCTGCAGTGTTCAGAAACGGACGACCAAGAATGATGGGTACCTTAGAATCTTCGTCCATGTCAAGAGTCACAAAATCCACCGTAATGTAGAAATTTCTGACTTTTAATGGCACGTCTTCTAGTATTCTAGCAGGGTATTTAACGGATCGATCGGCTAATTGGAGAGCCATTCTTGTAGGTTTTAGTTCGCCCACATTCAGCTTCTTGAAGATGGAGAGTGGAAGAAGACTGACGCTTGCACCTAGGTCACAGAGCGCACAATCGATGGAAACATTGCCCAATGTGCAAGGGATTGAGAAACTACCTGGGTCCGACCGCTTGGGTGGCAGTTCATATTGGATCAAAGCACTACACTCGGCAGTGAGTGCGATATTCTCTTTCTCAACGACTCTTTTCTTAGTCAGGATGTCCTTCAAGAACTTAGTATACGAGGGAATTTGCAAAATAGCTTCAGTGAATGGCATAGTTACCTCGAGTTTCTTCAGCATTTCTGTGAATTTGGCAAACTGACTATCTTCGCTATGCTTCCTCAGACGCGATGAGAATGGTATCGGTGGAGGTCTAGGAGGAGGAGGCACGTAAACTAGTTCAGAAGTATCGTCAGGGACGTCTGTAGTGTTGTGTTTAAACTTTCGCCTTGCTCAATCATCGGTGGTTTTCCAGTATCGACCTGCTTACCACTGCGCAAAGTAATAGCATTAACATGTTCACGAGGGTTGGTCTCAGGTTTACCTGGAAGAACATCGGATGGCCTTTGAGAATCTGCTGCCAGTTGAGCAATCTGGTTATCCGCGAGCTTAAAATGAGCATCGATGCTCGCGAATTGAGTGCGAAATTCTTGAGTCGTCTTCTCTTGCGCCTGAATGAGCTGCTGAATAAGGGTATGAGTATCTTGAGTAAGATCGCGATTACCAGAAGGTGTCGGGTTATTGTAAGACTGTCCCGGAGCTCTGTAGTTGGAATTCTGATTAGGACCCCTAGATTGAAAAGCGAAGCCTAGAGGAATCCTCTGATTGTGGTTGTGGGATGCCCTTGGGTTGTACGAATTCGTGTAGGTGTTGTTAGCCACGTAGTTCAGATCTTCACTTCTCTCTTCTAGGGCATACATGCCAAGATCCTCTTCTGAATTTGTGAGAGTATATGTGGTAGAAATCAGGTTGGCACTTGCAAATTTAGCATTGAGTGCTGCCAACTAATCGAGAACCAGTTTCAGACTGGGGTCGCCTTCTTTCCTTGGTGTATCGCGAGAGTATTCACTCGGAGCATCTTCTTCTTGGGCCATCATCTCAATGTGTTGTTCTAGCTCCGTGAACGACTTGTTTTGGATGCTTCCACCGCAGGAGGCTCAGTTCAAAGTTTTGGTATCGTTTCGAAGTCCTCGGAAAAATGTGTTGATCGGGTAGTTCTGTTGGTTTAGTGCTCTATGATGTACTGATTATGAGCTTTGTTCAGATACATTCGATGTATTGATACTTTCTATATGTTTTTTTATGAGAGTATCTTGTTCATTACATGTTCCTGCATGCTAGATCTGTTATGAAATCCATGTATCATTATGAATGATACTAAACTCCCTAGTCTTGTGTCATTATGGGAATAACGACATAATAAGACTAGTATGATGTGTGATTGATGATCACATAGATGATCATAGGTATTGGATACGATCACAATCATAGGTATTCGTTGCAGAACAGAATACTGGACTGACCCGCATGAGATTGTCACATGGACTAGCGTCATGACTTGAATCTCATACGACGATTCCATGATTAGATCCTAAGACCTGAGATATCTACAGAATCCAACATGAGGAGTTGCGTGCTTTGATTACGTCAAACGTCCTGCGTAACAGGAGGACTATAAAGGCGTGTATCAGGTACGAAACGAATCATGTACTGGATTGTAGATAGTCAAGACGGGATTTGTACCTCTCGTAAAAGAGAGAGATATCGCTGGGCCCCTCGTGTGAGCAAGACTGTAGAAATGTGTGGCCGCACTATAGACGAACGTCGTCTATTTCAGACAGTCGAACTCAGTGAACGAGAAAGCAGTCGAATCAGATAAGGTGGCTTGTCCATGCCTTATGTTCGACATATCATATCGCGATACAAAAGGATCATCAGTCGGAATCATCACTGGCTTTAGTATGATCACAAACAAACTCTATTCGAGATAGGTAGTCATAGTGTCTTGCTAGAGACCGCCTATGACTTGTATACCCGAAATAGAGATTTCGGGTTATACTGCTATATCGAATGAGCCTACAGAGTCACACACGCAGGGAAGGACGAATACACGAGAGAAAACGACGGAAAACCGAGGCGGAAGGGTCC
>NW_010966158.1:1350-5950 GCF_000463585.1 Tarenaya hassleriana | reverse complement strand
AACTCTATTCGAGATAGGTAGTTATAGTGTCTTGCTAGAGACCGCCTATGACTTGTATTATCGGAATGGAGATTCTGCGTTTTACTGCTATTCCGGATGAGCCTACAGGGTCACACACAATAGGGATGGACAAGTACGTGTGCTAAATTATCCCGATTAGGAATCCTAATTGGATTGAGATTTCTAATTGGAATAGGAATCCTAATGGGATTAGGAGTCCTGTTATGTATAGGAATCCTAATGAGATTAGAATTCTATTACATCTAGGAAACCTAATGAGATTAGAATTCTAATAGGTTTAGGAAACCTAATTAGATTAGGATTCCTAGTAATCTATTCCTTGTCAAATTAGGATTTTTGAAAAGTAAAGAAAAAGGGAAAAGAAAAAAAAGAAGAAAGGAAAAAAAAGAAAAAGAAAAAAAAAGAAGAAAAAAAGAAGAAAAATAAAACCTTAAGCCTCCAAAAACCTTGCACACAAGAGAGATCGAGATCTCTAGTCCTAGCAGACAAGTTCCAAGGTGTTGGAATCCATCCCGACGTGTGGATACGTGTAGAGGGCGAGGTATTCTTCCTGCCTAGAGTGATCGAACGAACAGATCAATTGATACAGGCCCCGGATCGATTGAGGTAAGCGTTCTAACGTTTCTATGATTCAATAGTAGCATGGTTCTAGGGTTTCATTAAATTTTTTGTTTTATATCCGCTGCGCAAACCCTATAATCGATCTCTTAGGAATTAGATTCGCTCATGAGATCCCAGGAAACCCAACAAGTTCTTGTCGAGCCCATGGTGGGGACATGATTTCTGATATCCTTTGTACCTTCTCCAAGCGTCATAAAGACTTTCTCGGTGATTTTGCTTAAATGAGTGTATGCCTGAGAGAGCTACTTGAGTGCGGTGGGCTGGAAAGAATTTTGACATGAACTGAACTTCCAGCTGATCCCAAGTATGGATGGAGTCCGGTGCTAAATCGTATAGCCAATCCAATGCAGCATCCATGAGAGTCCAAGGGAAAGCAAGTAGACGGAGGTCATCATCCGTCACCCTGGCCTCTCTTTTGATCGAGCGGCACATCATCTTGAAACGCGTGAGATGTGCGTTCGGGTCTTCGTTTGGCCTACCCCGGAAAGAATTATTGCTGAGCATCTGAATGGTAGCCGGGTTGAGCTCAAAACGAGTCATATCTGTAATACCCCGAAACCCGATTTGAATATTTAATTATTAAAAATGAATAATTAAATAGAGATATCACGAAATCACCAAAAGTGATGGTACAATATCGGGGAGAGGCACGAGGATCGTCACGTACGGAAAGGACCGAGAAAGAATGAAGAAAAGGAAAAAGAAAAAAAAACAGGGCTGGTCCGGCGGACCAACCGCTCAGCCGGAGTGGGGACTGGACAGCGCGGACTGGGAGAAGTTTTCGAAAAAAAAATAAACTGACCCCGGTCCGGCGGACCAGGAAGTTGGTCCGGCGGACCGGGAATGACAGAACGCAACTTGCGCTGTTGCCGCCTTGGGACGCGGAATTCGCCGGATTCCGAGGCCCACTCGCCGTCCAGTCGCCTCCCACACCTCGAGGGTGTTGCAGGCTCGCCTATGGGCCTGGGCTCGAGCCCACTTGACCCCTCTCGCACGCCATAAACATCTCTCAATCCTCTGCCTTAGCCATTTTTGGGCAAAACAGAGGAAGTAGAGAAAGAGGGAGAGAGGGAGAGAAAGGCGACGAACCAGGGCAAGGGTAGCTCAGGGAAGCAAGGGGGAACGTCCCTAGACGTGCCCTGAAGGTGTTCACGTCGTGTGGAGCCACGAGGAACACACACAAGCTCGGACAAACTCAAGAACAAGGTGAGTGGCTTGAGTTGGAGTTGTGAGATCTTGTTGTCAATGTGTGATGGTCCAAATCGAGATTTCATTGCGTGTTTGAGGTTTAGAACATGTTTAGGGATGTCAAACTGTGTTTTAGTAGCATTTGGAAGCAACCCCGAATCGATTCGGGAGAGAAAAATCGAAACAGAACCGGAGAAATCGCGAGGGAGAAGTAAGTTCCAGTCCCGGTCCGCCGGACCAGGAGTGGTCAGCTCCGGACCGAGACTGGGACAACACGCGAACTCGGACCGGACCAAGGAAATGGACCGGACCAAGAGAAAACACGTCCTGGTCCGCCGGACCAGACGTGTTCCGAGGAGACACGCACCGCCTGACCAGAAGAGACGGACCGAGTGGGGAGAAGCAGTCTGGTCCGGGGCTCACCAACCCTGGTGCGCCGGACTAGACTTGGTTTTCTTCTCTCGACCGACTGACCAAGAGACGGAGCGGACCGGGGAGAAGGAAGACTGGTCCGGCTGACCAGAATTTGGTCCGCCGGACCAGGATCCGAGAAAAATGGGAAAAAAAATCTGATTTCAACCGGGAAAAAGGAAACGGCCAACGGGGTTGGCCCGGGCCTGACCAGACCTGACCGTGGACAAACCAACCCTCATCAGAGGATAAGACTTCGCGATTGGGATCAATCGAACCGAGTTTTCGCCAGAACGTGGCGTAGCGTAGTGAGATGTGCGATATCCAAATATGAGTGATCGTTGTGTGATTGTATGCGGGTAGAATTTGCATGGCATTAAACGGTAGCTCGGTAGGGACCAGATACCGTGATACGTATGGTTGTACTATGGGGATGTTGCACGTTGTGTTCCATGTGTGTAGCTTGCTCGTGCGTACGAGTTAAGCGTGATTGTGTTTGTGGATGGTTGTGGACTCAACCATCAAACCCTACAACCATGCTTCTAATGAATCGTAGAAACGTTAGAACGCTTACCTCAATCGATCCGGGGCCTGTATCAATTGATCTGTTCGTCCGATCACTCTAGGCAGGAAGAATACCTCGCCCTCTACACGTATCCACACTTCAGGATGGATTCCAACGCTTGGAACTTGTCTGCTAGGACTCGAATCCGCTATTCGATTTGTGCTTCGAGAAAAACAGACTTTTATCACACTCTCAATCTATTGGATCTCTCCAAAAGTCTGCTAAGAGTGTTCTGAATGTTGGTTTAGTGCTCTATGATGTACTGATTATGAGCTTTGTTCAGATACATTCGATGTATTGATACTTTCTATATGTTTTTTTGAGAGTATTTTGTTCATTACATGTTCCTGCATGCTAGATCTGTTATGAAATCCATGTATCATTATGAATGATACTAAACTCCCTAGTCTTGTGTCATTATGGGAATAACGACATAATAAGACTAGTATGATGTGTGATTGATGATCACATAGATGATCATAGGTATTGGATACGATCACAATCATAGGTATTCGTTGCAGAACGGAATACTGGACTGACCCGCATGAGATTGTCACATGGACTAGAGTCATGACTTGAATCTCATACGACGATTCCATGATTGGATCCTAAGACCTGAGATATCTACAGAATCCAACATGAGGAGTTGCGTGCTTTGATTACGTCAAACGTCCTGCGTAACAGGAGGACTATAAAGGCGTGTATCAGGTACGAAACGAATCATGTACTGGATTGTAGATAGTCAAGACGTGATTTGTACCTCTCGTAAAAGAGAGAGATATCGCTGGGTCCCTCGTGTGAGCAAGACTGTAGAAATGTGTGGCCGCACTATAGACGAACGTCGTCTATTTCAGACAGTCGAACTCAGTGAACGAGAAAGCAGTCGAATAAGATAAGGTGGCTTGTCCATGCCTTATGTTCGACATATGATATCGCGATACAAAACGATCATCAGTCGGAATCATCACTGGCTTGCGTATGATCACAAACAAACTCTATTCGAGATAGGTAGTCATAGTATCTTGCTAGAGACCGTCTATGACTTGTATTACCGGAATGGAGATTCTACGTTTTACTGCTATTCCGGATGAGCCTACAGGGTCACACACAATAGGGATGGACAAGTACGTGTGCTAAATTATCCCGATTAGGAATCCTAATTGGATTGAGATTCCTAATTGGAATAGGAATCCTAATGGGATTAGGAATCCTAATGGGATTAGGAATCCTAATGGGATTAGGAATCCTATTATGTATAGGAATCCTAATGAGATTAGAATTCTATTACATCTAGGAAACCTAATGAGATTAGAATTCTAATAGGTTTAGGAAACCTAATTAGATTAGGATTCCTAGTAATCTATTCCTTGTCAAATAAGGATTTTTGGAAAGTCTATATAAGGAGAATGTCTTCTAGGGTTTTAAAAAAAAAAAAGAAAGAAAGTGAAGAAAAAAAAGAAGAAAAAAAAGAAGAAAAATAAAACCCTAAGCCTCCAAAAACCTTGCACACAAGAGAGATCGAGATCTCTAGTCCTAGCAGACAAGTTCCAAGGTGTTGGAATCCATCCCGACGTGTGGATACGTGTAGAGGGCGAGGTATTCTTCCTGCCTAAAGTGATCGGACGAACAGATCAATTGATACAAGCCCCGGATCGATTGAGGTAAGCGTTCTAACGTTTCTACGATTCATTAGAAGCATGGTTCTAGGGTTTATTAAATTTTTGTTTTACATCCGCTGCGCAAACCCTAGAATCGATCTCTTAGGAATTAGATTCGCTCATGAGATCCCAGAAA
>NW_010966158.1:0-957 GCF_000463585.1 Tarenaya hassleriana | reverse complement strand
AGAACGGACGGTCCGAGACCCAGACTCCGAGTTTTTTCGTTTTCTGATCCGATTGTGCAATCGTTGCTTAATCTGATCAACTGTGACTCAAATAGACATGATTTATTCTTATGGATGGTCCATAGTGAATGAATGCATGTAACTTAATCAAGATATGGTATATGCTTGATTGAGTGGGAGCTCCGGGATTGGGATTGCATAATCGAATGGATGGTCTATTCGGATTATGAACAATCGTTGCACAGAAACCGATTAGATCTAGAAGCTCTATAAGTAAAGCACTTGTCAAGGCCTCGATCGTACGTGTCATGGGCCATGCCAAAGCTGGGTGTGCCATATTATTTTGGTGAGGCAAGATGGAGAAATGGTGGTTCTCATAGCTTGAAAGTAGATGCTTGATCTAGGTGCGGTTTCGAAAATCTCTTATTCATGTAATGCTAAGTGTGTACCTCCCATTACTAGAGCGCTTGTCAAGGCATCGATCGTCCGTAACACGGGTCATGCCAAAGCTGAGCGTGTCGGATTATCTTTGTGAGGCACGGTATGAAATCGTGGTTCCTACAGCTTGAATATGGTTTATCTTGGGTTAAGTTGTCAAGTTTGACTTGAGACTTAATGGTACAGATGAGACAAGTATGCAATGATATTCGATATCATAGTCTCATAAAGGATCTAAGAGTCATATTGGATATGATTGACATTAGATGTCTACCTAAATAGCATAAGGCTGAGTGTAAAAACTTGTTCTTATGTGAAATACGGATCTTAGTCCCATATAGAAAATTATTGTTAGGGTTAATTTTCTTTATGGGAATATAGCTCATCTTTGCATCTATGTTGGTTAGTTTTCTTTATGGGAATATAGCTCATCTTTGCATCTGTGTTGTCATTGTTTCATGATGGACTAGCTGGTAGTAGATCATAGGTATGTAGACACTGATTGATGATGGACTAGCT
>NW_010966157.1:0-930 GCF_000463585.1 Tarenaya hassleriana | reverse complement strand
AAAAAAGATACTATTATCTTGATGTTTTCAAAATTATTTATCATTTTGATTTTAAATTTTAAAATTATAAATTTAAAAACAAATATAATATATTTAACTTTAAAATGAATAATATTTTTTTAAATTTATTTGTATTTATATTCCGCACGGTATGTGCAGGATTAAAATCTAGTTTATTTAAAAAATGAATATTTTAATAATATAAATCGTATCCAAACCAAATAGAACTGAATTGGACCTAATCAAAATCAATATAAAGAGCGAATGATTATATTTTTACTAAAATAAAATAATCGCATTTGAATATAATCGAACCAAACCAGAAATAACCATAGCTAGTTTGAATAGGGGAATATAAATCGGAAACCTTATTCTCTCTCTGCGGGTATATGAGAATTGGTGAGTTCCATGAGCTTACGTATAATTTTGTTTTGATTCGGATCGATTTGTTCCGATTTATATTCGATTCGGTTTGCTTGAAATTCAATTTTTATTGACAAAGTTTTCATTTTTCAAAAAGGAATTTTCGGTTTTACCAATATTTTATATTAAGTTAAAGGTTTAATTTTTTAAATATGATATAATATCGAAATAGATTATTTGTTATTCGGTCCAAATTAATTCGATTAAGAATTTATTAACCGAATCAAAGTTGTGATCAGGTTCAGATTTATGATGGGATTAATGGATTTATCTATTTAACTCATAATTTTAATGGATTAAACAAAAAAATCCATTTAATTAAAACCACTGAAACAAATAACTAAATAGAATTATAATCGAATTGGATCCAAACCATTTCACAATTCACATCTATGCTGAAGAAGGTGATATTTAGACAACCCAATAAACTCCAATTCCCATTTAAATTATCGGTTTACATCATTGATTTAATAAGAATGTGTATATAATATATATATATATATATAT
>NW_010966156.1:0-931 GCF_000463585.1 Tarenaya hassleriana | reverse complement strand
TTTTTTTTTTTTTTTTTGCTATACAAATGTGCTGCCAGATTCGTTCAATCTTGTCATTTGTTCTACTATCCATGTTTCCGTGAGGGAATGAATGTTATTCTTGTATATCCAAAAACCCCGTTTCCGGCCGGGGTGGGTCCACTAATATTGATGATAGAATAAAATTAGAATTCCAATAGTAAGTCTCTGTCATTATGGCTGTTATTTTTCTAAATGAATGTGAGATGTGTAAGATAATTCACCAGGGAATTTAGAAGGCAAAAAATCTAAACATTTTTTTTTTTTTTGATAACATGTGATTTGCCAAGGATAAAGTTCGAACCTGGGTAGAGCACTCTTTGCGCATACACACTTAACAGTTGAATCAATCACCCTTGACAAATCTACCAACATTGATGATGGGAAAAAATCCACCAACATTGATGACAGAATGAAATTAAAATTCCAAAATAAGTTCGGTGAAAATAGGGTAGACGATATATATTTAACGAAAGAGATATTGTTAAATAGAAATAAATCAGGTTAATTCCAAAATAAGTTCGGTGAAAATAGGGTAGACGATATATATTTAACGAAAGAGATATTGTTAAATAGAAATAAATCAGGTTAAAATTGGAATAGATCCGGGCAAATTTAAACGAAATAATGATGATGACGATGATGATAATAATGAAATTGATAACAAACATTCCCGATGGATGTATTTTATTATGTCTACTATATATAAACATATTAACATGTAACCGGGCAATATATATATATACACACACACGCATATGCATGCATTATCCAAATAATTATCCCAAACTAAAATCGTTACAAGCAAAACACTCAATATTTTCCGTTCCTCTATTTTATTTTATCTTATTATTTATTAAGAGGGTAATAATTATATAATTAGATCAACCATGAACAAGGTGTGTTTGGTCGG
>NW_010966155.1:0-931 GCF_000463585.1 Tarenaya hassleriana | reverse complement strand
GACGGCGGAGTTTCTCGGTTCTGTCCGTCGTCGGAACGGACGGTCCGGTAAGGCGGAACGGACGTTCCGCTTGGTCTGGAACGGACGGTCTGCTTGTCAGACCGGACGTTCTGGACCGTTTTCGCCCGTTTTTCTCGCTCGTTTCGGTCCAATCCTTTGAATTGGCTTGGCTAGGTTTGATTCTATGTTCTTGAGCATTTCTCCGGCACCTAAAAGATCTTCTAGGGTTTGGTGCAGAGAAAAGAAACTCTCGGGGCATTATATTCCGTTGGAATAGTCGATCTTCTTCTCCTTGCCTCTTCTTCGTTCGGCTCGGTTGGTTCACGTTAAACCAATTCGCCCGAGCGGCTTCATGTCGTGGTCTATTCCTCGTTAATCCTTTTAACGAAAATTAAGGGCTTATCGCCTAATCATCTCATTTCCATTGATCAAGCGTCGTCAATTTCGGTTTATATCTCTCTAATCCTTTTACCGAAATTCGGGGTGTTACAACCCGAATCCGACTTAACCTGAACTTTGTCTTTGTATCCAATTTGACTTCGGAAATTCTGAAATTGTAACGCGAAATCCGCTTTCCAGTAGGTCACCCATCCTTCTACTACTCCAGCACGAGCACGCTTAACTACACAGTTCTGATTAACTAACTTCAAACTGCTCCAAGTTAAATTTCTGATATAACATAACATTAAGACATATACATATACATATACATGTACAAATGTTAATATATATAAATACTTAAACATATATATGCACTTATACATATATATAAATATTTATACATATGTGTATACAAGTATAAACATTTACATATACATATATATACGTATAAATAGTTATACATATATATACACATAAAAATACTTATATGTATATATATATATAAATTTTTATTCGTATATATATATACAATATATACAATATCTAATAT
>NW_010966154.1:0-931 GCF_000463585.1 Tarenaya hassleriana | reverse complement strand
GTGGAGACGGTGGGACGTATACGTCCTCCGATTCCTCTATGATTGAATTCTTTTATTGTTCTAAATAGACTTTTCTCCTCTCAGCATAGATCTTCCTTGTTCCATAAATTTTGTTGTCTTCCATATAGACAACATTACATTGCTCACGAGGATTTGATTAAGGTAGGTAAAGTGCCTTGCGTTCTGCTAGGCTTAGCTGCGAGTTGAGCTACTGTTTGTCTAGAAGCTTGACATGGGACTCTATCCCTTGAATTTGCTTCTTAAGGTCACTTTGCTCAGTGATCATCCCTTGTATCATGTTGCTCATAGACGCATGCCCTTGTAGGATCGTCTCGAGCATCGACTTAATATCGGGGGTTTGATCCAACTTTTGTTGTGGCTGTTGTTGTTGCTGACCTCTAAATTGTTAGTTTCCTTGATACCCTTGGTATCCTTGAAACGGTTGTTGAGGTCTCTGTTAGAAATTTTGACCTTGAAATGGTCCCGAGTTTTAAAACGTGCGGTTTCGGTTCTCTTGAGGAGCGTTCTTGTAGTTGTTGCTCTTATAAGAGAAGTTAGGATGGTTCCTCCAGGTAGGATTGTAGGTGTTGGAATAAGGATTGTTGGCAACATAGTTGACACCCTCAACCCCTTGTTATTCAGAGAACATAGACTGGTCTCCACTGAACGGATCCGATGATTCGCCTAGGGCGTTATGGTTTGACGAGAAGATTTGCATCTTCAGTTCAATTAGTTCGGCTTTGAGAGTCTGGACTTCACTAACGTTCTCTGCATTCCCTCTTTTCCTAGAAAACTGAGTTGGAGTGGTTCTATCATTGGCCATTCGCTCGATAAGATTTTCCAGCTCGTCAAAGGTTAGCTTTTGAGTGCTACCTCTGCTGGCGCAGCTTACGTAAAACCTTATCTCGTCTCTCAATCTGTTCAGGAAAGT
>NW_010966153.1:0-932 GCF_000463585.1 Tarenaya hassleriana | reverse complement strand
GACAGCCATCAAATAAAGACTAACAAATATATATCTATATTATGTAATGATTACAAAGCTTCACCGTTTAATTAAATTCGGTTTCATCTTCGCTCTCCCCAGATATCAGTGGTAGAAGGTTACGGTTTAGGTCTCAAAGTTGTACAAGTAAAATATCCAAATTTCAAATACCAACGAAAATAATAATAAAAAAAATTGATATCGAAATTTCGAATGTAAGGCGGGTGGTCGGCCAGCGGATATACCATGCCCATCCTTTAATACGGATCACATGCATTTATTTTATATAGTGATGTTAAATGGGTGATCCCTACCATTTGGGCCAATTCATTTGGATCTAAAGAGTTAATGATTTGGGTTGGGTCAACCTAATAAGAATAATGGATTGAATTAGATCGATACATTAAACCCGTTTAAACCATTCGCATACAATAAATATTATACACATATAAAGTGTTAACATTTGAGTATTCGACTCTATAGAATATATACTAATCGGTTATTATATTATATTCAGTTTCAATATTTATTAAGAAAAATATATATTTTGTTAAAAAAATTTGGATTTTTTTTTATAAATTCGATTCGATTCGATTCGATTCAATTTGGATTGATACCGATATTTTAGGTGTCAGGCTTTCGAGTTTTTCGGTATGGCTCGTTTCTCAAATGGTATCGAGTTTTTCGGTTCAATTCGAAAATGGTATCGACTTTTTTTGTTCAGTTCGAAAACGATTCCAGTTTTTTTCGGTTCGATTCGGAAAGGGTACCGAATTTTTTAATTCGGTTTAAAAACATTACAAAACTTTTCGATAACGATTCGAAAACGGTATCAATTTTTTTGGTACGGTTCGAAAACAACACCGAATTTTTCGGTTCGATTTAAAAACATTACAAAACGTTTCGGTAACGAGTTCAATTAAAAAACAATA
>NW_010966152.1:0-932 GCF_000463585.1 Tarenaya hassleriana | reverse complement strand
TGAAAATCTGTTTGGTATTGTCTTTCTTTATTCACCCTTATTAATGTAACAATCTCTCTTTCGGTGGCCATCCGCGTTTAAAAGTAGGCAGTTCCTGTTAGGTGCCCAAAGCATGTATTTATCTCCCCTGTAATGTTATCTTTTGTTGCCCAGGGCTCAGTTTCTCTATCTGTCCTGGTAAATTTACATCTTGAAACAAGTAGAGAAACTTTACCAGGTGGGTTTAAAGGGGTTCATGTTTTGGCTTTGCTTGTGTGGATTTCCTTGTCATCTTTTACATTGTTTCTGTTTTCAGTTAGCATGTGGTGAGTGAAGTTCGAAAGTTTTTTTTTTTTTTTTTTTTTTGATGACCGAGCATCCTGGACCGAAACCCAGACTAATCTCGGGTCTGGGAACCAAGCATATGCTTTGAAATATATGCTTCCTCCCCATCCTAGGATTCGAACTTGGGGCGGGACAAGTGCTTTGCACCCTGTTTCACCCGCTGAAGTATCCAAGTTGGATGTGAAGTTCGAATGTTGTTCTCTTGGTAGACTGAATTTTAATTTTTTTTTCTTATGTGGTTAACTAGTTTTGCGATATAGTTAGATGTCGTAGCATTTTTCAATCTTATTTTGTGTATCGGTAGAATTAAGCATGCCGTATACTGGAATTTATGAAAATGGATTTGGTAAGCATTTTTCCAATTTTATATTCCAGTTCTGGTGATGTGCATCTGTGATGAGGCTTGCATTGATGTGTGAATTCACAAAGCATCAAATTAAATTGGTTGGGTTTTTGTGTGGTTGTATTAAAAAAAAATTAAAATTTATATTATATATTTTTACACAAACTTGTATAAAATTATACGAAAAAATTTAAGTTTGTCTTTTTTTTAATACAAAATTAAAAGTTCATATATTATAGGATTTTCTCTCAATATATATATATAT
>NW_010966151.1:0-343 GCF_000463585.1 Tarenaya hassleriana | reverse complement strand
GTTGATTGATGATGGACTAGCTGGTAGTAAATCATTGATAGAATCTGCATTTTGTTTTTGTCCGTTCAGTTTTGTCTTTTTGTAGGACATGGCGTCAACCGATAGTGTACCGAGTTTGACGATGCGATCTATCCTTGAGAAGGATAAATTGACTGGGACGAACTTCTTGGACTGGTATCGTAACTTGTGAATTGTTCTCAAGCACGATAAGAAGTCGTACGTCCTGGAAGGGGCTCTACCACCAGAGCCTGTGGCCAACGCCACGAGAGCCGTCAGAGATGCTTGGTTTAAGCATCAGACTGACGATAATGAGATCTCCTGTCTCATGTTGGGAAGCATGGCC
>NW_010966150.1:115487-118550 GCF_000463585.1 Tarenaya hassleriana | reverse complement strand
AACTGTTTTTGTATTTTTCGGTTTTCTTCAAAATAAAAAAAAGGTAAATCTGATTAAAAACGAATTGAAATGATAGAAGGAACACCTTACCTCACGTTGGTCCTTGAACCGGGCTCTGATACCAAAAATGATACACACTCGGGCTTAAGAACACACGATCGATGGTGATTCTCGGTTGTGAATGGTGGATAGGTTTCAGAAGTTAGTCTCTGGCTCTAAGGCACTCGATCTTTACTTCTAAAACTAGGAGTGACGTGAATGGACTAAGGAGTTGATAGGGGAAATCCTCGGACAGACCAAGGGATGCTCGGACACACCAAGCAAGGAGATTAGCGAAATTGGACACACCAAAAGCTAAAGAAAACAATGCAGAAAAGTTCTTATTCAAGTCTGATCTCTTCAGCTCGAAAATACAACCAAATATAAAGGAAAAGAACCAAAACAACAAAAGGAAACATGACAAACATAAGAGATTCTAACGGCTAGTTGATTGAAGCAAGAAAAGGAAAGTTTCTTCTTTGAAAGAAAGGACAATCTGTCAAGGGAGGAAAAGGAAAGATTCATGTGTAGATTCTCAACTCTTGTCTAGACTTGGAAACCTTCATAGAGGCCTCACATTTCTCGACCAAACAGGAGCTAAGGGACTTAACACATGATCTCACTTTCCTCCTATGAAGATTGGGCGTTTTCTCTTGGATTGGTGACTTGGCATCGGTCCTCAGGTGTTTCGCAGCGAATTTCAAGTGTCTTGCTGCCTCAACCTTCAGATGTTTGTCAACAAATCAGGTGGTGGGCAACGAAATTGCCCAAACATTTGTCCCTTGGCCAAGAAGCTTCTCCGGTGGCTTGGAATGATAGTTGCGGGGTCAACCAAGTCATCCGACGTCTCTATCAGCCAATGATCTACGAACAGGTTGATTTTAGCTCGAAGAGTACGTGCTCGAGCTCTTGTGAGTGGTGGATCCGGAAGTGTAGGCATGGCAAGCTCAGCAACCTCTCTCTCCTTGCCAAGTGCATCCGAAGCTCCTTCTTGTGTTTCATCCGTATTCAGCTGCTCCTCATCCGCATCTAGATCGATGACCTCATCACTAAACATATTTGGATGCACTCTAAAAGTGCTTGGACGCACTCTATACGTGTTTCGACGCACTCTAAGTATGTTTGGATGCACTCTAAACATGTTTCGACACATTCTAAAAATATTTCGATCCACTCTAAACATGTTTGGATGCTCTCTAAAAGTGTTTGGACGTATCTAAACGTGTTTGGACGCACTCTAACCGTGTTTGAATGCACTCTAAACGTGTTTGGATGCACTCTAAGTATGTTTGGATGCACTCTTAAAATATTTGATGCTCTCTAAATATGTTTGGATGCACTCTAAGTATGTTTTGACGCACTTTAAACATATTTGGATGCACTCTAAATGTGTTTGGACGTAATCTAAACGTGATTTGGTGCACTCTAAATGTGTTTTGGCGTGCTCTAAACATGTTTCGACGAACTCTAAACAACTTTTATTGCACTCTAAACATGTTTCGACGCACTTTAAACATGTTTTGATGCACTCTAAAAGTGTTTTAATGCACTCTAAACATGTTTGGATGCACTCTAAACATGTTTAGAGTTCATCTAAACATGTTTCGTCGCACTCTAAATATGGTTTGACGCACTCTAAAAATGTTTTAATGCACTCTAAACATGTTTGGATGTACTCTAAACATGTTTAGATTAACTCTAAATATGGTTCGACGCACTCTAAAAATGTTTTAATACACTCTAAACATGTTTGTATGCACTCTTACTATGTTTTGACGCACTTTAAACAAGTTTGGATGCACTCTAAATATGTTTCGACGTGCTCTAAACATGTTTCGACGAACTCAACATCTTTTATTGCACTCTAAACATCTTTCGACGCACTCTAAAAATGTTTTAATGCACTCTAAACATGTTTGGATGCACTCAAAACATGTTTAGACGAACTCTAAACATGTTTCAAGGCACTCTAAATATGGTTCGACGCACTCTAAAAATGTTTTAATGCATTCTAAAAATGTTTGGATGCACTCTTAGTATGTTTTGACGCACTCGAAACAAGTTTGGACGCGCTCTAAATATGTTTCAACGTGCTCTAAACATGTTTCGACGAACTCTAAACATCTTTTATTGCACTCTAAACATGTTTCAACGCACTTTAAACATGTTTTGATGCACTCTACAAATGTTTTGATGCACTCTAAACATGTTTGGATGCACTCTAAAAGTGCTTGGACGCACTATACGTGTTTCAACGCACTCTAAGTATGTTTGGATGCACTCTAAACATGTTTCGACACATTCTAAAAATATTTCGATACACACTAAACATGTTTGGATGCTCTCTAAAAGTGTTTGGACATATCTAAATGTGTTTGGACGCACTCTAAACGTGTTTGAACGCACTCTAAACCTGTTTGGATGCACTCTAAGTATGTTTGGATGCACTCTAAACATGTTTCGACGCATTCTTAAAATATTTCGATGCTCTCTAAATATGTTTGGATGCACTCTAAGTATGTTCTGACGCACTTTAAACATATTTGGATGTACTCTAAATGTGTTTGGACGTACTCTAAACGTGATTTGGTGCACTCAAAACATGTTTAGACGAACTCTAAACATGTTCCGACGCACTCTAAAAGTGTTTTAATGCACTCTAAACATGTTTGGATGCACTCTAAGTATGTTTGGATGCACTCTAAACATGTTTCGACGCACTCTTAAAATATTTCGATGCTCTCTAAATATATTTGGATGCACTCTAAGTATGTTTTGACGCACTTTAAACATGTTTGGATGCACTCTAAATGTGTTTGGACGTACTCTAAACGTGATTTGGTGCACTCTAAATGTGTTTCGACGTGCTCTAAACATGTTTCGACGAACTCTAAACATGTTTCGACGCACTTTAAACATGTTTTGACGCACTCTAAAAGTGTTTTAATGCACTCTAAACATGTTTGGATGCACTCTAAAAGTGCTTGGACGCACTCTATACGTGTTTCGACGCACTCTAAGTAT
>NW_010966150.1:114158-114877 GCF_000463585.1 Tarenaya hassleriana | reverse complement strand
GTTTCGACGAACTCTAAACATCTTTTATTGCACTCTAAACATGTTTCGACACACTTTAAACATGTTTTGATGCACTCTAAAAGTGTTTTAATGCACTCTAAACATGTTTGGATGCACTCTAAACATGTTTGGATGCACTCTAAACATGTCTAGATGAACTCTAAACATGTTTCGACGGACTCTAAATATGGTTTGACGCACTCTAAAAATGTTTTAATACACTCTAAACATGTTTGGATACACTCTAAACATGTTTAGATGAACTCTAAACATGTTTCAAGGCACTCTAAATATGGTTCGACGCACTCTAAAAATGTTTTAATGCATTCTAAACATGTTTGAATGCACTCTAAACATGTTTAGATGAACTCTAAACATGTTTCGACGCACTCTAAATATGGTTCGACGCACTCTAAAAATGTTTTAATGCACTCTAAACATGTTTGGATGCACTCTTAGTATGTATTGACGCACTTTAAACAAGTTTGGATTCACTCTAAATATGTTTCGACGTGCTCTAAACATGTTTCGACGAACTCTAAACATCTTTTATTGCACTCTAAACATCTTTAGACGCACTCTAAAAATGTTTTAATGGACTCTAAACATGTTTGGATGCACTCGAAACATGTTTAGACGAACTCTAAACATGTTTCAAGGCACTCTAAATATGGTTCAACGCACTCTAAAAATGTTTTAATGCATTCTAAACATGTTTG
>NW_010966150.1:113030-113677 GCF_000463585.1 Tarenaya hassleriana | reverse complement strand
GCTCTCTAAAAGTGTTTGGACGCATCTAAACGTGTTTGGACGCACTCTAAACGTGTTTGAACGCACTCTAAACGTGTTTGGATGCACTCTAAGTATGTTTTGACGCACTTTAAACATGTTTGGATGCACTCTAAATGTGTTTGGACGCACTCTAAACGTGATTTGGTGCACTCAAAACATGTTTAGACAAACTCTAAACATATTTCGACGCACTCTAAAAGTGTTTTAATGCACTCTAAACATGTTTGGATGCACTCTAAACATGTTTAGATGAACTCTAAACATGTTTCGACGCACTCTAAATATCATTCGACGCACTCTAAAAATTTTTAATGCTTTCTAAACATGTTTGGATGCACTCTTACTATGTTTTGATGCACTTTAAACAAGTTTGGATGCAATCTAAGTATGTTTCGACGTGCTCTACAAATGTTTCGACGAACTCTAAACATCTTTTATTGCACTCTAAACATGTTTCGACGACTCTAAAAAAGTTTTAATGCACTCTAAACATGTTTGGATGCACTCTAAACATGTTTGGATGCATTCGAAACATGTTTAGATGAACTCTAAACATGGTTCGACGCACTCTAAAAATGTTTTAATGCACTTTAAACATGTTTGTATGCACTCTTACTATGTTTTGA
>NW_010966150.1:109469-112763 GCF_000463585.1 Tarenaya hassleriana | reverse complement strand
TCTAAACATGTTTCGACGCACTCTAAATATGGTTCGACGCACTCTAAAAATGTTTTAATGCACTCTAAACATGTTTGGATGCATTCTTAGTATGTTTTGACGCACTTTAAACAAGTTTGGATGCGCTCTAAATATGTTTCGACGTGCTCTAAACATGTTATGATGAACTCTAAACATCTTTTATTGAACTCTAAACATGTTTCGACGCACTTTAAACATGTTTCGATACACTTTAAAAATGTTTTGATGCACTCTAAACATGTTTGGATGCACTCTAAAAGTGTTTGGACGCACTCTATACGTGTTTCGACGCATTCTAAGTATGTTTGGATGCACTCTAAACATGTTTCGACACATTCTAAAAATATTTCGATGCACTCTAAACTTGTTTGGATGCTCTCTAAAAGTGTTTGGACGTATCTAAACGTGTTTGGAAGCACCCTAAACGTGTTTGAACGCACTCTAATCGTGTTTGGATGCACTCTAAGTATGTTTAGAGTTCGTCTAAACATGTTTCGAGGAACTCTAAATATGGTTCGACGCACTCTAAAAATGTTTTAATGCACTCTAAACATGTTTGGATGCATTCAAAGTATGTTTTGACGAAGTCTAAACATCTTTTATTGCACTCTAAACATGTTTCGACGCACTTTGAACATGTTTTGATGCACTCTAAAAATGTTTTGATACACTTTAAACATGTTTGGATGCACTCTAAAAGTACTTGGACGCACTCTATACGTGTTTCAACGCACTTTAAGTACGTTTGGATGCACTTTAAACATGTTTCGACACATTCTAAAAATATTTCGATGCACTCTAAACATGTTTGGATGCTCTCTAAAAGTGTTTGAATGCATCCAAACGTGTTTGGACGCACTCTAAACGTGTTTGAACGCACTCTAAACGTGTTTGGATGCACTCTAAGTATGTTTGGATGCATTCTAAACATGTTTAGACTAAACATCTTTTATTGCACTCTAAACATGTTTCGACTCACTCTTAAAAGGTTTAATGCATTCTCAACATGTTTGGATGCACTCTAAACATGTTTAGACGAACTCTAAACATCTTTTATTGCACTCTAAACATGTTTCGACGCAGTCTAAAAAAGTTTTAATGCACTCTAAATGTAATTGGACGTACTCTAAACGTGATTTGGTGCACTCAAAACATGTTTAGACAAACTCAACATGTTCCGACGCACTCTAAAATTGTTTTAATGCACTCTAAAAATGTTTGGATGCACTCTAACCATGTTTAGATGAACTCTAAACATGTTTCGACGCACTCTAAATATGGTTCGACGCACTCTAAAATGTTTTAATGCACTCTAAACATGTTTGTATGCACTCTTAGTATGTTTTGACGCACTTTAAACAAGTTTGGATGCACTCTAAATATGTTTTGACGTGCTCTAAACATGTTTCGACGAACTCTAAACATCTTTTATTGCCCTCTAAACATGTTTCAACGCATTTTAAACATGTTTTGACGCACTCTAAAAGTGTTTTAATACACTGTAAACATGTTTGGATGCACTCTAAACATGGTTAGATCAACTCTAAACATCTTTTGTTGCACTCTAAATATGTTTCGATGCACTTTAAACATGTTTTGATGAATTTTAAAAATGTTTTGATGCACTCTAAACATGTTTTGATGCACTCTAAACATGTTTCGACGCACTTTAAACATGTTTTGATGCAGTCTAGAAATGTTTTGATGCACTCTAAACATGTTTGGATGCACTCTAAAAGTGATTGGACGCACTCTATACGTGTTTCGACGCACTCTAAGTATGTTTGGATGCACTCTAAATATGTTTCGACACATTCTAAAAATATTTCGATGCACTCTAAACATGTTTGGCTGCTCTCTAAAAGTGTTTGGACGCATCTAAACGTGTTTGGACGAACTCTAAACGTGTTTGAACGCACTCTAAACGTGTTTGGCCTCTAAGTATGTTTGGATGCATTCTAAATATGTTTTGACGCACTCTTAAAATATTTTGATACTCTCTAAATATGTTTGGATGCACTCTAAGTATGTTTTGACGCACTTTAAACATATTTGGATGCACTCTAAATGTGTTTGGACGTACTCTAAACGTGATTTGGTGCACTCAAAACATGTTTAGACAAACTCAACATGTTCCGACGCACTCTAAAATTGTTTTAATGCACTCTAAAAATGTTTGGATGCACTCTAAACATGTTTAGATGAACTCTAAACATGTTTCGACGCACTCTAAAAATGGTTCGACGCACTCTAAAAATGTTTTAATGCACTCTAAACATGTTTGGATGCACTCTTAGTATGTTTTGACGCACTTTAAACAAGTTTGGATGCACTCTAAATGTCTTTGGACGTACTCTAAACGTGATTTGGTGCACTCAAAACATGTTTAGACGAAGTCTAAACATGTTCCGACGCACTCTAAAAGTGTTTTAATGCACTCTAAACATGTTTGGATGCACTCTAAACATGTTTGGATGCACTCTAAACATGTTTAGATGAACTCTAAACATGTTTAAACACACTCTAATAATGGTTTGACGCACTCTAAAAATGTTTTAATGCACTCTAATCATGTTCGGATGCACTCTAAACATGTTTAGATGAACTCTAAACATGGTTCGACGCACTCTAAATATGTTTTAATGCACTCTAAACATGTTTGTATGCACTCTTACTATGTTTTGACGCATTATAAACAACTTTGGATGCTTTCTAAATATGTTTCGACGTGCTCTAAACATGTTTCGACGAACTCTAAACATCTTTTATTGCACTCTAAACATATTTCGACGCACTCTACAAATGTTTTTAATGCACTCTAAACATGTTTGGATGCACTCTTAGTATGTTTTGACGGACTTTAAACAAGTTTGGATGCGCTCTAAATATGTTTCGACGTGCTCTAAACATGTTTCGACGAACTCTAAACATCTTTTATTGCACTCTAAACATGTGTCGACGCACTTTAAACATGTTTTTACGCACTCTAAAGGTGTTACGCACTCTAAAGATGTTTTAGTGCACTCTAAACATGTTTGGATGCACTCTAAACATGTTTTGAAGCACTCTTAAAATACTTCGATGCTCTCTAAATATGTTGGATGCACTCTAAGTATGTTTTGACGCACTTTAAACATGTTTGGATGCACTCTAAATGTGTTTGGACGCACTCTAAACGTGATTTGGTGCACTCAAAACATGTTTAGACAAACTCTAAACATGTTTCGACGCACTCTAAACATGTTTTAATGCACTCTAAACATGTTTGGATGC
>NW_010966150.1:107210-108573 GCF_000463585.1 Tarenaya hassleriana | reverse complement strand
TTTGGATGCACTCTAAACATGTTTGGATGCATTCTTAGTATGTTTTGACGCACTTTAAACAAGTTTGGATGCGCTCTAAATATGTTTCGACGTGCTCTAAACATGTTATGACGAACTCTAAACATCTTTTATTGAACTCTAAACATGTTTCGACGCACTTTAAACATGTTTCGATACACTTTAAAAAAGTTTTGATGCACTCTAAACATGTTTGGATGCACTCTAAACATGTTTGGACGCACTCTATACGTGTTTCGACGCATTCTAAGTATGTTTGGATGCACTCTAAACATGTTTCGACACATTCTAAACATATTTCGATGCACTCTAAACTTGTTTGGATGCTCTCTAAAAGTATTTGGACGTATCTAAACGTGTTTGGACGCACTCTAAACGTTTTTGAATGCACTCTAAACGTGTTTGGATGAACTCTAAGTATGTTTGGATGCACTCTAAACATGTTTCGACGCACTCTTAAAATATTTTGATGCTCTCTAAATATGTTTGGATGCACTCTATCAAAACATATTTAGACGAACTCTAAACATGTTCCGACGCATTCTA
The DNA here is from genome assembly GCF_000463585.1 of Tarenaya hassleriana. NCBI lineage: Eukaryota > Viridiplantae > Streptophyta > Magnoliopsida > Brassicales > Cleomaceae > Tarenaya > Tarenaya hassleriana. The sequence goes on along the minus strand of NW_010966150.1, from coordinate 108,009 downwards.
AAAGTGTTTTAATGCTCTCAAAACATGTTTGGACGCACTCTAAACATGTTTAGACGAACTCTAAACATGTTTCAAGGCACTCTAAATATGGTTCGACGCACTCTAAAAATGTTTTAATGCACTCTAAACATGTTTGGATGCACTCTTAGTATGTTTTGACGCACTTTAAACAAGTTTGGATGCGCTCTAAATATGTTTCGACGTGCTCTAAACATCTTTTAATGCACTCTAAACATTATTGGATGCACTCTAAACATGTTTGGATGCACTCTAAGTATGTTTTGACGCAGTTTAAACATATTTGAATGCACTCTAAATGTGTTTGGACGTACTCTAAACGTGATTTGGTGCACTCAAAACATGTTTAGACGAACTCTAAACATGTTCCGGCGCACTCTAAAAGTGTTTTAATGCACTCTAAACATGTTTGGATGCACTCTTAGTATGTTTTGACGCACTTTAAACAAGTTTGGATGCGCTCTAAACATCTTTTATTGCACTCTAAACATGTTTCGACGAACTCTAAACATCTTTTATTGCACTCTAAACATGTTTCGACGCACTTTAAACATGTTTTGACGCACTCTAAAAATGTTTTGATGCACTCTAAACATGTTTGGATGCACTCTAAAAGTGTTAACATGTTTAGAGTGCAATAAAAGATGTTTAGAGTTCGTCGAAACATGTTTAGAGCACGTTGAAACATATTTAAAGCGCATCAAAACTTGTTTAAAGTGCGTCAAAACATACTAAGAATGCATCCAAACATGTTTAGAGTGCATCCAAACAAGTTTAGAGT
>NW_010966150.1:102872-103086 GCF_000463585.1 Tarenaya hassleriana | reverse complement strand
TTTTTTAATGCACTCTAAACATGTTTGGATGCACTCTTAGTATATTTTGACGCACTTTAAACAAGTTGGGATGTGCTCTAAATATGTTTCGACGTGCTCTAAACATGTTTCGACGAACTCTAAACATCTTTTATTGAACTCTAAACATGATTCGACGCACTTTAAACATGTTTTGACACACTTTAAAAATGTTTCGATGCACTCTAAACATGTT
>NW_010966150.1:99533-102024 GCF_000463585.1 Tarenaya hassleriana | reverse complement strand
ACTCTTAAAATATTTCGATGCTCTCTAAATATGTTTGGATGCACTCTAAGTGTGTTTTGACGCACTTTAAACATGTTTGGATGCACTCTAAATATGTTTGGAAGTACTATAAACGTGATTTGGTGAACTCAAAACATGTTTAGACGCACTCTAAAAGTGTTTTAATGCACTCTAAACATGTTTGGATGCACTCTAAACATGTTTAGATGAACTCTAAACAAGTTTCAGCGCACTCTAAACATGTTTAGATGAACTCTAAACATGTTTCAACGCACTCTAAATATGGTTCGACGCACTCTAAATATGTTTTAATGCACTCCAAACATGTTTCGATGCACTCTTAGTATGTTTTGACGCACTTTAAACAAGTTTGGATGCACTCTAAATATGTTTCGACGTGCTCTAAACATGTTTCGACGAACTCTAAACATCTTTTATTGCACTCTGAACATGTTTCGACGCACTTTAAACATGTTTTGACGCACTCTAAAACTGTTTTGATGCACTCTAAACATGTTTCGACACACTTTAAACAGTTTTGACGCACTCTAAAAATGTTTTGATGCACTCTAAACATGTTTAAATGCACTCTAAAAGTGTTTGGACGCACTCTATACGTGTTTCGACGCATTCTAAGTATGTTTGGATGCACTCTAAACATGTTTCGACACATTGTAAAAATATTTCGATGCACTCTAAACATGTTTGGATGCTCTCTAAAAGTGTTTGGACGTATCTAAACGTGTTTGGAAGCACTCTAAACGTGTTTGAACGCACTCTAATCGTGTTTGGATGCACTCTAAGTATGTTTGGATGCACTCTAAACATGTTTCGACGCACTCTTAAAATATTTCGATGCTCTCTAAATATGTTTGGATGCACTCTAAGTATGTTTTGACGCACTTTAAACATGTTCGGATGCACTCTAAATATGTTTGGACGTACTCTAAACGTGATTTGGTGCACTCAAAACATGTTTAGACGAACTCTAAACATGTTCCGACGCACTTTAAAAGTGTTTTAATGCACTCTAAAAATGTTTGGATGCACTTTAACATGTTTAGATGAACTCTAACCATGTTTTGACGCACTCTAAATGTGTTTTAATGCACTCTAAACATGTTTGGATGCACTCAAAACATGTTTAGACGAACTCTAAACATGTTTCGAGTCACTATAAATATGGTTCCACACTCTAAAAAATTTTTAATGCACTCTAAACTTGTTTGGATACACTCTTAGTATATTTTGACGCACTTTAAACAAGTTTGGATGTGCTCTAAATATGTTTCGACGTGCTCTAAACATGTGTCGACGAACTTTAAACATCTTTTATTGCACTCAAAACATGTTTCGAAGCACTTTAAACATGTTTTGACGCACTTTAAAAATGTTTTGATGCACTCTAAACATGTTTGGATGCACTCTAAAAGTGTTTGGACGCACTTTATACGTGTTTCGTCGCATTCTAAGTATGTTTGGATGCACTCTAAACATGTTTCGACAAATTCTAAAAATATTTCAATGCACTCTAAAGATGTTTGGATGCTCTTTAAAAGTGTTTGGACGTATCTAAACGTGTTTGGATGCACTCTAAAATGTTTGGATGCACTCTAAAAGTGTTTTAATGCACTCTAAACATGTTTGGATGCACTCTAAACATGTTTAGATGAACTCTAAACATGGTTTGACACACTCTAAATATGGTTCGACGCACTCTAAAAATGTTTTAATGCACTCTAAACATGTTTGGATGCATTCTTAGTATGTTTTGACGCACTTTAAACAAGTTTGGATGCGCTCTAAATATGTTTCAACGTGCTCTAAAAATGTTTCGACGAACTCTAAACATCTTTTATTGCACTCTAAACATGTTTCGAAGCACTTTAAACATGTTTTGATGCACTTTAAAAATGTTTTGATGCACTCTAAACATGTTTGGATGCAGTCTATACGTGTTTCGACGCACTCTAAACGTGTTTGAACACACTCTAAACATGTTTCGATGCACTCTAAAAAAGTTTTAATGCACTCTAAACATGTTTGGATGCACTCTAAAAGTGCTTGGACGCACTCTATACGTGTTTCGACGCACTCTAAGTATGTTTGGATGCACTCTAAACATGTTTCGACACATTCTAAAAATATTTCGATGCACTCTAAACATGTTTCGATGCTCTCTAAAAGTGTTTGGACGCATCTAAACGTGTTTGGACGCACTCTAAACGTGTTTGAACGCACTCTAAACGTGTTTGGATGCACTCTAAGTATGTTTGGATGCACTCTAAATATGTTTTGACGTGCCCTAAACATGTTTCGACGAACTCTAAACATCTTTCATTGAACTCTAAACATGTTTCGACGCACTCTAAATATCGTTCGACGCACTCTAAAAATGTTTTAATGCACTCTAAACATGTTTGGATGCACTCTAAAAGTGTTGAGTTCGTCTACACATGTTTCGAGGCACTCTAAATATGGTTCGACGCAC
>NW_010966150.1:89506-91314 GCF_000463585.1 Tarenaya hassleriana | reverse complement strand
TCTTAGTATGTTTTGACGCACTTTAAACAAATTTGGATGCACTCTAAACATGTTTCGACGTGTTCTAAATATCTTTTAATGCACTCTAAACATGTTTGGATGCACTCAAAACATGTTTAGACGAACTCTAAACATGTTTCGAGTCACTATAAATATGGTTCGACACTCTAAAAATTTTTTAATGCACTCTAAACTTGTTTGGATACACTCTTAGTAGATTTTGACGCACTTTAAACAAGTTTGGATGTGCTCTAAATATGTTTCGACGTGCTCTAAACATGTTTCGACGAACTTTAAACATCTTTTATTGCACTCAAAACATGTTTCGAAGCACTTTAAACATGTTTTGACGCACTTTAAAAATGTTTTGATGCACTCTAAATATGTTTGGATGCACTCTAAAAGTGTTTGGACGCACTTTATACGTGTTTCGTCGCATTCTAAGTATGTTTGGATGCACTCTAAACATGTTTCGACACATTCTAAAAGTATTTCGATGCACTATAAACATGTTTGGATGCTCTCGAAAAGTGTTTGGACGTATCTAAACGTGTTTGGACGCTCTCTAAAAGTGTTTTAATGCACTCTAAACATGTTTGGATGCACTCTAAACATGTTTAGATGAACTCTAAACAGTTCGACGAACTCTGAAAATATTTTAATGCACTCTAAACATGTTTGGATGCACTCTTAGTATGTTTTGACGCACTTTAAACAAGTTTGGATGCACTCTAAACATGTTTCGACGTGCTCTAAACATCTTTTAATGCACTCTAAACATTTTTGGATGCACTCTAAACATGTTTAGATAAACTCTAAATATGTATAAACATGTTTCGACGCACTCTAAATATGGTTCGACGCACCCTAAAAATGTTTTAATGCACTCTAAACATGTTTGGATGCATTCTTAGTATGTTTTGACGCTTTTTAAACAAGTTTGGATGCGCTCTAAATATGTTTCGGCGTGCTCTAAACATGTTTCGACGAACTCTAAACATCTTTTATTGTGCTCTAAACATGTTTCGACACACTTTAAACATGTTTTGACGCATTCTAAAAATTTTTCGATGCACTCTAAACATGTTTGGATGCTCTCTAAAAGTGTTTGGACGCACTCTAAACGTGTTTGGACGCACTCTAAACGTGTTTGAACGCACTCTAAACGTGTTTGGATGCACTCTAAACGTGTTTGGATTCACTCTAAACATGTTTTGAAGCACTCTTAAAATATTTCAATGCTCTCTAAGTATGTTTTGACGTACTTTAAACCTATTTGGATGCACTCTAAATGTTTTTGGATGCACTCTAAACGTGATTTGGTTCACTCAAAACATGTTTAGGCGAACTCTAAACATGGTTCGACACACTCTAAATATGGTTCGACACACTCTAAAAATGTTTTAATGCACTCTAAACATGTTTGGATGCATTCTTAGTATGTTTTGACGCACTTTAAACAAGTTTGGATGCGCTCTAAATATGTTTCAACGTGCTCTAAAAATGTTTCGACGAACTCTAAACATCTTTTATTGCACTCTAAACATGTTTCGACGCACTTTAAACATGTTTTGATGCACTCTAAAAATGTTTTGATGCATTCTAAACATGTTTGGATGCCCTCTAAACATGTTTAGACGAACTCTAAACATGTTTAGACGAACTCTAAACATGTTTCGAGTCACTCTAAACATGTTTAGATGAACTCTAAACATCTTTTATTGCACTCTAAACATGTTTCGACGCACTTTAAACATGTTTTGACGCACTTTAAAAATGTTTTGATGCACTCTAAACATGTTTGGATG
>NW_010966150.1:87460-88444 GCF_000463585.1 Tarenaya hassleriana | reverse complement strand
TGTTTGGATGCTCTCTAAAAGTGTTTGGACGTATCTAAACGTGTTTGGACGCACTCTAAACGTTTTTGAATGCACTCTAAACGTGTTTGGATGCACTCTAAGTATGTTTGGATGCACTCTAAACATGTTTCGACGTACTCTTAAAATATTTTGATGCTCTCTAAATATGTTTGGATGCACTCTAAGTATGTTATGACGCACTTTAAACATGTTGGGATGCTCTCTAAAAGTGTTTGGACGCACTTTAAACGTTTTTGGACGCACTCTAAACGTGTTTGAACGCATTCTAAACATGTTTGGATGCACTCTAAGTACGTTTGGATGCACTCTAAACATGTTTCGATGCACTCTTAAAATATTTCGATGCTCTCTAAATATGTTTGGGTGCACTCTAAGTGTGTTTTGACGCACTTTAAACATGTTTGGATGCACTCTAAATATGTTTGGACGTACTATAAACGTGATTTGGTGAACTCAAAACATGTTTAGACGCACTCTAAAAGTGTTTTAATGCACTCTAAACATGTTTGGATGCACTCTAAACATGTTTAGATGAACTCTAAACAAGTTTCAACGCACTCTAAACATGTTTAGATGAACTCTAAACATGTTTCAACGCACTCTAAACATATTTCGACGCACTCTAAAGGTGTTTTAATGCACTCTAAACATGTTTGGATGCACTCTAAACATGTTTAGAGTTCGTCTAAACATGTTTCGAGGCACTCTAAATATGGTTCGACGCACTCTAAAAATGTTTTAATGCACACTAAACATGTTTGGATGCATTCTTAGTATGTTTTGACGCAATTTAAACAAGTTTGGATGCACTCTAAATATGTTTCGACGTGCTCTAAACATGTTTCGACGAACTCTAAACATCTTTTGTTGCACTCTAAACATGTTTCGACGCTTTTTAAACATGTTTTGATGCACTCTAAAAATGTTTTGATGCACTCTAAACATGTTTGGATGCACTCTAAA
>NW_010966150.1:80188-86113 GCF_000463585.1 Tarenaya hassleriana | reverse complement strand
ATGTTTGGATGCACTCTAAGTATGTTTTGACGCACTTTAAACATATTCGGATGCATTCTAAATGTGTTTGGACGTACTCTAAACGTGATTTGGTGCACTCAAAACATGTTTAGACAAACTCTAAACATGTTCCGACGCACTCTAAAAGTGTTTTAATACACTCTAAAAATATTTGGATGCACTCAAAACATGTTTAGATGAACTCTAAACATGTTTCGACGCACTCTAAATATGGTTCGACGCACTCTAAAAATGTTTTAATGCACTCTAAACATGTTTGGATGCATTCTTTGTATGTTTTGACGCACTTTAAACAAGTTTGGATGCGCTCTAAATATGTTTCAACGTACTCTAAACATGTTTCGACGAACTCTAAACATCTTTTATTGCACTCTAAACATGTTTCAACACACTTTAAACATGTTTTGACGCACTCTAAATGTGTTTTAATGCACTCTAAACATGTTTCGACGCACTCTAAGTATGTTTGGATGCACTCTAATCATGTTTCGACACATTCTCAAAATATTTCGATGCACTCTAAACATATTTGGATGTTCTCTAAAAGTGTTTGGACGCACTCTAAACGAGTTTGGCCGCACTCTAAACGTGTTTGAATGCATTCTAAACGTGTTTGGATGCACTCTAAGTATGTTTGGATGCACTCTAAACATGTTTCGAAGCACTCTTAAAATATTTCGATGCTCTCTAAATATGTTTGGATGCACTCTAAGTATGTTTTGACGCACTTTAAACATGTTTGGATGCACTCTAAATGTGTTTGGATGCACTGTAAACGTGATTTGGTGCACTCAACACATGTTTAGACGAACTATAAACACGTTTCGACGCACTCTAAAAGTGCTTTAATGCACTCTAAAATTCTTGGATGCACTCTAAACATGTTTAGATGAACTCTAAACATGGTTCAACGCACTCTAAAAATATTTTAATGCACTCTAAACATGTTTGGATGCACTCTTAGTATGTTTTGACGCACTTTAAACAAGTTTGGATGCACTCTAAACATATTTCGACGTGCTCTAAACATCTTTTAATGCACTCTAAAAGTGCTTGGATGCACTCTATACGTGTTTCGACGCACTCTACGTATGTTTGGATGCACTCTAAACATGTTTCGACACATTCTATAAATATTTCGATGCACTCTAAACATGTTTGGACACACTCTAAACATGTTCCGACGCATTCTAAAAGTGTTTTAATGCACTCTAAACATGTTTGGATGTACTCTAAACATGTTTAGATGAACTGTAAACATGTTTCGACGCACTCTAAATATGGTTCGACGCACCCTAAAAAATGCACTCTAAACAAGTTTGGATGCATTCTTAGTATGTTTTGACGCACTTTAAAAAAGTTTGGATGCGCTCTAAATATGTTTCGACGTGCTCTAAACATGTTTCGACGAACTCTAAACATCTTTTATTGCGCTCTAAACATGTTTCGACGCACTTTAAACATGTTTTGATGCACTCTAAAAATGTTTTGATGCACTCTAAACATGTTTGGATGCATCCAAACATACGTAGAGTGCGTCGAAACACGTATAGAGTGCATCCAAGCACTTTTAGAGTGCATTAAAAGATGTTTAGAGCACGTCGAAACATGTTTCGACACATTCTAAAAATATTTCGATGCACTCTAAACATGTTTGGATACTCTCTAAAAGTGTTTGGACACATCTAAACGTGTTTGGACGCACTCTAAACGTGTTTGGACGCACTCTAAACGTGTTTGGATGCACTCTAAACGTGTTTGGATGCACTCTAAACATGTTTCGACGCACTCTTAAAATATTTTGATGCTCTCTAAATATGTTTGGATGCACTCTAAGTATGTTTTGACGCACTTTAAACATATTTGGATGCACTCTAAATGTGTTTGGGCGTACTCTAAACGTGATTTGGTGCACTCAAAACATGTTTAGACAAACTCTAAACATGTTCCGACGCACTCTAAAAGTGTTTTAATGCACTCTAAAAATATTTGGATGCACTCAAAACATGTTTAGATGAACTCTAAACATGTTTCGACGCACTCTAAATATGGTTCGACGCACTCTAAAAATGTTTTAATGCACTCTAAACATGTTTGGATGCACTCTTAGTATGTTTTGACGCACTTTAAACAAGTTTGGATGCACTCTAAATGTCTTTGGACGTACTCTAAACGTGATTTGGTGCACTCAAAACATGTTTAGACGAAGTCTAAACATGTTCCGACGCACTCTAAAAGTATTTTAATGCACTCTAAACATGTTTGGATACACTCTAAACATGTTTAGATGAACTCTAAACATGTTTCGACGCACTCTAAAAATGTTTTAATGCACTCTAAACATGTTTGGATGCATTCTTAGTATGTTTTGACGCACTTTAAACAAGTTTGGATGTGCTCTAAATATGTTTCAACGTGCTCTAAACATCTTTTATTGCACTCTAAACATGTTTCAACACACTTTAAACATGGTTTGACGCACTCTAAATGTGTTTTAATGCACTCTAAACATGTTTGGATGCACTCTAAAATGTTTTGATGCACTCTAAACCTGTTTGGATGCACTCTAAAAGTGTTTGGACGCACTCTATGTTGAAGAACAAACCGATGAAGATCATAATCACGAAGAAAAGATGGAGGCACAACACGTTGAAGAAGATCTGATGAAGAGAAGTTTGGGTTCATGTGTTGGTGAAGAGAAACTAAGTTCGGACCATGAAGAAAATGGAGGCCTTGATTGCTCTCTTGGGCCAAGACCCTAACTCTCCTATTGGGCCAATCTTCTAAGCTACAATCAAGGCCCATCTACTTCAGAATATGTCCGTTAGAAGACTTGGACGAGATCAGCCATAATTCCATCTCCTTTCCATTTCTAATTATGGCAATCCAATGTTGCCTTTTCTACCAAATGTAAATATCTTGTATTTTCCTTTCTCCTCAAGTCACGATTTTGTATATATCACATATGGTCTGATGTATTTTTCTCTTAAGGGAATAAAGTGAATTATTTTGCAGAATTCACCCCCTAGAACCCTAATCTCTTTTGATCTTCTTTGCATTCTCAGCCACTTTTGTTCTTCACAAACCGAGAGTGATTCATGCAGTGTGTAATCTTAACTTCGACATTCTAGTTTTCTACATGGTATCAGAGCTCCACGATCTTTGATCCCTCTGTTCCATCTCACTTCCGCAATTCCTTTTTGGTTCGTACCTACCACAACTTTCGCGTGCTATCATGGATTCTCAATCTAGACTCATGGTATCGGGATAGATGTCGGGGCCGGGGTCGGGATCGAGAATATATTTTGAATTTTTTGTTGGAATGTTCCAACGGATTGCGGTTGGAAATTCCGTTGGAAAATTCCAACGGATATCGGTTGGAAATTCGGTTGGAAAATTCCAACCGATAAATCCGTTGGAAATCCGTTGGAAAATTCCAACGGAAAAATTCGTTGAAATTCCGTTGAAAATTCCAACGGTTTTCCAACGGACACCGTTTTCTAACGACGAAATTCCAACGGATTTATCCGTTGGAAATCCGTTGGAAACGTTAATTTCCAACGGAAAAATGGTCATTTCCAACGGATTTGCCCGTTGGAAATGACCATTTTTTTTGTAGTGTCTAAATATGGTTCGACACACTCTAAAAATGTTTTAATGCACACTAAACATGTTTGGATGCATTCTTAGTATGTTTTGACGCAATTTAAACAAGTTTGGATGCACTCTAAATATGTTTCGACATGCTCTAAACATGTTTCGACGAACTCTAAACATCTTTTGTTGCACTCTAAACATGTTTCGACGCTTTTTAAACATGTTTTGATGCACTCTAAAAATGTTTTGATGCACTCTAAACATGTTTGGATGCACTCTAAACATGTTTGGATGCACTCTAAAAGTATTTGGACGCACTCTATACGTGTTTCGACGCACTCTAAGTATGTTTGGATGCACTCTAAAAATCTTTTATTGCACTCTAAACATGTTTCGACGCACTTTAAACATGTTTTGATGCACTCTAAAATGTTTTGATGCACTCTAAACCTGTTTGGATGCACTCTAAAAGTGTTTGGACGCACTCTATACGTGTTTCGACGCACTCTAAGTATGTTTGGATGCACTCTAATCATGTTTCGACACATTCTCAAAATTTTTCGATGCACTCTAAACATGTTTGGATGTTCTCTAAAAGTGTTTGGACGCACTCTAAACGAGTTTGGCCGCACTCTAAATGTGTTTGAACGCATTCTAAACGTGTTTGGATGCACTCTAAGTATGTTTGGATGCACTCTAAACATGTTTCGAACCACACTTAAAATATTTCGATGCTCTCTAAAGATGTTTGGATGCACTCTAATTATGTTTTGACGCACTTTAAACATGTTTGGATGCACTCTAAATGTGTTTGGATGCACTGTAAACGTGATTTGGTGCACTCAAAACATGTTTAGACATCTTTTATTGCGCTCTAAACATGTTTCGACGCACTCTAAAAGTGTTTTAATGCACTCTAAACATGTTTGGATGCACTCGAAACATGTTTAGATGAACTCTAAACATGGTTCGACGCACTCTAAAAATGTTTTAATGCACTCTAAACATGTTTGGATGCACTCTTAGTATGTTTTGACGCACTTTAAACAAGTTTGGATGCACTTTAAACAAGTTTGGATGCACTCTAAACATGTTTCGACGTGCTCTAAACATCTTTTAATGCACTCTAAAAGTGTTTGGATGCACTCTATACGTATTTCGACGCACTCTACGTATGTTTGGATGCACTCTAAACATGTTTCGACACATTCTAAAAATATTTCGATGCACTCTAAACATGTTTGGATGCATCCAAACTTGTTTAAAGTGCATCCAAACTTGTTTAAAGTGCGTCAAAACATACTAAGAGTGCATCCAAACATGTTTAGAGTGCATTAAAATATTTTTACAGTGCGTCGAACCATGTTTAGAGTTCATCTAAACATGTTTAGAGTGCATCCAATCATTTTAGAGTGCATTAAAACACTTTTAGAGTGCGTCGAAACGTGTTTATAGTTCGTCTAAACATGTTTTGAGTGCACCAAATCACGTTTACAGTGCATCCAAACACATTTAGAGTGCATCCAAACATGTTTAAAGTGCGTCAAAACATAATTAGAGTGCACGTTTAGAATGCGTTCAAACACGTTTAGAGTGCGGCCAAACTCGTTTAGAGTGCGTCCAAACACTTTTAGAGAACATCCAAACATGTTTAGAGTGCATCGAAAAATTTTGAGAATGTGTCGAAACATGATTAGAGTGCATCCAAACATACTTAGAGTGCGTCGAAACACGTATAGAGTGCGTCCAAACACTTTTAGAGTGCATCCAAACAGGTTTAGAGTGCATCAAAACATTTTAGAGTGCATCAAAACATGTTTAAAGTGCGTCGAAACATGTTTAGAGTGCAATAAAAGATTTTTAGAGTGCATCCAAACATACTTAGAGTGCGTCGAAACACGTATAGAGTGCGTCCAAACACTTTTAGAGAACATCCAAACATGTTTAGAGTGGAAAAATTTTGAGAATGTGTCGAAACATGATTAGAGTGCATCCAAACATACTTAGAGTGCGTCGAAACACGTATAGAGTGCGTCCAAATACTTTTAGAGTGCATCCAAACATGTTTAGAGTGCATCCAAACATGTTTAGAGTGCATCAAAACATTTTTAGAGTGCATCAAAACATGTTTAAAAAGCGTCGAAACATGTTTAGAGTGCAACAAAAGATGTTTAGAGTTCGTCGAAACATGTTTAGAGCATGTCGAAACATATTTAGAGTGCATCCAAACTTGTTTAAATTGCGTCAAAACATACTAAGAATGCATCCAAACATGTTTAGTGTGCATTAAAACATTTTTAGAGTGGT
>NW_010966150.1:74585-76787 GCF_000463585.1 Tarenaya hassleriana | reverse complement strand
AAATGAGCTTGTAGCCTTCGTGAGAATGTCTGCAAGTTGGTCTTGACTCCTCGTGTATTTGGGTGCGATGAGTCCTTGAGTGATCTTTTCCCTGATGAAATGGCAGTCCACCTCTATGTGCTTTGTTCGCTCATGGAAGACTGCATTCTCTGCTATGTGAATTGCTGCTTGATTGTCACAATGTAGTGACGCGCAGTGGGCTGCAAATGGATATACAAAATCAAGTATCACAGCAATGGGGAAGTTGAACGCCATAAAGCTCGCTTGGTGGCCAAAGGCTATACACAAACTTATGGCGAGGACTACACCGACACTTTTGCCCCCGTAGCTAAGTTACCTACTGTCCGTGTAATTCTTTCTTTGGCTATTAACCTTGATTGGCAGCTATGGCAAATGGATGTAAAGAATGCTTTCCTTCAAGGAGACCTCGTTGAAGACATTTACATGCTCCCACCACCGGGCTATACAAGGGGTCTTCAATCTGGACAAGTTTGCAAACTTCGGAAATCGATCTATGGCTTAAAGCAATCACCACGCGCCTGGTACCACAAACTCCATGAAGCACTCACGGCCAAAGGCTTTTCCAGAAGTGATTCAGATCACTCTTTGTTCATCTCTCACCGCTCAAGTGGTATCATTATTCTTCTCGTCTATGTCGATGATATCATTATCTCCGGAAATGATGACATCGGGATCAAGGAGACTAAATCTTACTTAAATTCTGTTTTTGACATTAAACACCTCGGTGCTTTGAAATACTTTCTTGGCATCGAAGTCACTCGTACCACTCACGCTCTCTTCTTGTGTCAAAGAAAATATACTCTTGACTTGCTGAAGGACACAGGGAAACTTGGAGCTAAACCGGTGAAGACGCCTCTTGAAGAACATTTCAAAGATCAACGCGAGGGGGAATCTCTACCAAATCCAGATCAATATCGTCGCGTTGTCGGTAAGCTCATATATCTCACCATCACACGTCCTGACTTGAGTTTTGCTGTGCATCAGGTGAGTCAATGGATGCACTCTCCAACAACAACACATTGGCTGATGGTGGAAAGGATATTGAAGTACTTGAAGGGGACACCAAACAAAGGAGTATGGATGGAGAACAACAAACATACAAAAATTATTGCTTACTGTGATGCAGATTGGGCAGGAGATAGAACGGATCGCAAATCAACAACCGGCTATTGCACATTCGTTGGTGGAAATCTCGTGACAAGCAAGAAGCAAAACGTGGTGGCAAGGTCAAGCGCAGAAGCAGAATATAGAGCCATGGCGAATACAACAAGTGAAGTACTATGGCTTCGACAACTACTACAAGAACTCGGACTCAAAATGAAAGAGGCGACACCACTACATTGTGACAATCAAGCAGCAATTCACATAGCAGAGAATGCAGTCTTCCATGAGCGAACAAAGCACATAGAGGTGGACTGCCATTTCATCAGGGAAAAGATCACTCAAGGACTCATCGCACCCAAATACACGAGGAGTCAAGACCAACTTGCAGACATTCTCACGAAGGCTACAAGCTCATTTGTTCTTAACAAGTGTCTCTCCAAGATTGGCCTTATCGAGTTCTCCCGGCCAATCTTGAGGGGGAATGTTGAAGAACAAACCGATGAAGATCATAATCACGAAGAAAAGATGGAGGCACAACACGTTGAAGAAGATCTGATGAAGAGAAGTTTGGGTTCATGTGTTGGTGAAGAGAAACTAAGTTCGGACCATGAAGAAAATGGAGGCCTTGATTGCTCTCTTGGGCCAAGACCCTAACTCTCCTATTGGGCCAATCTTCTAAGCTACAATCAAGGCCCATCTACTTCAGAATATGTCCGTTAGAAGACTTGGACGAGATCAGCCATAATTCCATCTCCTTTCCATTTCTAATTATGGCAATCCAATGTTGCCTTTTCTACCAAATGTAAATATCTTGTATTTTCCTTTCTCCTCAAGTCACGATTTTGTATATATCACATATGGTCTGATGTATTTTTCTCTTAAGGGAATAAAGTGAATTATGTTTGAACGCATTCTAAACGTGTTTGGATGCACTCTAAGTATGTTTGGATGCACTCTAAACGTGTTTCTAAGCACTCTTAATATATTTCGATGCTCTCTAAATATGTTTGGATGCACTCTAAGTATGTTTTGACGCACTTTAAACATGTTTGGATGCATTCTAAATGTGTTTGGATG
>NW_010966150.1:72124-74078 GCF_000463585.1 Tarenaya hassleriana | reverse complement strand
TCTAAACATGTTTAGAGTGCATCCAAACACGTTTAGAGTGCGTTCAAACATGTTTAGAATGCATCCAAACATACGTAGAGTGCGTCGAAAAACGTATAGAGTGCATCCAAGCACTTTTAGAGTGCATTAAAAGATGTTTAGAGCACGTCGAAACATGTTTCGACACATTCTAAAAATATTTTGATGCACTCTAAACATGTTTGGATACTCTCTAAAAGTGTTTGGACACATCTATACGTGTTTGGACGCACTCTAAACGTGTTTCAACGCACTCTAAACGTGTTTGGATGCACTCTAAGTATGTTTGGATGCACTCTAAACATGTTTCGACGCACTCTTAAAATATTTTGATGCTCTCTAAATATGTTTGGATGCACTCTAAGTATGTTTTGATGCACTTTAAACATATTTGGATGCACTCTAAATGTGTTTGGACGTACTCTAAACGTGATTTGGTGCACTCAAAACATGTTTAGACAAACTCTAAACATGTTCCGACACACTCTAAAAGTGTTTTAATGCACTCTAAAAATATTTGGATGCACTCAAAACATGTTTAGATGAACTCTAAACATGTTTCGACGCACTCTAAATATGGTTCGACGCACTCTAAAAATGTTTTAATGCACTCTAAACATGTTTGGATGCACTCTTAGTATGTTTTGACGCACTTTAAACAAGTTTGGATGCACTCTAAATGTCTTTGGACGTACTCTAAACGTGATTTGGTGCACTCAAAACATGTTTAGACGAAGTCTAAAATGTTCCGACGTACTCTAAAAGTGTTTTAATGCACTCTAAACATGTTTGGATACACTCTAAACATGTTTAGATAAACTCTAAACATGTTTCGACGCACTCTACAAATGTTTTAATGCACTCTAAACATGTTTGGATGCCTTCTTAGTATGTTTTGACGCACTTTAAATAAGTTTGGATGCGCTCTAAATATGTTTCAACGTGCTCTAAACATGTTTCGACGAACTCTAAACATCTTTTATTGCACTCTAAACATGTTTCAACGCACTTTAAACATGTTTTGACGCACTCTAAATGTGTTTTAATGCACTCTAAACATGTTTGGATGCACTCTAAAATATTTTGATGCACTCTAAACCTGTTTGGATGCACTCTAAAAGTGTTTGGACGCACTCTATACGTGTTTCGACGCACTCTAAGTATGTTTGGATGCACTCTAATCATGTTTCGACACATTCTCAAAATATTTCGATGCACTCTAAACATATTTGGATGTTCTCTAAAAGTGTTTGGACGCACTCTAAACGAGTTTGGCCGCACTCTAAACGTGTTTGAACGCATTCTAAACGTGTTTGGATGCACTCTAAGTATGTTTGGATGCCCTCTAAACATATTTCGAAGCACTCTTAAAATATTTCGATGCTCTCTAAATATGTTTTGACGCACTTTAAACATGTTTGGATGCACTCTAAATGTGTTTGGATGCACTGTAAACGTGATTTGGTGCACTCACTTGCATATTTTCTGTCTGTTTGTTTATCTTTTTCTGTAGTATATATTTGTTGCAGGAATCTGGTTAATCTCACCATGCGATCTATCCTTATGAAGGATAAACCTCTGACCAAGGCTTCTGGATCGATCATTGATGCTTATTGGAAGCATGAGGATGATGATCTGGACTTGTCTAGCTTGATGATTGGAAAGATGTCTTCGGAATTGCGTGAGCAATTAGATGACATGGACAATTCATTGATGGTTGATCAATTGAATATGTCATTCCAAGAGAAAGCTGGGAGCCAAGGGAAGAATGATATGGGTGAGATTAACCAGATTCCTGCAACAGATATATACTACAGAAAAAGACAAACAAACAGACAGAAAATATGCAAGTCGCTTAGTACACTTACTAACACAGATAATAGATGCAATATGACAGGCTCCCACTAAGAAAAACACCCTCAATGAGTTTCTAAGT
>NW_010966150.1:66701-67262 GCF_000463585.1 Tarenaya hassleriana | reverse complement strand
CATGTTTCGACGCACTTAAAAGATGTTTAGAGCACGTCGAAACATGTTTCGACACATTCTAAAAATATTTCGATGCACTCTAAACATGTTTCGATACTCTCTAAAAGTGTTTGGACACATCTAAACGTGTTTGGACGCACTCTAAACGTGTTTCAACACACTCTAAACGTGTTTGGATGCACTCTAAGTATGTTTGGATGCACTCTAAACATGTTTCGACGCACTCTTAAAATATTTTGATGCTCTCTAAATATGTTTGGATGCACTCTAAGTATGTTTTGACGCACTTTAAACATATTTGGATGCACTCTAAATGTGTTTGGACGTACTCTAAACGTGATTTGGTGCACTCAAAACATGTTTAGACGAATTCTAAACATGTTCCGACGCATTCTAAAAGTGTTTTAATGCACTCTAAACATGTTTGGATACACTTTAAACATGTTTAGATGAACTGTAAACATGTTTCGACGCACTCTAAATATGGTTCGACGCACCCTAAAAATGTTTTAATGCACTCTAAACATGTTTGGATGCACTCTAAACATGTTTAGATGAACT
>NW_010966150.1:64014-66475 GCF_000463585.1 Tarenaya hassleriana | reverse complement strand
ACGTGCTCTAAACATGTTTCGACGAACTCTAAACATCTTTTATTGCACTCTAAACATGTTTCGACGCACTTTAAACATGTTTTGATGCACTCTAAAAATGTTTTGATGCATACTAAACATGTTTGGATGCCCTCTAAACATGTTTAGACGAACTCTAAACATGTTTCGAGTCACTCTAAATATGGTTCGACACTCTAAAAATTTTTTAATGCACTAAACATGTTTCGACGCACTTTAAACATGTTTTGACACACTTTAAAAATGTTTTGATGCATTCTAAACATGTTTGGATGCACTCTAAAAGTGTTTGGACGCACTCTATACGTGTTTCGACGCATTCTAAGTATGTTTGGATGCACTCTAAACATGTTTCGACACATTCTAAAAATATTTCGATGCACTCTAAACTTGTTTGGATGCTCTCTAAAAGTGTTTGGACGTATCTAAACGTGTTTGGTCGCACTCTAAACGTTTTTGAATGCACTCTAAATGATACGATCTCGGATCGAAATTCTCTAGAAAGGCGGTGGAGATAACCAAAACCCCTAATCAACTCGTGAAAGAAACCTAGGCCCAATTTCTTGAAACATGAAACGTCCTAAACCCCTAAGCAAACCTGGATTAGAATCGGTTGTGTTGCGAAGACGCCACAAACGTTTATGGACTAACGTTTGATAAGTCGAAGATGAACGCCACAGATGAATCCGATAAGTTCAGAAAATAGTTCTCAAAGAACTTTGAAGAGAAAATCTCTCAAATATATAAAAAAAATGATTGATGATTACAAATGAGTTTAGTTCACCTATTTATAGGAGAACCAAAACAACACCAAAAGACATAAAAGTGTAGAATTAATACTAGTCTTCCTAAAACTTTGAACTTATTGGAAAACAAAGTCATAATAGTGTTGGACTTTGACTAGAGTAGATTGTAAACAACATTGAAGACTCAAAATGCAGATTTTTTTTGTCATTTTCGTCATGGACTTGGGCTGCAACTTTTGGGCCTTCATTTTGGGCTTTCTTCACTTGATATCATGTTGAAAATGGGCTGGACTTGTGTATGACTTGGGCCAATGTTATTTTCCATGTGTTCATGGCCCAAACATTCAAGAAAGAGCCCATTTAGAGCAGCTTGTAGCTTCTTCGTCTTCGATCTCGTCATGGGTCCATCCGGAAAACTGATGTGATCCACGTTGCTCCCATTTTGTTCCGTCGTGCTTCCAATGTCCTCATCATTTCCCTCCTCTTGAGAATGATTTGTCCTCAAATCTGATTCATTATCTGCATCGAAACGAGTTAAGTCAGCAACATTAAAAGTTGAACTTATCTTGTACTCACTTGGAAGATCAATCTTGTATGCATTGTTGTTGATCTTTTTCAAAACTTGAAATGGTCCAGCTGCCCTCGGCATCAACTTTGATTTTCGCTGTAGAGGAAACCTTTCCTTCCTCATGTGTATCCAAACCCATTCGCCTGGTTCAAAGATCACTTCCCGATGTCCTTTGTTCGCTTGTTTTGCATATTGCTTTGTTCTCTTGTCAATATTCATCCTTGTCTTCTCATGAATCTGCTTAACATACTCAGCTTTTCTTTTCCCATCAAGTGCTCAGATAATGGCAAAGGAATCAAATCCAATGGAGTCAATGGATTAAAGCCATAAACTATTTCAAAAGGTGAAAACTGAGTAGCAGAGTGAACTGATCGATTATAAGCAAATTCATGTTTGGATGCACTCTAAAAGTGCTTGGACGCACTCTAAAAGTGCTTGGACGCACTCTATATGTGTTTCGACGCACTCTAAGTATGTTTGGATGCACTCTAAACATGTTTCGACACATTCTAAAAATATTTCGATGCACTCTAAACATATTTGGATGCTCTCTAAAAGTGTTTGGACGCATCTAAACGTGTTTGGACGCACTCTATACGTGTTTGAACGCACTCTAAACGTGTTTGGATGCACTCTAAGTTTGTTTGGATGCACTCTAAACATGTTTCGACGCACTCTTAAAATATTTGATGCTCTCTAAATATGTTTGGATCCACTCTAAATATGTTTTGACGCACTTTAAACATATTTGGATGCACTCTAAATGTGTTTGGACGTACTCTAAACGTGATTTGGTGCACTCAAAACATGTTTAGACGAACTCTAAACATGTTCCGACGCACTCTAAAAGTGTTTTAATGCACTCTAAACATGTTTGGATGCACTCTAAACATGTTTAGATGAACTCTAAACATGTTTCGACGCACTCTAAATATGGTTCGACGCACTCTAAAAATGTTTTAATGCACTCTAAACATGTTTGGATGCATTCTTATTATGTTTTGACGCACTTTAAAAAAGTTTGGATGCGCTCTAAATATGTTTCAACATCCTCTAAACATGTTTCGACGAACTCTAAACATCTTTTATTGCACTCTAAACATGTTTCGACGCACTTTAAACATGATTT
>NW_010966150.1:59745-61690 GCF_000463585.1 Tarenaya hassleriana | reverse complement strand
CTTCATCTTGTGCTTGTTTTGGTTTTTGATGACGCTTTCTTTTGTTGGTGTTGCAGCAAGTACATTCACCAATTCCAAAGGCTTCTTGTTGATTTGTCGCTCTACTTGAATCGCCGCATGCACAAGATATCCCAAGTCACGGTACACTTGTTGTTTTACCTTTCTAGCGATTCGTTTTTGTAAGCCTCCTAGGAAATGCATCATGAGTTCTTCTTCATCGTCGTCGATTCTTAAGTACGCAACGAGCTGCTCAAATTCTCCGTAGTATTCCTCAACCGTTGTGTCTCCCTGCATGATGTTATCGAATCTATATTGTAATTCACGGAGACAATGTCGAGGTACATACCTTTTCCGCATGAGGATTTTCATCTCTTTCCAAGTGAAAACTGGATCATAATGTGCTCGTCGGTATTCGATCTCCTTTTGTTCCCACCACATGAGAGCATTCTTCGCAAGATGGGCAGCCGCGTATTGGACTTTTCTTTGGTTCGACCAGGAGTAACACTCAAAGATGTCATTCATTTGCCGCTCCCACTCGAGGTAGACTTCCGGGCCTTCTTCTCCCGTAAATAAGGACGACTTAGATTTCCGACCAGCCCTTAGTTCATGATACGGACGGTGGTTTGAGGCACTCACAAATTCTACGGGTCGGGTCTCTTTCTCAAGTCGTGTGAGGCGATCTTGAATCTGTTGTAACATTTGAAGCATTGTTCCTTTCGGAGACTCGTTGTTAACCCTTTCGCTAGACATGATCATTAAGAAGTTATACAATCTCCGAAATGGCAGGCAAACAAGTTTTAGACAAGATGTCAGACAACTCTAAACGTGCAGATTGGAAGAGCGAGCAATAGATATCGACGTGCAGCAAACGGTGTGCGTTCAACAACGTGCAACCGACGAAAGCAATGAATGTGCTGTCACTCACGGTTCAAACAACGTGCAATCAAAGATGATTTAAACACGGAATGAAACAGGCTCCTCGAAGTTATCACAGTAGATAATTCATGCAATATTCAACAAGTGACGATTCAAGCAACAATGCTAACGATTATCGACAATAACGTGTTGCGACCACAAACAAGAACACGATCAGATCTTCGTACGTGCTAACACAACCACGAGTGAGTGTTACTACAGTAGGTAAAGCTATCAAAACGTGCTCTCAAACCTAATCCACAAATGGATTTAATCAATCAACAACAAGCGAGTAAATAACGTATAGCGATGTGTGATATATCAACCCAACGTGCTAACAATTTACCACCAGCGAACAACACGTTTCAATACACATCATACAGGAGAGATTTACACAATAATGAACAGCAAACACGCAAGACAAACGTGCAATCGAAGCGAAAAAAATGGATGAGTGATAACAATCAACGGTTCTTCGTAATCACGCGTTTAAAACAGATTTTTCGGTTGCAGATTTCGAATGATATGTCAATCAACGTGAGCAAGGATAACACGATTCTAGACACACATAAACGTGCAAATGATTCACAATGTTCTTCACACAAGCTGTTCGATATACCAAGCAAAGGAAGTGATCACACAAATCTGATTTTGGAACGATGAACGGTGAACAATGACACATCCAAATCTGATTTTGGAAGCTGTTCGACGAACTCTAAACATCTTTTATTGCACTCTAAACATGTTTCGATGCACTTTAAACATGTTTTGATGCACTCTAAAAGTGTTTTAATGCACTCTAAACATGTTTGGATGCACTCTAAACATGTTGAGATGAACTCTAAACATGTTTCGACGCACTCTAAATATGGTATGACGCACTCAAACATGTTTGGATGCACTCTAAAAGTGTTTGGACGCACTCTATACGTGTTTCGACGCACTCTAAATATGTTTGGATGAATTCTAAATATGGTTCGACACACTCTAAAAATATTTCAATGCACTCTAAACATGTTTGGATGCACTC
>NW_010966150.1:57441-58096 GCF_000463585.1 Tarenaya hassleriana | reverse complement strand
TGACGCACTTTAAACAAGTTTGGATGCACTCTAAATATGTTTCGACGTGCTCTAAACATGTTTCGACGAACTCTAAACATCTTTTATTGCACTCTAAACATGTTTCGACGCACTTTAAACATGTTTCGAAGCACTCTAAAAGTGTTTTAATGCACTCTAAACATGTTTGGATGCACTCTAAACATGATTAAATGAACCCTAAACACGTTTCGACGCACTCTAAATATGGTATGACGCCTTCTAAAAATGTTTTAATGCACTCTAAACATGTTTGGATGCACTCTAAACATGTTTAGATGAACTCTAAACATGGTTCGACGCACTCTAAAAATGTTTTAATGCACTCTAAACATGTTTGTATGCACTCTTACTATGTTTTGACGTACTTTAAACAAGTTTGGATGCACTCTAAATATGTTTCGACGTGCTCTAAACATGTTTCGACGAACTCTAAACATCTTTTATTGCACTCTAAACATGTGTCGGCGCACTCTAAAAATGTTTTAATGCACTCTAAACATGTTTGGATGCACTCGAAACATGTTTAGACGAACTCTAAACATGTTTTGAGACACTTTAAATATGGTTCGACGCACTCTAAAAATGTTTTAATGCATTCTAAACATGTTTGGATGCACTCTTAGTATGTTTGACG
>NW_010966150.1:56893-57230 GCF_000463585.1 Tarenaya hassleriana | reverse complement strand
AAAATGTTTTGATGCACTCTAAACATGTTTGGATGCACTCTAAAAGTGTTTGGACGCACTCTATACGTGTTTCGACGCACTCTAAATATGTTTGGATGCACTCTAAACATGTTTCGACACATTCTAAACATGTTTCGACGCACTCTAAATATGGTATGACGCACTCTAAAAATGTTTTAATGCACTCTAAACTTGTTTGGATGCACTCTTAGTATGTTTTGACGCACTTTAAACAAGTTTGGATGCGTACTCTAAAAATGTTTTGATGCACTCTAAACATGTTTGGATGCACTCTAAAAGTATTTGGATGCACTCTATACGTGTTTCGACGTCCTTT
>NW_010966150.1:52100-53867 GCF_000463585.1 Tarenaya hassleriana | reverse complement strand
TTGAATAAGGCATCTAGTATAGAAAATGTTCTCCCGCTGCACTACCTCTTCTTCTTTTGCTTTGAGATTTAGAATTCTCCTTATCACCAATGCCTCTCCTTTGGCAGGTAGTTGCTCCTCAAAATCATCCTCCAATGATGGCATAGATTCGGCGTCACTTTCTCCCTCTGTTTCTATCTCACCATCATCACGCAGCACCATAACTCTCCGGTTGGGACAATCATTGGCAAAATGACCCCTGCCCAGGCATTTGAAGCATCTAACATCTCGATTGCGTGCAATAGAAGTTTCGGGTTTACCTCGATTCCCTTGGTTGGATGTGGCTGGCTTTGTTTCTTGTTTCGATCCAGAAACATACTTCTCCTCCTTAACAAAGCCTGGTTTCATGCTGGATGAACCCTTGTGATAAGTCGGACGTGAACTTGCCCTTCTTTTGAGCTGCCGCTCGCATTTGATAGCCAAATGCAACAGTTCCTCGACTTCGACATAAGGTTGTAATTCCACTCTATCTTGAATCTCTTGATTCAAACCCCCAAGGAATCTTTGCAAGGTAGCTTCCCTATCCTCCTCAATATTTGCTTGGATCATGAGTATCTCCATCTCTTTGAAATATTCCTCCACACTTCGATTTCCCTGCACCAATTTTCGTAATCTTTGGTGTATATCACGATGGAAATGATTAGGGACGAACCTTCTCTTCATGACAGCTTTCATTTCATCCCATGTAACAATAGGATATTCTCCATTCCTCCTCCTTGTGGTTACGAGTTGGTCCCACCAAACAAGAGCGTAATCACTGATTTCTGCGGCTGCCATTTTTACCTTCTTCAACTCCGAATAACGATGACATTCAAACACCATCTCTGTCTTCCTCTCCCATTCGAGGTACACTTCAGGATCGTTTCTCCCTTGAAACGATGGGATCTTCATTTTGATGCTTGCCAAGTCATCATCAACATGATTTCTGGCTCGTTGTACATGTCTATACCTTTGGGGTTGCTCAACTACTCCCTCCCCATCCGACAATGCTCCTTCTCCATCACTAGGGGCAATTGAAGGTGTTCGAGCTCTTTGTCCTGCATTTTGTCGTGGCAGGTTACGTGCGGCCTGCACCTCATTTTCCATCTGGTCTATTCTTTGATGGATACCCTCCAGCTCAGCACGCATGATTCTCCGTAGCTCACCCATCAATGCTTGCATTTGAAGTGGGTTTGCTTCTTCATGTTGCTGATTGTCTAGATTGCGATTTTGTTCATCCGCCATGTTTCTGCAAAAGGATGTAAGAAGAAAGAAAAGAAGAAAGAACAAAGGAAAGGAAGATGTCCTCACCACACTCAAGTGTTTCACTCGATATTTGGCTTTTACCCTCTGATGATCTCACACACTCTTGCCTTTTTCCCCTCTTCAGTATTCTCTATATGGTTCTTATCGAACTATTCGGATCTCAATCAGAAATCTTCTCCGCAACAGTCCACCAAGAGAAACCAAGGAATAAACAATGACAGAAGACTCAACAAGATGGACAATCGGTTAAACAAAAAAAAATGATTAGCAAGAGAAGAAACCAAGAAAGATGACGAAAGAAGATGTAACAAGATGGAAATTTCAGAAAAAGTAACGAGAATAAACGTATGAAACACCCTTTTTTTTCTTATAAATTGCGAAACCAAATTGTTCTCTTTTTTTTTCAACTATTTTTTTTTCGTTTTTCTTTTCTCTTTGATTCTTTTTTTTTTCTTTGATTTTTTTTTTCGTTTCTTTTTCTCT
>NW_010966150.1:48242-50014 GCF_000463585.1 Tarenaya hassleriana | reverse complement strand
AAGAATAGACCAGATGGAAAATGAGGTGCAGGCCGCACGTAACCTGCCACGACAAAATGCAGGACAAAGAGCTCGAACACCTTCAATTGCCCCTACTGATGGAGAAGGAGCATTGTCGGATGGGGAGGGAGTAGTTGAGCAACCCCAAAGGTTGGTTCCGAGTTTTCTCCACAATGTCTTCCAAAAGTAACTCATGAACTTCGTGTCTCGGTCAGAAACGATGGTCTTAGGCAGCCCATGAATCCTCACGATCTCCTTAAAGAACAGATCAGCTATGTAAGAGGCATCGTTTGTCTTTGCACAAGGAATGAAATGTGCCATCTTTGAAAACCTGTCAACAACAACAAAGATGGAATCTTTGTTCCGGATTTTTGGAAGTCCAAGAACAAAGTCCATAGAAATGTCAGTCCAAGGACAAGTAGGAATAGGTAAGGGAAGATACAAACCGTGCGGGTGTGTCTTAGACTTGGCTTGATGGCATTGAACACATCGAGCACAATGTCGTTCGACATCCCGTTTGAGACGTGGCCAAAAGAAATGCTCCTTTACTACAGCGAGTGTCTTGTCCACGCCAAAGTGTCCCATGAGTGCTCCTCCATGCGCTTCTTGAAGAATGAGATCCCTCATTGAGCATTGTGGAATGCACAATCTGCGCTCTCGGAACAAGTAATCGCCTTCCTTGTAGAATGATCCGTATGCTCCTTTGTTGCACTCCTCATAGATATCCCCGAGCTCCGGATCGTCGCGGTACAGGCCCTTGATATGCTAAAAGCCGGGCATCCTTGCCTCCATGGTGGTGATGAGTGTATGTCTCCTTGATAGTGCATCCGCCACCACATTATCTTTGTCTTTCTTGTACTTGATCACATAGGGAAATGTCTCAATGAACTCCATCCACCTTGCATGCCTCTTCTTGAGTGAAGTTTGTCCTTTGAGATGCTTGAGAGTCTCGTGATCAGTATGTATGATGAACTCTTTCGCCAAGAGGTAGTGTTGCCACGTTTGTAATGCTCGCACCAAAGAATATAGCTCCTTGTCATATGTGGGATAGTTGAGTGTTGCTCCATTTAGCTTTTCGCTAAAGTATGCCACGGGTCGTTTCTCCTGCATCAAAACAGCTCCAATACCCACACCGGATGCATCACATTCTATTTCAAATACCTTGTCAAAGTCGGGAAGGACTAAGACGGGTGCCCTCGTGAGTTGCTCCTTTAACGTGTTGAATGCCTTCTCTTGCGCTTCTCCCCACTCGAATGGCTTATCTTTCTTGATAATGGACGTGAGGGGGGCTGCAAGGCTGCTAAAGTCACGAACAAACCGACGGTAGAAGCTCGCCAAGCCATGGAAGCTTCGCACATGTCCGACGGTTGTAGGGGGTGGCCAATCTCGGATTGCTTTGATCTTTTCTTCATCCACACTTAACCCCTGCGAACTCACAACAAATCCTAAAAAGACAACCTCATTAGTGCAGAAGGTGCACTTCTTGAGATTAGCATAGAGTTTCTCTCTTCGAAGAGTCTCCATGACTAGCTCAAGATGTGTCACATGATCAACAAGACATTTGCTATAAATCAGAATATCATCGAAATAAACCACAACGAATTTACCAATGAAGGCTCGTAGGACATGATTCATGAGCCTCATGAATGTACTTGGTGCGTTGGTTAAGCCGAAGGGCATGACTAACCACTCGTACAACCCATGCTTCGTTTTGAATGCGGTTTTGGTAAACTCGTTCTAATCTTCATTCTTGTTTATGATCAAAAGAAGCA
>NW_010966150.1:40186-41286 GCF_000463585.1 Tarenaya hassleriana | reverse complement strand
AACATGTTTAAAGTGCGTCGAAACATGTTTAGAGTGCAATAAAAGATGTTTAGAGTTCGTCGAAACATGTTTAGAGCACGTCGAAACATATTTAGAGCGCATCCAAACTTGTTCTTAAAATATTTCGATGCTCTCTAAATATGTTTGGATGCACTCTAAGTATGTTTTGACACACTTTAAACATGTTTGGATGCAGTCTAAATATATTTGGACGTACTCTAAACGTGATTTGGTGCAGTCAAAACATGGTTAGACGAACTCTAAACATGTTTCGACTCACTCTAAAAGTGTTTTAATGCACTCTAAACATGTTTGGATGCACTCTAAACATGTTTCGACACATTCTAAAAATATTTCGATGCACTCTAAACATGTTTGGATGCTCTCTAAAAGTGTTTAGACTTATCTAAACGTGTTTGGACGCACTCTAAACGTGTTTGAAGCACTCTAATCGTGTTTGGATGCACTCTAAGTATGTTTGGATGCACTCTAAACATGTTTCGACGTACTCTTAAAATATTTCGATGCTCTCTAAATATGTTTGGATGCACTCTAAACATGTTTCGACACATTCTAAAAATATTTCGATGCACTCTAAACATGTTTGGATGCTCTCTAAAAGTTTGGAGACGTATCTAAACGTGTTTGGACGCACTCTAAACGTGTTTGAAGCACTCTAATCGTGTTTGGATGCACTCTAAGTATGTTTGGATGCACTCTAAACATGTTTCGACGTACTCTTAAAATATTTCGATGCTCTCTAAATATGTTTGGAGACGCACTTTAAACAAGTTTAGATGTGCTCTTAATATGTTTCGACGTGCTCTAAACATGTTTTGACGCACTCTAAACATCTTTTAATGCACTCTAATCATGTTTGGATACACTCTTAGTATATTTTGACGCACTTTAAACAAGTTTAGATGTGCTCTTAATATGTTTCGACGTGCTCTAAACATGTTTCGAGTCATTCTAAATGTGGTTCGACACTCTAAAATTTTTTTAATGCACTCTAATCATGTTTGGATACACTCTTAGTATATTTTGACGCACTTTAAACAAGTTTAGATGTGCTCTTAATATGTTTCGACGTGCTCTAA
>NW_010966150.1:38275-39949 GCF_000463585.1 Tarenaya hassleriana | reverse complement strand
TCTAAACATGTTTGGATGCACTCTTAGTATGTTTTGACGCACTTTAAACAAGTTTGGATGCGCTCTAAATATGTTTCGGCGTGCTCTAAACATGTTTCGACGAACTCTAAACATCTTTTATTGCACTCTAAACATGTTTCGACGCACTTTAAACATGTTTTGACGCACTCTAAAAGTGTTTTAATGCATTCTAAACATGTTTGGATGCACTCTAAACATGTTTAGATGAACTCTAAACATGTTTTGACGCACTCTTAATATGGTATGACGCACTCTAAAAATGTTTTAATGCACTCTAAACATGTTTAGATGAACTCTAAACATGTTTCGACGCACTCTAAATATGGTATGACGCACTCTAAAAATATTTTAATGCACTCTAAACATGTTTGGAGGCACTCTAAACATGTTTAGATGAACTCTAAACATGTTTCAGCGCATTCTAAAAATGTTTTAATGCACTCTAAACATGTTTTGATGCACTCGAAACATGTTTAGAGGAACTCTAAACATGTTTTGAGGCACTTTAAATATGGTTCGACGCACTCTAAAAATGTTTTAATGCATTCTAAACATGTTTGGATGCACTCTAAACATGTTTAGATGAACTCTAAACATGTTTTGACGCACTCTTAATATGGTATGACGCACTCTAAAAATGTTTTAATGCACTCTAAACATGTTTGGATGCACTCTAAAAGTGTTTGGACGCATTCTATACGTGTTTCGACGCACTGTAAGTATGTTTGGATGCACTCTAATCATGTTTCGACACATTCTAAAATTATTTCGATGCACTCTAAACATGTTTGGATGCTCTCTAAAAGTGTTTAGACTTATCTAAACGTGTTTGGACGCACTCTAAACGTGTTTGAACGCACTCTAATCGTGTTTGGATGCACTCTAAGTATGTTTGGATGCACTCTAAACATGTTTCGAGGTACTCTTATAATATTTCGATGCTCTCTAAATATGTTTGGATGCACTCTAAGTATGTTTTGACGCACTTTAAACATGTTTGGATGCAGTCTAAATATATTTGGACGTACTCTAAACGTGATTTAGTGCAGTCAAAACATGTTTAGACGAATTCTAAACATGTTTCGACTCACTCTAAAAGTGTTTTAATGCACTCTAAACATGTTTGGATGCACTCAAAACATGTTTAGACGAACTCTAAACATGTTTCGAGTCACTCTAAATATGGTTCGACACTCTAAAATTTTTTTAATGCACTCTAATCATGTTTGGATACACTCTTAGTATATTTTGACGCACTTTAAACAAGTTTAGATGTGCTCTTAATATGTTTCGACGTGCTCTAAACATGTTTCGACGAACTCTAAAAATCTTTTATTGCACTCTAACATGTTTCGACGCACTCTAAAAATGTTTTAATGCAGTCTAAACATGTTCGGATGCACTCGAAACATGTTTAGACGAACTCTAAACATGTTTCGAGGCACTTTAAATATGGTTCGACGCACTCTAAAAATGTTTTAATGCATTCTAAACATGTTTGGATGCACTCTTAGTATGTTTTGATGCACTTTAAACAAGTTTGGATGCACTCTAAACATGTTTGGATGCATTCTAAAAATATTTCGATGCACTCTAAACTTGTTTGGATGCTCTCTAAAAGTGTTTGGACGTATCTAAACGTGTTTGGACGCA
>NW_010966150.1:36053-37025 GCF_000463585.1 Tarenaya hassleriana | reverse complement strand
CGACGTGCTCTAAACATGTTTCGACGAACTCTAAACATCTTTTATTGCACTCTAAACATGTTTGACGCACTTTACACATGTTTTGACGCATTCTAAAAATGTTTTGATGCACTCTAAACATGTTTGGATGCACTCTAAAAGTGTTTGGACGCACTCTATACGTGTTTCGACGTACTCTAAGTATGTTTGGATGCACTCTAAACATGTTTGAACGCACTCTAAACGTGTTTGGATGCACTTTAAACAAGTTTAGATGCACTCTAAACATGTTTCGACGTGCTCTAAACATCTTTTAATGCACTCTAAGTATGTTTGGATGCACTCTAAACATGTTTTGAAGCACTCTTAAAATATTTCAATGCTCTCTAAATACGTTGGATGCACTGTAAGTATGTTTTGACGCACTTTAAACATGTTTGGATGCACTCTAAATATATTTGGACGTGCTCTAAACGTGATTTGGTGCAGTCAAAACATGTTTAGACGAACTCTAAACATGTTTCGACGCACTCTAAAAGTGTTTTAATGCACTCTAAACATGTTTGGATGCACTCAAAACATGTTTAGAAGAACTCTAAACATGTTTCGAGGCACTCTAAATATGGTTCGGCACTCTAAAATTTTTTTAATGCACTCTAAACATGTTTGGATACACTCTTAGTATATTTTGACGCACTTTAAACAAGTTTGGATGTGCTCTAAATTTGTTTCGACGTGCTCTAAACATGTTTCGACGAACTCTAAACATCTTTTATTGCACTCTAAACATGTTTGGATGCACTCTTAGTATGTTTTGACGCACTTTAAACAAGTTTGGATGCACTCTAAATATGTTTCGACGCACTTTAAACATGTTTTGACGCACTCTAAAAATGTTTTGATGCACTCTAAACATGTTTGGATGCACTCTTAGTATGTTTTGACGCACTTTAAACAAGTTTGGATGCACTCTAAATATGTTTCGACGCACTT
>NW_010966150.1:35266-35492 GCF_000463585.1 Tarenaya hassleriana | reverse complement strand
TGTTTAGAGTGCATCGAAAAATTTTTAGAATGTGTCGAAACATGTTTAGAGTGCATCCAAACATACTTAGAGTACGTCGAAACACGTATAGAGTGCGTTCAAACATGTTTAGAGTGCATCCAAACATGTTTAGAGTGCATCAAAAAATTTTTAGAGTGCGTCAAAACATGTTTAAAGTGCGTCGAAACATGTTTAGAGTGCAATAAAAGATGTTTAGAGTTCGTCG
>NW_010966150.1:30131-32224 GCF_000463585.1 Tarenaya hassleriana | reverse complement strand
AACATGTTTGGATGCACTCTAAACATGTTTAGACGCACTCTATACGTGTTTCGACGCACTCTAAATATGTTTGGATGAACTCTAAACATGGTTTGACGAACTCTAAAAATATTTTAATGCACTCTAAACATGTTTGGATGCACTCTTAGTATGTTTTGACGCACTTTAAACAAGTTTGGATGCACTCTAAATATGTTTCGACGTGCTCTAAACATGTTTCGACGAACTCTAAACATCTTTTATTGCACTCTAAACATGTTTCGACGCACTTTAAACATGTTTTGACGCACTCTAAAAGTGTTTTAATGCACTCTAAACATGTTTGGATGCACTTTAAACATGTTTAGACGAACTCTAAACATGTTCCGGGGCACTCTAAATATGTTTGGATGAACTCTAAACATGGTTCGACGCACTCTAAAAATATTTTAATGCACTCTAAACATGTTTGATCGCAATCACCGGCTCGCGTTAGGCGGCTCTCGAATTCACGAACAAACGGGGTTAATCGAAGGGGATTTACGGGAAACTCTCTCAATCACCGGCTCACTCAAGTGGCACTCGAATTCAAGAGAGAATCAGATAATGGATGGCGGAAACGAAGGGGAAGATGGCGAGTATGGCTTCGGACAAACCGAAGGATGAGCCGGACGCACCGAGCTCGGGATTTTCGGACAAACCGAAAGATTGTTTGGAGATAAACTCAACAAAAACAAAATTCATTCAACAAGACTACCAAATTGTGATGTTTACATCTGAATTTAAAGAGAGAACAAAGGCTCCAACAGCTAGTGCATTAAATGCACAAAACACATGCAAGACTACTCATAAATGTGCCTAGAAATTGAAAAATGTAGTTGTTGCAATATGTCATGAAACTCAGCTCGACTTGGCATTATTTTTGGACCAAAATCTTGATAATGTGACGTCCTTGAGCTTCACTAAAGTGAGTTGGGCTTGATCTTTCAAAACGGAGTTACTTCAATGCGTCGGAAATGAACGTGTTGGAACGTTGTTGAAGAACGCGCGTCTTGGCTCGAATTTTGGGCGGAGCGGGCTTAACCTTTGGTCGTGCAACCCTCAAGTTTTGGAAATCCCATTTTGCCTTATAAATATCATTGATCTCCTCGGAATTGGACTTCTCCGTGTGCTCCTTGCGTTCCAAGCAATCCATGCAATCCTTGCATTCCAAGCATTGCTTAAGCTCCAAGATATCTCGTTGAACTCCTAACTTCGTGCTCCCGATCCAAGCTATCATTAGCTCCATGCGTTCCTTCACCCGCAAGATATAGTTTGATGCATCGCTCGAGATATCGAGGTCCTCATCACTAAACATGTTTGGATGCACTCTAAAAGTGTTTGGATGCACTCTATACGTGTTTCGACGCACTCTAAATATGTTTGGATGAACTCTAAACATGGTTCGACGAACTCTAAAAATATTTTAATGCACTCTAAACATGTTTGGATGCACTCTTAGTATGTTTTGACGCACTTTAAACAAGTTTGGATGCACTCTAAATATGTTTCGACGTGCTCTAAACATGTTTCGTCGAACTCTAAACATCTTTTATTGCACTCTAAACATGTTTCGACGCACTTTAAACATGTTTTGACGCACTCTAAAAGTGTTTTAATGCACTCTAAACATGTTTGGATGCACTTTAAACATGTTTAGACGAACTCTAAACATGTTCCGGCGCACTCTAAATATGTTTGGATGAACTCTAAACATGGTTCGACGCACTCTAAAAATATTTTAATGCACTCTAAACATGTTTGGATGCACTCTTAGTATGTTTTGACGCACTTTAAACAAGTTTGGATGCACTCTAAATATGTTTCGACGTGCTCTAAACATGTTTCGTCGAACTCTAAACATCTTTTATTGCACTCTAAACATGTTTCGACGCACTTTAAACATGTTTTGAAGCACTCTAAAAGTGTTTTAATGTACTCTAAACATGTTTGGATGCACTCTAAACATGATTAAATGAACCCTAAACATGGTTCGACGCACTCTAAAAGTGTTTTAATGCACTCTAAAAATGTTTGGATGCACTCTAAACATGTTTAGACGAACTCTAAACATG
>NW_010966150.1:28828-29435 GCF_000463585.1 Tarenaya hassleriana | reverse complement strand
TAAACATGTTTGGATGCACTCTTAGTATGTTTTGACGCACTTTAAACAAGTTTGGATGCGCTCTAAATATGTTTCAACGTGCTCTAAACATGTTTCGACGAACTCTAAACATCTTTTATTGCACTCTAAACTTGTTTCGACGCACTTTAAACATGTTTTGACGCATTCTAAAAATGTTTTGATGCACTCTAAACATGTTTGGATGCACTCTAAAAGTCTTTGGACACACTCTATACGTGTTTCGACGCACTCTAAATATGTTTGGATGCACTCTAAACATGTTTCGACACATTCTAAAAATATTTCGATGCACTCTAAACATGTTTGGATGCTCTCTAAAAGTGTTTAGACGTATCTAAACGTGTTTGGACGCAGTCTAAACGTGTTTGAACGCATTCTAATCGTGTTTGGATGCACTCTAAGTACGTTTGGATGCACTCTAAACATGTTTCGACGCACTCTTAAAATATTTCGATGCGCTCTAAACATGTTTGGATGCTCTCTAATTATGTTTTGACGCACTTTAACCATATTTGGATGCACTCTAAATGTGTTTGGACGTACTCTAAACGTGATTTGGTGCACTCAAAACATGTTTAGACGAACT
>NW_010966150.1:21136-28662 GCF_000463585.1 Tarenaya hassleriana | reverse complement strand
TCTAATCATGTTTGGATACACTCTTAGTATATTTTGACGCACTTTAAACAAGTTTAGATGTGCTCTTAATATGTTTCGACGTGCTCTAAACATGTTTCGACGAACTCTAAACATCCTTTATTGCACTCTAAACATGTTTCGACGCACTCTAAACATGTTTGGATGCACTCGAAACATGTTTAGAGGAACTCTAAACATGTTTTGAGGCACTTTAAATATGGTTCGACGCACTCTAAAAATGTTTTAATGCATTCTAAACATGTTTGGATGCACTCTTAGTATGTTTTGACGCACTTTAAACAAGTTTGGATGCACTCTAAACATGTTTGGATGCACTCGAAACATGTTTAGACGAACTCTAAACATCTTTTATTGCACTCTAAACATGTTTCGACGCACTTTACACATGTTTTGACGCACTCTAAAAATGTTTTGATGCACTCTAAAGGTGTTTGAACGCACCCTATACGTGTTTCGACGCACTCTAAGTATGTTTGGATGCACTCTAAACATGTTTCGACACATTCTAAAAAAATGTTGATGCACTCTAAACATGTTTGGATGCTCTCTAAAAGTGTTTGGACGCACTCTAAACATGTTTGGACGCACTCTAAACGTGTTTGAACACACTCTAAACATGTTTGGATGCACTCTAAGTATGTTTGGATGCACTCTAAACATGTTTTGAAGCACTCTTAAAATATTTCAATGCTCTCTAAATACGTTGGATGCACTCTAAGTATGTTTTGACGCACCTTAAACATGTTTGGATGCACTCTAAATATATTTGGACGTACTCTAAACGTGATTTGGTGCAGTCAAAACATGTTTAGACGAACTCTAAACATGTTTCGACGCACTCTAAAAGTGTCTTAATGCACTCTAAACATGTTTGGATACACTCAAAACATGTTTAGAAGAACTCTAAACAAGTTTCGAGGCACTCTAAATATGGTTCGGCACTCTAAAATTTTTTTAATGCACTCTAAACATGTTTGGATAGACTCTTAGTATATTTTGACGCACTTTAAACAAGTTTGGACGTGCTCTAAACATGTTTTGACGTGCTCTAAACATGTTTCGACGAACTCTAAACATCTTTTATTGCACTCTAAACATGTTTAGACGCACTTTAAACATGTTTTGACGCACTTTAAAAATGTTTTGATGCACTCTAAACATGTTTGGATGCACTCTAAAAGTGTTTGGACGCACTCTATATGTGTTTTGACGCATTCTAAATATGTTTGGATGCACTCTAAACATGTTTCGACACATTCTAAAAATATTTCGATGCACTCTAAACATGTTTGGATGCTCTCTAAAAGTGTTTGCACGTATCTAAACGTGTTTGGAAGCACTCTAAAAGTGTTTTAATGCACTCTAAACATGCTTGGATGCACTCTAAACGTGTTTAGATGAACTCTAAACAGTTCGACGCACTCTAAAAATATTTTAATGCACTCTAAACATGTTTGGATGCACTCATAGTATGTTTTGACGCACTTTAAACAAGTTTGGATGCACTCTAATATGTTTCGACGTGCTCTAAACATCTTTTAATGCACTCTAAACATGTTTGGATGCTCTCTAAACATGTTTTAACGAACTCTAAACATGTATCGAGGCACTCTAAATATGGTTCGACGCACTCTAAAAATGTTTTATGCACTCTAAAGTTGTTTGGATGCACTCTTAGTATGTTTTGACGCACTTTAAACAAGTTTGGATGCGCTTTAAATATGTTTCGGCGTGCTCTAAACATGTTTCGACGAACTCTAAACATCTTTTATTGCGTTCTAAACATGTTTCGACGCACTTTAAACATGTTTTGACGCACTCTAAAAATGTTTTGATGCACTCTAAACATGTTTGGATGCACTCTAAAAGTGTTTGGACGCACTCTATACGTGTTTCGACGCACTCTAAGTATGTTTGGATGCACTCTAAACATGTTTCGACACATTCTAAAAATTTTTCGATGCACTCTAAACATGTTTGGATTCTCTCTAAAAGTGTTTGGACGCACTCTAAACAAGTTTGGACGCACTTTAAACGTGTTTGAACGCACTCTAAACGTATTTGGATGCACTCTAAGTATGTTTGGATGCACTCTAAACATGTTTTAAAGCACTCTTAAAATATTTCAATGCTCTCTAAATATGTTGGATGCACTCTAAGTATGTTTTGACGTACTTTAAACATGTTTGGATGCACTCTAAATGTGTTTGGACGCAATCTAAACGTTATTTGGTGCACTCAAAACATGTTTAGACGAACTATAAACATGTTTTGATGCACTCTAAAAGTGTTTTAATGCACTCTAAACATGTTTGGATGTACTCTAAACATGTTTGGACGAACACTAAACATCTTTTATTACACTCTAAACATGTTTCGACGCACTTTAAACATGTTTTGACGCACTCTAAAAGTGTTTTAATGCACTCTAAACATGTTTGGATGCACTCTAAACATGTTTAGATGAACTCTAAACATGTTTCGACGCACTCTAAATATGGTATGACGCACTCTAAAAATGTTTTAATGCACTCTAAACATGTTTGGATGCACTCTAAACATGTTTAGATGAATTCTAAACATGGTTCGACGCACTCTAAAAATGTTTTAATGCACTCTAAACATGTTTGTATGCACTCTTACTATGTTTTGATGCACTTTAAACAAGTTTGGATGCAATCTAAATATGTTTCGACGTGCTCTAAACATGTTTCGACGAACTCTAAACATCTTTTATTGCACTCTAAACATGTTTCGGCACTATAAAAATGTTTTAATGCACTCTAAACATGTTTCGAGTCACTCTAAATATAGTTCGACGCTCTAAAATTTTTTTAATGCACTCTAATCATGTTTGGATACGCTCTTAGTATATTTTGACGCACTTTAAACAAGTTTAGATGTGCTCTTAATATGTTTCGATGTGCTCTAAACATGTTTCGACGAACTCTAAACATCTTTTATTGCACTCTAAACATGTTTCGACGCACTCTAAAAATGTTTTGATGCACTCTAAACATGTTTGGATGCACTCAAAACATGTTT
The DNA here is from genome assembly GCF_000463585.1 of Tarenaya hassleriana. Taxonomy (NCBI): domain Eukaryota; kingdom Viridiplantae; phylum Streptophyta; class Magnoliopsida; order Brassicales; family Cleomaceae; genus Tarenaya; species Tarenaya hassleriana. The sequence continues at coordinate 25,596 of NW_010966150.1, read as the reverse complement.
AGACGAACTCTAAACATGTTTTGAGTCATTCTAAATATGGTTCGACACTCTAAAATTTTTTAAATGCACTCTAATCATGTTTGGATACACTCTTAGTATATTTTGACGCACTTTAAACAAGTTTAGATGTGCTCTTAATATGTTTCGACGTGCTCTAAACATGTTTCGACGAACTCTAAACATCTTTTATTGCACTCTAAACATGTTTCAACGCACTTTAAACATGTTTTGACGCATTCTAAAAATGTTTTGATGCACTCTAAACATGTTTGGATACACTCTAAAAGTGTTTGGACGCACTCTATACATGTTTCGACGCACTCTAAATATGTTTGGATGCACTCTAAACATGTTTCGACACATTCTAAAAATATTTCGATGCACTCTAAACATGTTTGGATGCTCTCTAAAAGTGTTTAGACATATCTAAACGTGTTTGGACGCACTCTAAACGTGTTTGAACGCACTCTAATCGTGTTTGGATGCACTCTAAGTATGTTTGGATGCACTCTAAACATGTTTCGAGGTACTCTTATAATATTTCGATGCTCTCTAAATATGTTTGGATGCACTCTAAGTATGTTTTGACGCACTTTAAACATGTTTGGATGCAGTCTAAATATATTTGGACGTACTCTAAACGTGATTTGGTGCAGTCAAAACTTGGTTAGACGAACTCTAAACATGTTTCGACTCACTCTAAAAGTGTTTTAATGCACTCTAAACATGTTTGGATGCACTCAAAACATGTTTAGACGAACTCTAAACATGTTTCGGGTCACTCTAAATATGGTTCGACACTAAAATTTTTTTAATGCACTCTAATCATGTTTGGATACACTCTTAGTATATTTTGACGCACTTTAAACAAGTTTAGATGTGCTCTTAATATGTTTCGACGTGCTCTAAACATGTTTCGACGAACTCTAAACATCTTTTATTGCACTCTAAACATGTTTCGACGCACTCTAAAAATGTTTTAATGCACTCTAAACATGTTTGGATGCACTCGAAACATGTTTAGACGAACTCTAAACATGTTTCGAGGCACTTTAAATATGTTTTGACGCACTTTACACATGTTTTCCTTCATCATGAAGGTCTTCTGGATTCATTTGACTTTGAGTCTCTTGAATCTTGCGAGTCTTGTTTGATGGGTGATATACGCCCTCGGAGTGTGAGACTCGTGGCGATCGAGATAGAGCAGCAACTATGGGAGATCACTGGCCGAAGGGGGCACTCGAACTCGCCCGAGGTTGTAACGGCGGAAGGGAATGGAGGAGGGGGTTCGGGATCAATCACTCGCCCAGAGGCATTCGAACTTGATCCGAAACAGGGGAGATGGAGACGAGTAAGGGGATAGAAGACCTATGGACTAACCAATCGGCCGGTCTCGGACGAACCAAGACAGAAACGTCGGACGAACCAACGGGACTCGGACAAACCGAGTTGTTCGGACAAACCGGGGCTTGGACGGACCAAGGATGCTCGACACTCAAAGTGGAGAAGAAGAAATTCTGATTTCTTTGATTCAAAATAGGTTCAAAAGTTGTTTACAAAGAGTACTTAGCATCCTTAAATAGAAAAACAACAACTAGATAATTGAAAGCAAGTCTACATGCAACACTCTAGCATTTAATGGAGTAGGTGGCTGTTTCTAGCTGTTGGAGAAGGTTGCTTGCTGCATAAGAAACTTCCTTTTGAGGCTAGCTTGATCTAGAAGGTGTCTCATCTTCGCACACGAGCATATGGCGAGCCGTGGCGGATTTGACCGAGGACGAGCACACACGTTCGAGCGTGAGTTCGGTCACGACACGGGATACGAAGGCATTAAGTTGTTGTCGAAGTGCCCGTGTCTTGGATCGAGTGATCGGAGGATCCATGCGAACGGAACGTGTGGTCTCAATCCTTGGATCTTCAAGTTCCGGCTCCATGCTCGCTCCGAGCTCCGGTTCTGCTCCTTGCTCCGCATCTCCAAGCTCCGCATCTCCAAGCTCCGCATCTCCAACCTCCGCATCTCCAAACTCCGTATCCTTGGTGATGTCCTCATCATTTCCTCCCTCTTGCGAAGATTTCGCCCTTGAAATGTTTGTACCTGCATCGTAAGGAAGTAGATCAGCCATGTTAGAGGAATCGGAAACATTAAACTCATTAGGTAACTCAAGACGATAGGCATTATCGTTAATTCGCTCTATGACTCGAAATGGCCCATCGCCTCTTGGTGATAGTTTGGACTTGCGTTTATCCGGGAAACGCTCAGGTCGAAAGTGCAGCCAAACCCAATCACCCTCTTTGAATGTCATCGTCTTACGGCCCTTGTTGGCATGCTTTGCGTAGGACTCGGTTCGCTTAGCAATATTATCGCGGACGCGTTGATGCAGCTGCTTAACGAACTCGGCCTTTTTCTCTCCATCGAGATTAAGAATCTCGTGGTCGGGTAGGGCAATGAGATCAAGTGGTGTAATCAGATTAAATCCGTACACGATCTCAAACGGGGAGTGCTTAGATGCCGAATGTATCGCTCGGTTATAAGCGAACTCAATATGAGGTATGCACTCAACCCAATTCCCTAATGTCTTTCCGATAGTGGCTCGCAAAAGAGTGGATAACGTTCGATTGACCACCTCGGTCTGTCCATCCGTTTGCGGATGACAAGTTGTCGAAAAGACGAGTTTCGTGCCAATCTTTTTCCAAAGTGTCCGCCAAAAATGGCTGAGGAATTTCGAATCCCGATCCGAAACTATAGTCCTCGGTATGCCATGAAGACGGACTATCTCTCGAAAGAATAGATTGGCGATGTTTTTAGCATCGTCCGTCTTGGCACATGGCACGAAATGAGCCTATCTTTGAAAACCGATCAACAATGACAAAGATAGAATCCTTGTGTTGGATCTTGGTAGTCCAAGAACGAAGTCCATGGATATGTCGACCCAAGGCTGCGTAGGGATCGATAGTGGCATGTACAGTCCGTGAGGCTGCACCTTTGATTTTGCTCGATGGCATTCGACGCATTTGGCGCAAAATCTCCGTACATCTCGCTTAAGATGTGGCCAAAAGAAATGCTCTTGTACAGCGGCCAACGTCTTGTCTACTCCGAAGACACCAGCGAGAGCTCCTCCATGAGCTTCTCGGAGTATGACATCCCGTAAAGATCCTTGCGGGATACATAGACGTCTATCTCGGAAAAGATACCCATCGTGCAAGTAATAGGGACCGAAGCCACCTTTCTTACATTCTTCTACGAGGGTTCCGAAGTCACGGTCGTCCTCATACCGTGCTTTCACGTGTTCAAAGCCGACCAATCTCGTCTCCATGACAGAGATCAATGTGTGTCGGCGAGACAAAACATCGGCCACGACATTCTCCTTTCCTTTCTTGTACTTGATAACGTACGGGAATGTCTCAATGAATTCTAACCACTTAGCGTGCCGACGCTTAAGAGTTGTTTGCCCCTTGAGATGCTTTAGCGTCTCATGATCCGAATGCACTACGAATTCCTTGGCCAACAAGTAATGTTGCCAAGTCTCTAGAGCTCGTACAAGTGCATATAGCTCCTTGTCATAGGTCGGGTAATTGAGCGCAGCCCCGCTTAGCTTTTCACTAAAGAAAGCTACGGGTTTCTTTTCTTGCATAAGGACGGCTCCTATGCCAATCCCGGATGCGTCGCACTCGACCTCAAATGTCTTGTCAAAGTTCGGGAGAACCAAGACGGGAGCATGTGTAAGGCTGTCCTTGAGCGCAGTAAAGGCGCGCTCTTGTGTATCTCCCCACTCGAAGGGTACGTCCTTCTTGATGACCGCAGTAAGGGGAGCGGCTATGCTACTAAAATCCCGCACGAAACGACGGTAAAAGCTAGCTATGTCGTGGAAACTACGCACGTGTCCAACAGTGGTAGGGGTCGGCCATTCCGTTATGGCTTTGATCTTTTCCTCATCGACCCTAAGTCCACTAGAACTAACCACAAAGCCTAGGAAGACGATCTCGTTAGTGCAGAACGAGCATTTCTTCAAATTGGCATAAAGGCTCTCTCTCCGCAAGGTGGTTAGGACTTGTTCCAAGTGAATCACGTGGTCCGCCTCGGTTCGACTGTACACGAGGATGTCGTCAAAGTACACGACCACGAATTTTCCAATGAAGGCTCTCAAAATGTGATTCATGAGCCTCATGAAGGTACTCGGGGCGTTAGTGAGCCCGAAAGGCATCACAAGCCACTCATAGAGTCCTTGTTTCGTCTTGAAGGCGGTTTTCCATTCGTCGCCTTCTTTCATTCGGACTTGATGATAGCCACTTTTCAAGTCGATCTTTGAGAAGATCGTGGCTCCACTAAGCTCGTCGAGCATATCATCAAGGCGGGGAATTGGATGGCGATACTTGACCGTGATGTTGTTTATTGCACGATAGTCTACGCACATCCGCCATGTCCCGTCCTTCTTCGGTACTAGAAGTACCGGAACAGCGCA
>NW_010966150.1:18855-21096 GCF_000463585.1 Tarenaya hassleriana | reverse complement strand
TCTCGAGCTCTTTTGTTTCCTCGGGGTTCATACGGTAGGCTGGACGGTTAGGTAGCGGCGCACCGGGTACTAAATCGATTTGGTGCTCAATACCGCGGATAGGAGGGAGTCCGGCGGGGATATCCTCTGGGAAAACATCCCGGAACTGATCAAGAAGCCGTGATATGGCGTTGACTTGTTCGGAGGTAGAAGTTTCCTTTCTTTACCTCAGTTTCTTTAGCGAGCCGCATCTGCATCTCATGAACTTGAGATGGCGTGAGGGGTGCCAACACAACCTTCTTCTTGTTGTGTATGAGTGAGTATTGGTTGGCCCGACCGTCGTGCTTAACCTCACGATCGAATTGCCATGGCCGCCCTAGTAGCACATGTCCCGCTTGCATGGGAACGACGTCACACACGACCTCATCGTGGTATCGTCCTATGCTAAAGGGAATCTTGACCCGCTCATTGACCCTTATCTCCCCTTGGTTGTTCAACCATTGAAGCTTATAGGGGTGTGGGTGCTTTTCGGACGTTAGACCGAGTTTTTTCACCATGTAGGCGCTCGCCACATTAGTACATGACCCGCTGTCTATGATCAGCCCGCAAACTTTTCCAAGGACGGTGCACCGAGTATGGAATATCGTCTCTCGCTGTGCAGTCTCGTCCGGATCAACCATAGCGCTAAGAACTCGTCGGGTTACCAAGAGTTCGCCGCTATCGGGATACTCGATTTCCTCTTCGAGATCTCCCGCGTCCTCTTCGTCTAACGACTCGTATTCTCCCTTCTCTGTGATAACCATTACTCGGGAGTTAGGACAGTCACGAGCCATGTGTCCCCTACCTCGGCACTTATAGCATACTATCTCTCTAGCCCGAGTATCGCGAGGTGCGTCATGAGCGCTCTTAGGTTGTGACACTTCGGAAGACTTTCCTTTGTCTCAGAAGTCACGAACGCCTCGGCTCTCGGACATCTCTTTTCGGGGCGGGGCCGAAGGTCGAGATGAGGGGGAGGACGGGCTAGGCGTAGGCTTGAGTTTGCTAAGCCGTGTTTGCTTACGCAGATTCTGTTTTTCTACTTGCATGGCAAGGTGTAGCAACTCATGAAGGTCGCGGTACGGATGGCGCTCGACTTTCCGAGCAATGCGCTCGTTAAGTCCGTCGAGAAACTGGGCCATCACCGCTTCCTCGTCCTTTTCTAGTTCCAACCGACTCCTTAGGTGCTCGAATTCCTCAAACAATTCCTCTACTGACTTAGCACCTTGCGCTATTCGCCTATATCGGCGTTGAAGTTCTAGGTGGAAGTGAGGGGGAACATACCGCTTACGCATGAGGATTTTCATTTCCGGCCATGTTCCGATCGGCTCTATGTGAGCGCGTCGTCTTTCATTAACCTCACGATCCCACCATGCTAACGCACTCTCGGCTAGTTGAGCAGCCGCGTATTGGACCTTCCGACGGTCCGAATAGGAGTAACATGCGAAAATGTTATCCATGCGACGCTCCCAATCTAAGTAGGCCTCGGGATCGACTTTTCCTATGAACAAAGGAGGCTTGAGCTTGAGATCAGCCCCTTGTCCCCTAGGTTGCCGGTATTCACGTTCTTCTTCTTCCTCGGCAACATCGGCCCACCTATGTGGTCTAGCCCTAGGGCGAGGGTTATCCCTACGCCTTGGTGCCTCACTAGAGTCCGACCCAACATGAATTCTCTCATGTGCTCTATGGGGTCTAAGTGGTGGATCGTCGTATTCCGACTCCTCGTCGGATACTCGAGCCCGTGCCCTATGGCCTCTTCGTCTCGGAGGGTGATCCCGATGGGGAATCTCCTCAACTACCCTTTCTCTCGGCCTAGGGGCTCTACGTCTATGGTTCCTTTCGACGTCGGTCGTCTCCACAACGGCTCTTGGTCTAGGTTGCTGTCCTATGTCGCTCTCATCATCGCTTAGCGACTCGGGAGTGCGAGCTCTATGGGGTCTAGGATGATCTAGAGGTTCTCTACGGTTGGGTTCAGGTTGTGCAGGGGGCCTATTCTCCTCTAGACGTGCTAATCTGTCCATGATCTGCTGTATCGATCTAAATAGAGCACCGTTACTAGACTCTATGTTGGCTCCCTCGGTAGAAACCTCGTGTGCACTCATTTCGCTCAACTCTCTTGCAAACAACAACCAACACGCAACGTGCAACAATCACTTGTAGGACAGATCCTAAACGTACCAAGAATAAAATATACGTGCAGCTCTAACTCAAACACGATCAGACAAC
>NW_010966150.1:13720-18481 GCF_000463585.1 Tarenaya hassleriana | reverse complement strand
AGTCCTTTTTCTGGGCAAGGAACACAAATAAATGTAGACGTGCAAGGGCGGAATAGAATCTGAAACGAAACAGGGTCCAAAATCGCTATCAAGGAAAGATCTCACCGAGAGCTTTCCAAGGTCGATGTCGGAGGCGTTGTGCAGCAGCGTTCGTGGGATCTTCGGGGGGTTTCGAACTGCAAAACAACACGTAATCAGTCCTTAAAGAGTCAAAACGTTGCTGTGCAATCTGGTACAGAAATCGCAGATGGAAGTTGAAGGGTTTGGATGAAATCGATTAACGATGAAAGTGATAGAGAAGGAACGATCTCACCCGGGGTTTTCGAGCGTCCGTTGGAGCGAACAGCTCTGATACCAAAATGATACACGCCTTAGGAGTGTGAGACTCGTGGTGATCGAGATAGAGCAGCAACTACGGGAGATCACTGGCCGAAGGGGGCACTCGAACTCGCCCGAGGTTGTAACGGCGGAAGGGAATGGAGGAGGGTGTTCGGGATCAATCACTCGCCCAGAGGCATTCGAACTTGATCCGAAACAGGGGAGATGGAGACGAGTAAGGGGATAGAAGACCTATGGACTAACCAATCGGCCGGTCTCGGACGAACCAAGACAGAAACGTCGGACGAACCAACGGGACTCGGACAAACCGAGTTGTTCGGACAAACCGGGGCTTGGACGGACCAAGGATGCTCGACACTCAAAGTGGAGAAGAAGAAATTCTGATTTCTTTGATTCAAAATAGGTTCAAAAGTTGTTTACAAAGAGTACTTAGCATCCTTAAATAGAAAAACAACAACTAGATAATTGAAAGCAAGTCTACATGCAACACTCTAGCATTTTAATGGAGTAGGTGGCTGTTTCTAGCTGTTGGAGAAGGTTGCTTGCTGCATAAGAAGCTTCCTTTTGAGGCTAGCTTGATCTAGAAGGTGTCTCAACTTCGCACACGAGCATATGGCGAGACGTGGCGGATTTGACCGAGGACGAGCACAAACGTTCGAGCGTGAGTTCGGTCACGACACGGGATACGAAGGCATTAAGTTGTTGTCGAAGTGCCCGTGTCTTGGATCGAGTGATCGGAGGATCCATGCGAACGGAACGTGTGGTCTCAATCCTTGGATCTTCAAGTTCCGGCTCCATGCTCGCTCCGAGCTCCGGTTCTGCTCCTTGCTCCGCATCTCCAAGCTCCGCATCTCCAAGCTCCGCATCTCCAAACTCCGTATCCTTGGTGATGTCCTCATCACTAAACATGTTTTGAAGCACTCTTAAAATATTTCTATGCTCTCTAAATACGTTGGATGCACTCTAAGTATGTTTTGACGCACTTTAAACATGTTTGGATGCACTCTAAATATATTTGGACGTACTCTAAACGTGATTTGGTGTAGTCAAAACATGTTTAGACGAACTCTAAACATGTTTCGACTCACTCTAAAAGTGTTTTAATGCACTATAAACATGTTTGGATGCACTCAAAACATGTTTAGACGAACTCTAAACATGTTTCGAGTCACTCTAAATATGATTCAATGTGCTCTAAACATGTTTCGACGAACTCTAAACATGTTTCGAGTCACTCTAAATATGATTCAATGTGCTCTAAACATGTTTCGAGGCACTCTAAATATGGTTCGGCACTCTAAAAATTTTTTAATGCACTCTAAACATGTTTGGATACACTCTTAGTATATTTTGACGCATTTTAAACAAGTTTGGATGTGCTCTAAATTTGTTTCGACGTGCTCTAAACATGTTTCGACGAACTCTAAACATCTTTTATTGCACTCTAAACATGTTTCGACGCACTTTAAACATGTTTTGACGCACTTTAAAAATGTTTTGATGCACTCTAAACATGTTTGGATGCACTCTAAAAGTGTTTGGACGAACTCTATATGTGTTTTGACGCATTCTAAATATGTTTGGATGCACTCTAAACATGTTTCGACATATTCTAAAAATATTTCGATGCACTCTAAACATGTTTGGATGCTCTCAAAAGTGTTTAGACGTATCTAAACGTGTTTGGAAGCACTCTAAAAGTGTTTTAATTCACCCTAAACATGCTTGGATGCACTCTAAACGTGTTTAGATGAACTCTAAACAGTTCGACGCACTCTAAAAATATTTTAATGCACTCTAAACATGTTTGGACGCACTCATAGTATGTTTTGACACACTTTAAACAAGTTTGGATGCACTCTAATATGTTTCGACGTGCTCTAAACATCTTTTAATGCACTCTAAACATGTATCGAGACACTCTAAATATGGTTCGACGCACTCTAAAAATGTTTTATGCACTCTAAACTTGTTTGGATGCACTCTTAGTATGTTTTGACGCACTTTAAACAAGTTTGGATGCGCTTTAAATATGTTTCGGCGTGCTCTAAACATGTTTCGACGAACTCTAAACATCTTTTATTGTGTTCTAAACATGTTTCGACGCACTTTAAACATGTTTTAACGCACTCTAAAAATATTTTGATGCACTCTAAACATGTTTGGATGCATTCTAAAAGTGTTTGGACGCACTCTATACGTGTTTCGACGCACTCTAAGTATGTTTGGATGCACTCTAAACATGTTTCGACACATTCTAAAAAATTTTCGATGCACTCTAAACATGTTTGAATTCTCTCTAAAAGTGTTTGGACGCACTCTAAAACAGTTTGGACGCACTCTAAACGTGTTTGAACGCACTCTAAACGTGTTTGGATGCACTCTAAGTATGTTTGGATGCACTCTAAACATGTTTTAAAGCACTCTTAAAATATTTCAATGCTCTCTAAATATGTTGGATGCACTCTAAGTATGTTTTGACGTACTTTAAACATGTTTGGATGCACTCTAAATGTGTTTGGATGCACTCTAAACGTTATTTGGTGCACTCAAAACATGTTTAGACGAATTATAAACATGTTTCGATGCACTCTAAAAGTGTTTTAATACACTCTAAACATGTTTGGATGCACTCTAAACATGTTTAGATGATTTCTAAACATGGTTCGACATACTCTAAAAATGTTTTAGTGCACTCTAAACATGTTTGGATGCGCTCTTACTATGTTTTGACGCACTTTAAACAAGTTTGGATGCACTCTAAGTATGTTTCGACGTGCTCTAAAAATGTTTCGACGAACTCTAAATATCTTTTATTGCACTTTAATCATGTTTCCACGCACTCTAAAAAAGTTTTCATGCACTGTAAACATGTTTGGATGCACTCTAAACATGTTTAGACAAACTCTAAACATGTTTCGAGGCACTCTAAATATGGTTCGACGCACTCTAAAAATGTTTTATGCACTCTAAACTTGTTTGGATGCACTCTTAGTATGTTTTGACGCACTTTAAACAAGTTTGGATGCGCTCTAAATATGTTTCGACGTGCTCTAAACCTGTTTCGACGAACTCTAAACATCTTTTATTGCACTCTAAACATATTTCGACGCACTTTAAACATGTTTTGACGCACTCTAAAAATGTTTTGATGCACTCTAAACATGTTTGGATGCACTCTAAAAGTGCTTGGACGCACTCTATACGTGTTTCGACGCACTCTAAGTATGTTTGGATGCACTCTGAACATGTTTCGACACATTCTAAAAATATTTCGATGCACTCTAAATGATACACGCACGGTTCTCTAATGGAGCAAGGCTCGGGATAGATTGGAGATTCGGTAGGCTTATGGGCTTCTCACCAAACGATTCCAAGGGATAGTGATGGAGAAGTGTTCTAGGCTTATGAGCACTCAGATTACACTTCAAGAGGAATGGAATGGAATGGGATAGGTGACACCACAAAGAGGGATGGAAAACTCTTTGATTTCGTCACTAACTCTTTGGCTAGGGCTTAGGAATCTCTCTCAAACCTTAACACAAAGAAAAACTCGAAATTGCTTGTATTTGCTCAAGACAACACGAGAATAAGAAGAACAAATGCTCCAATTTTTATTTCTGAAAAGTCTGCTGAAAAATGACATAGATGCAGCCTTTAAATAGGCTAACAAGTGAAAGGAAAAGAGGGAAATTTCGTGCAACAAGAAAAGGAAAAGAAAGATGGCGAAAATACATAAAAGGAAACAAGAATTCTGCAGCAATCTCCTTGTAACGGCTAGTGATGAATATGGCAAGAAATCAATCTCCAATTCAGCTATGGTAAGTCTTCAATTCTGCAGAAATCTAGCCAAAGCTCCCATGAATGATGCTCCAGGATTCTCTAACGGTTATGAGGGATTGGGATCAGACTTCTTGACTTCAAGAGCTTGTTGTGGCAACAAAATTCAGGTAGGGTCGTGGCTGTTCAGGTGTTCCACAACGAATGATGATGAATCAGGTGTTGGACAACAAGAGCTCAAAAACGAGCAGGCTCTTGTTGCTTAATCCGCAAGCTTCTTCGATTCTTGGATTGTCTTCAAGGGTCTTGGCCACGAACTTGTTGATTCTTGAACGCAGGCTCCTTGCTCGTTCCCTTGTGAGCCGAAATAGGGATTTCGGGTTATATTGCTATGTCGAATGAGCCTACAGGGTCACACACGCAGGGAAGGACAAAAGCACGAGAGAAAACGACGGAAAACCGAGTCGGACGGGTCGAGACCCGACGGTCCGGATGCGTGGTCCGTCCGTTCTGTTCCCAGAACGGACCCTTATGTTCGACATATGATATCGTGATACAAAAGGATCATCAACCGGAATCATCTCTGGCGTTCGTAAAGATCACGAACAAACTCTATTCGAGATAGGTAGTCATAGTGTCTTG
>NW_010966150.1:7935-9491 GCF_000463585.1 Tarenaya hassleriana | reverse complement strand
TTTCGACGCACTTTAAACATGTTTTGATGCACTCTAAAAATGTTTTGATGCATTCTAAACATGTTTGGATGCACTCTAAACATGTTTAGACGAACTCTAAACATCTTTTATTGCACTCTAAACATGTTTCGACGCACAAAAGTCTGCTGAAAAATGACATAGATGCAGCCTTTAAATAGGCTAACAAGTGAAAGGAAAAGAGGGAAATTTCGTGCAACAAGAAAAGGAAAAGAAAGATGGCGAAAATACATAAAAGGAAACAAGAATTCTGCAGCAATCTCCTTGTAACGGCTAGTGATGAATATGGCAAGAAAACAATCCCCCAATCAAGTCTAGTAAGTCTTCAATTCTGCTGAAATCTAGCCAAAGCTCCCATGAATGATGCTCCAGGATTCTCTAACGGTTATGAGGGATTGGGATCAGACTTCTTGACTTCAAGAGCTTGTTGTGGCAACAAAATTCAGGTAGGGTCGTGGCTGTTCAGGTGTTCCACAACGAATGATGATGAATCAGGTGTTGGACAACAAGAGCTCAAAAACGAGCAGGCTCTTGTTGCTTAATCCGCAAGCTTCTTCGGTTCTTGGATTGTGTTCAAGGGTCTTGGCCACGAACTTGTTGATTCTTGAACGCAGGCTCCTTGCTCGTTCCCTTGTGAGTGGTGGATCGGGAATGATCGGAAAGACTGGTTCATTGGTTGTCTCTCCTTGCTTGTCCTCCTCCTTGGCTCCTTTGTGCTCCTCAGCTCCTTTGTGCGTTCCATGGTTTCCTTGCTCCGCTTGATCCTCGTTTAGCTCATCTAAGTGGATGACCTCATCACTAAATATGTTTGGATGCTCTCTAAAAGTGTTTGGACGCATCTAAACGTGTTTGGACGCACTCTAAACGTGTTTGAACGCACTCTAAACGTGTTTGGATGCACTCTACGTATGTTTGAATGCACTCTAAACATGTTTCGACGCACTCTTAAGATATTTCGATGCTCTCTAAATATGTTTGGATGCACTCTAAGTATGTTTTCACGCACTTTAAACATATTTGGATGCACTCTAAATGTGTTTGGACGTACTCTAAACGTGATTTGGTGCACTCAAAACATGTTTAGACGAACTCTAAACATCTTCCGACGCACTGTAAAAGTGTTTTAATGCACTCTAAACATGTTTGGATGCACTCTAAACATGTTTAGATTACTTCTAAACATGTTTCGACGCACTCTAAATATGGTTCGACGCACTCTAAAAATGTTTTAATGCACTCTAAACATGTTTGGATGCATTCTTAGTATGTTTTGACGCACTTTAAACAAGTTTGGATGCGCTCTAAATATGATTCAATGTGCTCTAAACATGTTTCGACGAACTCTAAACATCTTTTATTGCACTCTAAACATGTTTCGACGCACTTTAAACATGTTTTGATGCACTCTAAAAATGTTTTGATGCACTCTAAAAGTGCTTGGACGCACTCTATACGTGTTTCGACGCACTCTAATTATGTTTGGATGCACTCTAAACATGTTTCGACACATTCTAAAAATATTTCGATGCACTCTAAAC
>NW_010966150.1:6879-7614 GCF_000463585.1 Tarenaya hassleriana | reverse complement strand
AACATGTTTTGACGCACTTTAAAAATGTTTTGATGCACTCTAAACATGTTTGGATGCACTCTAAAAGTGTTTGGATGCACTCCATACGTGTTTCGACGCATTCTAAGTATGTTTGGATGCACTCTAAACATGTTTCGACACATTCTAAAAATATTTCGATGCACTCTAAACATGTTTGGATGCTCTCTAAAAGTGTTTGGACGCACTCTAAAAGTGTTTTAATGCACTTTAAACATGCTTGGATGCACTCTAAACATGATTAGATGAACTCTAAACATGGTTCGACGCACTCTAAAAATATTTTAATGCACTCTAAACATGTTTGGATGCACTCTTAGTATGTTTTGACGCACTTTAAACAAGTTTGGATGCACTCTAAACATGTTTCGACGTGCTCTAAACATCTTTTAATGCATTCTAAACATGTTTGGATGCACTCTAAACATGTTTAGACGAACTCTAAACATGTATCGAGGCATTCTAAATATGGTTCGACGTACTCTCTAAAAATGTTTTAATGCACTCTAAACTTGTTTGGATGCACTCTTAGTATGTTTTTGACGCACTTTAAACAAGTTTAGATGCGCTCTAAATATGTTTCGGCGTGCTCTAAACATGTTTCGACGAACTCTAAACATCTTTTATTGCGCTCTAAACATGTTTCGACGCACTCTAAAAGTGTTTTAATGCACTCTAAACATGTTTGGATGCACTCGAAACATGTTTAGATGAACT
>NW_010966150.1:5667-6774 GCF_000463585.1 Tarenaya hassleriana | reverse complement strand
TTACTATGTTTTGACGCACTTTAAACAAGTTTGGATGCACTCTAAGTATGTTTCGACGTGCTCTAAAAATGTTTCGACGAACTCTAAACATCTTTTATTGCACTTTAATCATGTTTCGACGCACTCTAAAAAAGTTTTAATGCACTCTAAACATGTTTGGATGCATTCTTAGTATGTTTTGTCGCACTTTAAACAAGTTTGGATGCGCTCTAAATATGTTTCAACGTGCTCTAAACATGTTTCGACAAACTCTAAATATCTTTTATCGCACTCTAAACATGTTTCGACGCACTTTAAACATATTTTGATGCACTCTAAACATGTTTGGATGCACTCTAAAATTGCTTGGACGCACTCTATACATGTTTCGACGTACTCTAAGTATGTTTGGATGCACTCTAAACATGTTTCGACACATTCTAAAAATATATCGATGCACTCTAAACATGTTTGGATGCTCTCTAAAAGTGTTTGGACGCATCTAAACGTGTTTGGACGCACTCTAAACGTGTTTGAACGCACTCTTAACGTGTTTGGATGCACTCTAAGTATGTTTGAATGCACTCTAAACATGTTTCGACGCACTCTTAAAATATTTCGATGCTCTCTAAATATGTTTGGATGCACTCTAAGTATGTTTTGACGCACTTTAAACATATTTGGATGCACTCTAAATGTAATTGGACGTACTCTAAACGTGATTTGGTGCACTCAAAACATGTTTAGACGAACTCTAAACATGTTCCGACGCACTCTAAAAGTGTTTTAATGCACTTTAAACATTTTTGGATGCACTCTAAACATGTTTAGATGAACTCTAAACATAATTCGACGCACTCTAAATATGGTTCGACGCACTCTAAAAATGTTTTAATGCACTCTAAACATGTTTGGATGCATTACTAGTATGTTTTGATGCACTTTAAACAAGTTTGGATGCGCTCTAAATATGTTTCAACATGCTCTAAACATGTTTCGACGAACTCTAAACATCTTTTATTGCACTCTAAACATGTTTTGACGCACTTTAAAAATGTTTTGATGCACTCTAAACATGTTTGGATGCACTCTAAAAGTGTTTGGATGCACTCTATACGTGTTTCGACG
>NW_010966150.1:3174-4435 GCF_000463585.1 Tarenaya hassleriana | reverse complement strand
ATGTTTGGATGCACTCTAAACATGTTTCGACACATTCTAAAAATATTTCAATGCACTCTAAACATGTTTGGATGCTCTCTAAAAGTGTTTGGACGTATCTAAACGTGTTTGGACGCACTCTAAGAGTGTTTTAATGCACTCTAAACATGCTTGGATACAATCTAAACATGTTTAGATGAACTCTAAACATGGTTCGACGCACTCTAAAAATATTTTAATGCACTCTAAACATGTTTGGATGCACTCTTACTATGTTTTGATGCACTCTAAACATGTTTTGACGCACTTTAAACAAGTTTGGATGCACTCTAAATATGTTTCGACGTGCTCTAAACATATTTTAATACACTCTAAAAATGTTTGGATGCACTCTAAACATGTTTAGACGAACTCTAAACATGTATCGAGCCACTCTAAATATGGTTGGACGCACTCTAAAAATGTTTTAATGCACTCTAAACTTGTTTGGATGCACTCTTAGTATGTTTTGACGCACTTTAAACAAGTTTGGATGCTCTCTAAATATGTTTCGGCGTGCTCTAAACATGTTTCGACGAACTCTAAACATCTTTTATTGCGCTTTAACTATGTTTCGAAGCAGTTTAAACATGTTTTGACGCACTCTAAAAATGTTTTGATCCACTCTAAACATGTTTGGATGCACGCTAAAAGTGTTTGGACGCACTCTATACGTGTTTCGACGCACTCTAAGTTTGTTTGGATGCACTCTAAACATGTTTCGACACATTCTAAAAATTTTTCGATGCACTCTAAACATGTTTGGATGCTCTCTAAAAGTGTTTGGACGCACTCTAAACGTGTTTGGACGCACTCTAAACGTGTTTGAACACACTCTAAAAATGTTTGGATGCACTCTAAGTATGTTTGGATGCACACTAAACATGTTTTAAAGCAATCTTAAAATATTTCAATGCTCTCTAAATATGTTTGGATGCACTCTAAGTATGTTTTGACGCACTTTAAACATGTTTGGATGCACTCTAAATATGTTTGGACGTACTCTAAACGTGATTTGGTGCACTCAAAACATGTTTAGACGAACTCTAAACATGTTTCGACGCACTCTAAAAGTGTTTTAATGCACTCTAAACATGTTTGGATGCACTCTAAACATGTTTAGAGGAACTCTAAACATGGTTCGACGCACTCTAAAAATGTTTTAATGCACTCTAAACATGTTTGGATGCACTCTAAAAATGTTTTAATGCACTCTAAACATGTTTGGATGCACTCGAAACAT
>NW_010966150.1:412-2588 GCF_000463585.1 Tarenaya hassleriana | reverse complement strand
TATACGTGTTTTGACGCACTCTAAGTATGTTTGGATGCACTCTAAACATGTTTCGACACATTTTAAAAATATTTCGTTGCACTCTAAACATGTTTAGATAAACTCTAAACATGTTTCGACGCACACTAAATATGGTTCGACGCACTCTAAAAATGTTTTAATGCACTCTAAACATGTTTGGATGCACTCTTAGTATGTTTTGACGCACTTTAAACAAATTTGGATGCGCTCTAAATATATTTCAACGTGTCTAAACATGTTTCGACGAACTCTAAACATCTTTTATTGCACTCTAAACATGTTTCGACGCACTTTAAACATGTTTTGATGCACTCTAAAAATGTTTTGATGCACTCTAAACATGTTTGGATGCACTCTAAAAGTGCTTGGACGCACTCTATACTGTTAACGGGACAGATTCGGAGAAGGCTGATTGTGAAGAATTGTTGGATAACTTCACTAACAAGGAACAAAATCTTGTCACTTGTGCTACAAGCAAGGAGGAGCACGAAATCACCAATCAAGAGGCTTTATCCACACTCTCCCATGCTGAAATTAGTGGAATGGCAACAGCTCTTTCCTAATATCTAGATTAGACATTATACTTCATGCCTAGTTACCTTTTTACTTTATTGTCCCCCCTACACCTAGCTAGATGTTACTTTGCTGTCTCCCCAACAGCTATATTTTCCTCTATATATATGATGTAAATTACATTCACAAAACACAAGAGAAATAGAAAGGATTAAGTCCTCATTCACCATATTTTCGTCCTCCTCTCTTCTACAGCACATTCTTCTGCACTTTGTTTGCTATTTCATTCTTAAACACATTCAAATCTTCATATACGTGTTTTGACGCACTCTAAGTATGTTTGGATGCACTCTAAACATGTTTCGACACATTTTAAAAATATTTCGTTGCACTCTAAACATGTTTAGATAAACTCTAAACATGTTTCGACGCACACTAAATATGGTTCGACGCACTCTAAAAATGTTTTAATGCACTCTAAACATGTTTGGATGCACTCTTAGTATGTTTTGACGCACTTTAAACAAGTTTGGATGCACTCTAAATATGTTTCGACGTGCTCTAAACATGTTTCGACGAACTCTAAACATCTTTTATTGCACTCTAAACATGTTTCGACGCACTTTAAATATGTTTTGACGCACTTTAAAAATGTTTTGATGAACTCTAAACATGTTTCGACACATTCTAAAAGTATTTCGATGCACTATAAACATGTTTGGATGCTCTCGAAAAGTGTTTGGACGTATCTAAACGTGTTTGGACGCACTCTAAAAGTGTTTTAATGCACTCTAAACATGCTTGGATGCACTCTAAAAGTGAAAAAATACCTTTTAAGTAATGCTAAGGGTGTACCTTCCATTACTAGAGCACTTGTCAAGGCATCGATCGTCCGTAACACGGGTCATGCCAAAGCTGAGCGTGTCGAATTATCTTTGTGAGGCAAGGTAGGAAATCGTGGTTCCCACAGCTTGAATATGGTTTAACTTAGGTTAAGTTGTCAAGTTTGACTTGAGACTTAACGGTACAGATGAGACGGGTATGCAATGATATTTGATATCATAGTCTCATAAATGATCTAAGAGTCACATTGGATGTAATTGACATTAGATGTCTACTTAAATAGTGTAAGACTGAGTGTAGCAACTCATTCTTATGTGAAATATGGATTTTAGTCCCATATAGAAAATTATTGTAGGGTTATTTTTCTTTATGGGAGCATAGCTTGTATATGCATCTATGTTGTCATTGATTGATGATGGACTAGCTGGTAGTGGATTATTGATAGAACCTTCATTTTGTTTTGTTTCGTTCTATTTTGTCTTTTTCTGTAGGACATAGCGTCAACCGGTAGTGCACTCTAAGTATGTTTGGATGCACTCTAAACATGTTTCTACGCACTCTTAAAATATTTCGATGCTCTCTAAATATGTTTGGATGCACTCTAAATATGTTTTGACGCACTTTAAACATATTTGGATGCACTCTAAATGTGTTTGGACGTACTCTAAACGTGATTTGGTGCACTCAAAACATGTTTAGACGAACTCTAAACATGTTCCGACGCACTCTAAAAGTGTTTTAATGCACTCCAAACATGTTTGGATGCACTCTAAACATGTTTGGATGCACTCTAAGTATG
>NW_010966150.1:0-252 GCF_000463585.1 Tarenaya hassleriana | reverse complement strand
GTTTAAAGTGCGTCGAAACATGTTTAGAGTGCAATAAAAGATGTTTAGAGTTCGTCGAAACATGTTTAGAGCACGTTGAAACATATTTAGAGCGCATCCAAACTTGTTTAAAGTGCGTCAAAACATTTTTAAAGTGCGTCAAAACATGTTTAAAGTGCGTCGAAACATGTTTAGAGTGCAATAAAAGTTGTTTAGAGTTCGTCGAAACATGTTTAGAGCACGTCGAAACATATTTAGAGTGCATCCAAACTT
>NW_010966149.1:0-933 GCF_000463585.1 Tarenaya hassleriana | reverse complement strand
TACATACATACATACATACATACATACATACATACATACATACATACATACATGTGTTATTTGTTTATAACCTGAATTTCTGTTAACAGATTAGATCTTAAACATTCCGACTCTGATTCCACCGTGAATATATCAGATATTACATATGTCGGTCTTTTTATTTTTTTATTTTTATATATTTGTTTTCATGCGGGAGAGTTTGAGTGGGGGCAGTTCACACTTGACACCACTATTTTAAAATGTGTGCGCATGCAACACATGTCTTCTTCTTCTTGTGTGTGTTTATGGTTATGGCATGCAACATAATTTGCTCTTTCGTTTTCCCAATTTTTTATTTATATCATTTGTCTTTATGTAAACCTATGACTTAATTTTGTAATAAAACCATCTATTTCTTCGTAATACATATTATATTGACAACATATATAAGATTCGTATACTTGTTTGTATTTAGTTTTATGTACATACACGCGAATAAATAACGAGTCAGAAATAACTCTAAATTAAGGGATTGACTCGGCAGGAAACCATATGTATTTAGTGTTGTATGAAAAATTATATTTGGAATTTGTTCCACAATTTCTTTAAGCGATACAATATCATCTTCATAGAAAAAAGGACTTAGTTTTATATTTATTGCCGAAATTTAAAAGTAGATAGAAAATCAGGAGGATACAAACTTGTGCATATATAGAAAAGTACTTCTTTTTCTAGGCGGGAACTAATTCGCATTATTTTTTTAAAATGTGAATGTGAATATGAATATGATAGGGAATTGATATGTTTAAGTACTCTTAATTTGGTGTTGTGGTACCACACGCATAAGCATGCACATGCATGTTAATGATTTGCATGTACATGGATACATATTCCATAATGCATTTGTTTTTGTGTGTATTTAAAGGGATCATATGCGTACTTATATATGTGTGT
>NW_010966148.1:0-424 GCF_000463585.1 Tarenaya hassleriana | reverse complement strand
TCTGATGATTCAGAAGTCGACTCGAATCGCCAGCCATCGACATATGGTCAACAATTCGAACTAAATAACGAGTCATGCCTGATGAGTTTATCTATTGTTGGTTTATTCTATTGTTAACTTCATAACTTCCACAAAAAGTGTCCAAATAAATCTTTTTGTATGTCATTAGAAAGCTTTTCTTAATAACTACGTATAGACACCATGGTCGCGCTGATCTATAACATGAGCTAAAAGTTATGAGAATATTTAGACAACACATTGATCTAGTTCCTACATATCGATAAAAATCGGCATCCATCTCTCGACGAATAATCCGATGATCTAAAAATCAATCCAAATTAATATCCATCGTCCGGTATGTGATCTGATGATTCAGAAGTCGACTCGAATCGCCAGCCATCGACATATGGTCAACAATTCGAAC
>NW_010966147.1:0-934 GCF_000463585.1 Tarenaya hassleriana | reverse complement strand
TGTTTAGAGAGCATCCAAACATTTTTAGAGTTCGTCGAAACATGTTTAGAGTGCATCCAAAAAGACTTAGAGTGCATCCAAAGATTTTTAGAGTTCGATGAAACATATTTAGAGTGCGTCGAAACATGTTTAGAGTTCGTCTAAACATGTTTTGAATGCACCAAAACACGTTTAGAGTGCATCCAAACACATTTAGAGTGTATCCAAACATGTTTAGAGTGAAGATTTCTTAGAAATAGACGTTTTGAATGGAAGGAAAGGATGAAAAAGAGTTCGGTTATGCACTCAAAAAGTGGCCGAAACTCATGCACAAAAGAGAGAACGAACTAGAAGAAAAGGTGATCAATAATATGAAAAGGATCACTTGTATTTTCTCATATATATTTCGTGGCCTTTTGTACAGATTATATAGAGGAGAAAACATGAAGAGAATGTACATAACGGCTATATACAATCAAGAGAGAAAGGAAAGAAATAAAATCTGGTCTAAGTATGGTAAATCTTAAGCATGAGTATCTTCGGTTAAGGTAAGCTTCTGTCTATGTGTGTGTGAATCCAATGCTGATTTTCTGCACTCCCAACGGCTACTTGCACATTTGTCTTGATCCTCCAAAGCTTCCATTTGAATCCAAGTCTCCATTTGCTTGTGTGTCTCCAAACCTTCTGATTGTATCCAAGTCTTTGTCTCCTTGAGTGTGCTCCAAGTCTTCTTTCATGGTTTTCTCTTGTTCTCCGAGTTGTACTTGTTATTTTGTTTCTCAACATTCCCCCTCAAGAATGGCTTGGAAAAATGCCGAAAAGCCAATCTTGACGGGCGGATGCCTTCATAGTTGTAAAAGTTCATCCATATGTGTTGCATAATCTTCCATTGTTCCCCTCACAATTGCAATCCATCTCAAGATTTGTTCCTAAATTCTGCAAATACTCACAAAAC
>NW_010966146.1:0-934 GCF_000463585.1 Tarenaya hassleriana | reverse complement strand
GAAACTCAAGGGGAGTTTCATCTGGGTGTTGAGTAGCTCTAACAAAAAGTGAGTTGTACTTAACTTTTTCTCAAGTGAATAGAACTGGTTAGTTTTTCCGTTTTACTCTTTGAGGGTCCAAACTTTTTCAAGATATTTATATAAATAGTTTATAGTTGTATCTATAGACTATAAATATTCATGCTCCTTTTATCTGTCATATTCCAACTTTTATCAGAGAGAGTTCTGAATGTAAATCTTTTTACAAGAGTTCTTCCATTTTTTTTTTTAGAGTTATATTTTTTTTGAATTCTTCTTCCGGTTGTGTTGCCCAAAGCTACCGTTAACGACTACGAAGAAGATTCTCTCTTGTTTTTTTGTGCGTATTATTTAGTATGTAAACATGTTTGTGCTCACGAGTGATCCCTAAGTCTATATATATTTAGATTATGTAGTTACGTATAGGGGTAGTGTTTTGGTTCGGTTCTTCGGAATTGAACCGTACCGAATCGAAAAATGCGGCATTTTTCCTGATTCAAACCGTTCAAAATTCTCAAACGGTATTAATTTTAGAAATCTTTTTTTTCTGAAACTGAATCGAATTTTAAAAAATAAAAAAACCCCAAAATTATTTTAAGATCTATTTTTTTTTTTTTACCAAAAACCGGAATCGAACCGAATTGAAACCGAAACTGAATATAATATAATCACTGATTACTACCTATTTTTGTAAAACCGAAAGAACCAAACCGAACCATTTCCGAACCGAACCCAATACCAAAACGTCCACCCCCTAATTACATGTTGGAGGTCAGTTGTTTTTACTACATAGCTGTAGCAAACTGAATAAGTTCGGACAATTTATCTACGCGATGTCGAGATGGGTGGAATACATTTTTTTTTTATAAATTTGATTATCGCGTGCCTCTAAAGTGATTGGGATACGGTGAATTGT
>NW_010966145.1:0-934 GCF_000463585.1 Tarenaya hassleriana | reverse complement strand
GCAGTCGAATAGGTGGCTTGTCCATGCCTTATATTCGACATATGATATCGTGATATAAAAGGATCATCAAACGGAATCATAACTGGCGTTCGTAGGATCACGAACAAACTCTATTCGAGATAGGTAGTCATAGTGTCTTGCTAGAGACCGCCTATGACTTGTGTAACCGAAATAAGAGATTTCGGGTTATACTGCTATATCGGATGAGTCTACAAGGTCACACACACAGGAAAGGACGAAAGCCCGAGAAGAGACGAGAAAATTCCGGTGGAGCGGAGGCCAGACCGACCGGTCCAGAAGGTCTGGACCGATCGGTCTAGCCATCCCAGACCGATCGGTCCAGACACATGGACCGGTCGGTCCGGAGGTAATGTGTGACAGTCACTCGGTCCGGAAATTGCTCCAGACCGATCGGTCCAGGTCTGGACCGGTCGTCTAGACGTCGGAATTTTTAAACTCGCTCTAATTAGGGTTTTAAGTGGGATTAACTTGAAGGGACGTCTCCTATGCCTCTTGGCACGACTTTCAGATCCTAGTGAGAGGTTTTGAGAGTGGAAAACCTAAGAGTTAGATCCCTGAAACCCTAGCGCAAAGAAGAACGTGTTCTTCAGTCCTAGCAGACAAGTTTCAACTGTTGGAATCCTTTTCGCCGTGTGGATACGTGAAGAGGGCAAGGTATTCTTCCTGCCTACAGTGATCGGACGAACACATCAAATGATACAGGCCCCGGATCGATTGAGGTAAGCGTTCTAACGTTTCTACAAGATCATGCATGATAGGTTTTAGAGTTTTATCAAAATATTTGTTTTACATCCGCTGCGCAAACCCTAGAACTGATCTCTTAGGAATTAGATTCGCTCATGAGATCCCAGGAAACCCAACAGGGCGGTCGCTCGTTTTCTCCAAAAATTAATCAATTTTTCTCAGACTTTTC
>NW_010966144.1:0-934 GCF_000463585.1 Tarenaya hassleriana | reverse complement strand
CCATTTCCAAAGTCTGCTTAAACAAGTCTACAAAGATCTCCTTATATAGGATTATAAATGTCAACAAGATAAGATAAAAAAGATCAAATCTAAATCAAATCGGATCATATCTAAATAAAATCAAATCAGATCATATCTAAATAAAATCAAATCAGATCAAATCTAAATAAAATCAAATCAGATCAAATCTAAATTTGATTATATCTAAATTAAATCTAATTGAAATCAGATTTAAATCCTTCCTAATCTTGAGTTGAGTCCAAATAAGGAAGCTTTGAGATTTATTCGTTTCTTCTTCTTCAAGCAATGTCATGTCCACATCACTATCATAGAGAAGTTCTCCAACGATTGAGGCGTTTGGTCCAAGGTAACCGTAGTGTCGAAGAATATTATAAAGAGATGGAAATACTAATGATTCGAGCCAATGTTGATGAGGATAGGGAGTCAACGATGGACAGATTTATTGGAGGGTTGAATCAGGAGATCCAAGATCGTGTGGAGACTCAACACTATGTTGAGATGGAGGAGTTGCTACATCTTGCGATCAAGTTTGAGAACCAAATCAAAAGAAGGGGGAAAACACATCAGAAGTTTGGTTCCAACTCTTCCAATGCTCGGCCACATTTCCACAAAGAAGATAAGCAACCTTTTGGTTCAAAAGTGGCAGCAAAGCCCGAGGGCAAACCTGATACGTCCCAACCTAGAAAGCAAGGTATTTCTGATGCTCTTCCATCACGTACTCGAGATATTCGATGTTTTAAGTGTTTGGGCAGAGGACACTACGCAAATGAGTGCCCGAATCGAAGAACTTTGGTGGTTCGTGATAATGGAGAGGTTGAAACCGAAGCTGAGGGTGAATCTGATTCAATGCCATCTTTGGAGAGTGATGTAGATGAGCAAGAGGCTGAGTCAGGTAAACTGATGGTGACTAGAA
>NW_010966143.1:0-935 GCF_000463585.1 Tarenaya hassleriana | reverse complement strand
AAGAAATGAGAGAGTTATGAGCAATCGAAGTCGGACCAGAAACCTGAAATCGCGAACGGACCAAGTGCCCAGTTTCGGTCCGCCGGACCAGGAACTGGTCAGCTCCGGACCAAGTCTGGAAAATCGTTTTATTCTACCAGGCCGAGGGGAAGCAGCTAAGCTTGGTCCGACCCGGACCAGAACCTGGTCCGGCGGGCCAAGCCAGTTTTTGACCAAAAATGATCTGGTTGACCAACGAAGGGGGAACCGGACCAAGAGAGAAGGAGAAGGCTGGCCCGGGGCTGACGAAACCTGGTATGGGACTGATCAAACCTGTTTCTCAGCAGACCAACGGACCGAGGAGACCGAGCTGACCAGAAGAGGAGGGGCTCTGGTCCGGGGCTGACCAAGGTCGGTCTGCCAGACCAGACCTACTCAGAGGAAGGATGCGTCGACGGACCAAAGGGGCGAACCAAGGAGGAGGAGGAGCTGGTCCGGGGGTGACCAACTGCTGGTCCGCCGGACCATGCTCGAAAAAAAAAGAGAGAAATTGACCCATTTCGACCGGGAAAAAGAAAGGGGCCAACGGAGTTGGCCCGGACCTGACAAAACTTGATCATGAGCGGACCAAACCCCTGCCAAAGGATAAACCTTCGCGATTGAGGTCAATCGCTCCAGTTCTTCACCAAGACGTTACGTGGCGTGGTGAGGGGTGTGATATTGAGACACGAGTGATCGTTGTGTGATTGTTTGAGGGTAGAATTGCATGGCGTGGAACGGTGACTCGGTAGAGACTGGATACCGTGATACGTATGTTTTGTACTCTGGGGATATATGTACGTTTTGTGCCATGTGTGTAGCTTGCTCGTGCGTACGAGGCAAGCATGATTGTGTGTGTGGATGGTTGTGGACTCAACCATCACCGTCATGGACTTGACGGGCGTTTGAGACGCGTT
>NW_010966142.1:0-935 GCF_000463585.1 Tarenaya hassleriana | reverse complement strand
TTATATTTCCTCTAGTGCTGAAGCTTTTCAGAGACAACCTAAATGTTCTTTTTTCTGGCTCAATAACCTTGACTTGTAAGGAAATCAATTTGCTGAAAAAGGGTGAAGAAATAGGAAATCTAGTTGTAATAATATGGTTTCTCATATATTTTGGAGTAAAGAATTGGATGGAGTACAAACTCTTGGTGGAAAGTTTACTTTTTTGCTTTCCGGTTTGGCTAAAGCCTTCCTTTTGCAGTTATTGGATTGAGGCATGGGAAACATTAGCGTTTGACATGTAATTTAATCTTCAATTCATTACTTTTTTTCCCTCTCTAATTATGCTTATCTTTTGATTACTTTGGAATGACATTCGGATTTCAAATCTCAGGTGTTGGTCCAGGGGATCCAATTCTAAATGTCATCCTTGTTCCTCTTGTTGGGCAGCAATCTGTTCATGGGGTTAAGGAAGTAATTTCATGTGAGCGGGTTCAAATTTCTGGTTATTCAAGAACGGAATTACGGAAGTATGCCAATTCTTTTAGGGTAAACTTAGCTCCTGCAGCAACAATCCCAGAGAGGCTACATGGTAAAATTAATGTTTGTTTTCACCGGTAAGTAAAATATGGGATTTAGCTTCTGTATTCTTACTCTCTCTTCCACCTAGTTTCTAATTTTGAATGTAGAAACCAGCAAGGTGGTCTGAGTCTCATCTTTTTATGGTCTTCCAGGAATGCTTCACTTGGATTGTGTGAGTGCAAGAAAGATGATTGGAAAACTCTTCACAAGGGGCTGTGGAGCACTGTCATGTCGCCATATGATAAAAGATACGTTGATGTGAAGTTCAGTGGTGAATCATCTGGTTCAGTTTCCTTCTCTGTTGAAGAAGGTTTCCTCTTCTCTCTCACTCTCTCTCACCATTTTTCCTCGTCACTCTTGTTTTTTGATGACTTTTG
>NW_010966141.1:119520-120100 GCF_000463585.1 Tarenaya hassleriana | reverse complement strand
GTCTTGGCCAGGTCACGCGCCGCCTCTCCCTTTCTGTTGAGTCACCGCCGCAATTTCGGCCTCTCTCCGGCGTGTGCCACCTCCTGCTTCTTCTGGGACGCGAGAACTGCCCTAGGTCCGCCCAGTTCACAGTTTCTTGCCTC
Source organism: Tarenaya hassleriana (assembly GCF_000463585.1). Lineage (NCBI taxonomy): Eukaryota > Viridiplantae > Streptophyta > Magnoliopsida > Brassicales > Cleomaceae > Tarenaya > Tarenaya hassleriana. The sequence goes on along the minus strand of NW_010966141.1, from coordinate 119,957 downwards.
TCACTTCGCCCCCTCACTCCTCCACAAACTCTCTCAAAAATCCGAAACTTCAACCTTCGATTGGAGCCCCGATTTCGGCCGAAATCAACAAATAACCACAGCAATCAATCCTACAGAACATCCCCAACGAAAATGATAATCAAATTGAAAATGGAGATTCGATTGCTTTGAGTGAAAATTGCATGAAATTGGTGTTACATTTGGATTCCTAATGTTCTAGGGATCATTTTGATGTATAACTTGTTGAGTTTGGTGCAAAAATTGGAAACCCGAAGTTCCTGGTGCGCCTAGACCGAACGTTCCAGGCATGGACCGTCCGTTCTAGGGTTCGCAGGGTTTCGGGGGGAAGAAGACGAGTCCAGACCGTCCGCTCTAGACATGGATCGTCCGTTCTGTACCCAGAATAGCGCATCTTTTGTACCTCGTGGACTCTTGAG
>NW_010966141.1:116897-119150 GCF_000463585.1 Tarenaya hassleriana | reverse complement strand
GGTTTGAGGTGATATCCCGATGGTTGCATTGTTGGGCTCTCCTCTTTATGATCTCTGACCCGGGTCGGGTTTCATATTGAGGAGACATGATTGTGATTGGTTGCCCATGGGCAGAGCTTGGAGCCGATGATACACGTGATAGTCTTGAGTGATTCGGCTATCACGGGGTTGAGGAAATCCTACGGTTACAATGTAACTGCGTCAACGTTCCACTAGCTATGGAACGGGATCGGGATTGAGTGATTCTCCCGGCAGAGACTGGCAATACATTTACCCGTGACTCGGGATTGAGCGATTCTCCCGACGAGGTTATGCGAAGGAACTCAGAAAGACCTGAGCTCGGGTCCAATGAGTTTCTCCGTGGCGGACGGCCGGCGAGAGGTTGTCAGTTGTGTACTGACTTCGCTCGACATAGTCGGTGGTGGCCTGGAGTAGGCACCTGGTGCTCTGGTATCGAGAGGTGACATCGATACCAGAGGGGATGGTTGATGTGATATGTTTTATGGAGTGGGGTATTGGGTTGATATGTTTTTATTATTCCGGCGTTGGCCGAGGAGAGTGGGGGATGTGCGTTGCACATGGAGCGTCCTTACCCACGTGTGTGATGCACACGTGGAGATGATTTGACGGTACGGTTATTACTGAGAGACCCGATGGGTCGAGCTATGACTTGTGTACATATGTCCTGGACTGGTGAGACCAGATCCTTGCGGTATCCTATGTGTGCGATGCACATAGAGATGATTTGACGGTTATGTCCGATGATACATCATGCGGACTGAGTGTGTGTGAAAAGTGAATTAATTGTGCGATTGAGTGAATTGTGTTTCCTGGCATGAAGTGTGTATATATGTATACACTTATATCTAGTGTATGTATAATATTGATTGTGTTTGGCCATTTGCCATTTGAGTATGATCTTCGGGTTTAACCCGAAGTACTCACTAAGCATGTAGCTTAGGGCGTTGTTATGCAACGTTTCAGCTCGAGATAGCGCAAAGAGAAGTGTTGGATGGACACAGCGGCGCCAAGAGTGTGAGGAGGAAGACCGAGAAGATTTAGGTTAGAGTTACGCAGATTCCTGTTCCAAAAAGATTGGTAGTGTCGATTTATGAGTTTTGTATTTTTCCGATAGTTACACTACCGTATTTGCATTTGTCTCCGCTGCATAAGTATATAAATTGAGAATTTTTAAATCCCGCGTATTTTTGATAATTGTATTTATTTTATTGTTGTCCATGTGGCGCAACTCGTGGTTTTCGCGGGACACGGGTTTCGGGTGTCACAGCGAAGGTATCAGATCTGTAACGACCCGAGGCCGCTACGAATTGTCGAAACTGCCCTCACACAGCAACCCGAGACCTTTCAGCGTGTTTTGTCCTCACTCGCACGCATACCGAGACGCTTCCCAGTAGGTCACCCATCCTGAGATTGCTCCAGAGCCAGCACACTTAACTTTGGAGTTCTCTCGGGATAGTTAACCAAAAAGGTAGGTGCACCTTGTTGCTATGAGTAGCTCAACTAATTCTTTTATGTTATCTTAGACCGTATAGTCCCATACCTATACAGCCCTCGGATCTCTCTCATTCCGGTGTGTTCGATTCATCCCTATACCCCCTACCCAGAAGCTCATCAGGAGCAGCCCCTTGTCCGTGCCTCTGCACCGGCGATCACTTCCCGCCCTCCTACGGTACTTTGGGTTGTCATACCCAGAGGCAATGGCGGGTCCGGACTCCGAAAAAAGGCGCGAGGCTATGAAGTCCGAGATGCAATCCATGTCAGACAACCAAGTATGGACTCTGGTTGATGCATCTGAAGGGATAAAACCCATCGGATGCAAGTGGATCTTCAAGAAGAAGACCGACATGGATGGCAACGTGCACACGTATAAGGCACGACTTGTGGCGAAAGGATTCCGTCAAATTCATGGTATTGACTATGATGAGACCTTTTCGCCCGTAGTTATGCTGAAGTCCATCAGGATCCTACTTGCCATAGCCACATATTACGACTATGAGATATGGCAAATGGATGTCAAGACCGCGTTCCTTAACGGGAACTTGACCGAGGATGTGTACATGACACAACCCGAAGGTTTTGTAGATCCAAGGAACCCGAGGATGGTGTGCAAGCTTCAGAGGTCCATTTATGGACTGAAGCAGGCTTCAAGGAGCTGGAACCTTCGCTTGGATGAGACAATCAAAAAGTTTGGTTTCTCACAGAACGAAGACAAGCCATGTGTTTACAAGAAGG
>NW_010966141.1:113901-116592 GCF_000463585.1 Tarenaya hassleriana | reverse complement strand
GGCCTGTATCAATTGAAGAACTCGTCTGATCACGAAAGGCAGTAAGAATACCTCGCCCTCTACACGTATCCACATGTCGGGATGGATTCCAACACCTTGGAACTTGTCTGTTAGGACTAGAGATCTCGATCTCTCTTGTGTGCAAGGTTTTTGGAGGCTTAGGGTTTTATTTTTCTTCCTTTTTTTTCTTCTCCTTTTTTATTTTATTTTATTTTTTTAAAACCCTAGAAGACATTCTCCTTATATAGACTTTCCAAAATCCTAATTTGACAAGGAATAGATTACTAGGAATCCTAATCTAATTAGGTTTCCTAAACCTATTAGAATTCTAATCTCATTAGGTTTCCTAGATGTAATAGAATTCTAATCTCATTAGGATTCCTATACATAATAGGATTCCTAATCCCATTAGGATTCCTATTCCAATTAGGAATCTCATCCAATTAGGATTCCTAATCGGGATAATTTAGCACACGTACTTGTCCATCCCTATTGTGTATGACCCTGTAGGCTCATCCGGAATAGCAGTAAAACGCAGAATCTCCATTCCGGTAATACAAGTCCCGAAATCTCTATTTCGGATATACAAGTCATAGGCGGTCTCTAGCAAGACACTATGACTACCTATCTCGGATAGAGTTTGTTTGTGATCATACGAAAGCCAGTGATGATTCCGACTGATGATCCTTTTGTATCGCGATATCATATGTCGAACATAAGGCATGGACAAGCCACCTTATCTGATTCGACTGCTTTCTCGTTCACTGAGTTCGACTGTCTGAAATAGACGACGTTCGTCTATAGTGCGGCCACACATTTCTACAGTCTTGCTCACACGAGGGGCCCAGCGATAATAAGACTAGTATGATGTGTGATTGATGATCACATAGATGATCATAGGTATTGGATACGATCATGATCATAGGTATTCGTTGCAGAACGGAATACTGGACTGACCCGCATGAGATTGTCACATGGACTAGCGTCATGACTTGAATCTCATACGACGATTCCATGATTGGATCCTAAGACCTGAGATATCTACAGAATCCAACATGAGGAGTTGTGTGCTTTGATTACGTCAAACGTCCTGCGTAACAGGAGGACTATAAAGGCGTGTATCAGGTACGAAACGAATCATGTACTGGATTGTAGATAGTCAATACGGGATTTGTACCTCTCGTAAAAGAGAGAGATATCGCTGGGCCCCTCGTGTGAGCAAGACTGTAGAAATGTGTGGCCGCACTATAGACGAACGTCGTCTATTTCAGACAGTCGAACTCAGTGAACGAGAAAGCAGTCGAATCAGATAAGGTGGCTTGTCCATGCCTTATGTTCGACATATGATATCGCGATACAAAAGGATCATCAGTCGGAATCATCACTGGCTTTCGTATGATCACAAACAAACTCTATTCGAGATAGGTAGTCATAGTGTCTTGCTAGAGACCGCCTATGACTTGTATTACCGGAATGGAGATTCTGCGTTTTACTGCTATTCCGGATGAGCCTACAGGGTCACACACAATAGGGATGGACAAGTACGTGTGCTAAATTATCCCGATTAGGAATCCTAATTGGATTGAGATTCCTAATTGGAATAGGAATCCTAATGGGATTAGGAATCCTATTATGTATAGGAATCCTAATGAGATTAGAATTCTATTACATCTAGGAAACCTAATGAGATTAGAATTCTAATAGGTTTAGGAAACCTAATTAGATTATGATTCCTAGTAATCTATTCCTTGTCAAATTAGGATTTTTGGAAAGTCTATATAAGGAGAATGTCTTCTAGGGTTTTAAAAGGAAAAAAAAAGAAAGGAAGAAAAAAAGAAGAAAAATAAAACCCTAAGCCTCCAAAAACCTTGCACACAAGAGAGATCGAGATCTCTAGTCCTAGCAGACAAGTTCCAAGGTGTTGGAATCCATCCCGACGTGTGGATACGTGTAGAGGGCGAGGTATTCTTCCTGCCTAGAGTGATCGGACGAATAGATCAATTGATACAGGCCCCGGATCGATTGAGGTAAGCGTTCTAACGTTTCTATGATTCAATAGTAGCATGGTTCTAGGGTTTCATTAAAATTTTGTTCTATATCCGCTGCGCAAACCCTAGAATCGATCTCCTAGGAATTAGATTCGCTCATGAGATCCCAGGAAACCCAACAGTAATTTGGTAAATGTTACCAGTTTAATGGCCTTTATGTTTTGGATGACAAACCGTCAAGATACAGGTCTATCTATAGCGTGAGTACTAAACGGTTTAAGCCGAACGACTTAAACCCGACCTTCCTCTGGCATTGTCGTCTAGGCCATATAAACGAGAAGCGCATTCAGAAAATTCATTCTGAAGGTCTTCTGGATTCATTTGACTTTGAGTCTCTTGAATCTTGCGAGTCTTGCTTGATGGGCAAGATGACAAAGCATCATTTCAAGGGGAAAGGACAGAGAGAGACAGAGTTATTGTATTTCGTTACGTTCACTGATGATTACAGTCGATACGGTTATGTCTATTTGATGAAACATAAGTGTGAAACACTTGAAATGTTCAAGGCTTTCAGAAACGAAGTGCAGAACCAGCTTGGTAAGACGATCAAGACACTTCGATCTGATCGTGGTGGCGAGTATATGAGCCAAGAGTTCACTGACTATCTGGTTAATTGTGGTATTGTATCACAATTAACTCCTCC
>NW_010966141.1:112966-113787 GCF_000463585.1 Tarenaya hassleriana | reverse complement strand
CTTATCTGCTGAACAGGAGTCCAACGAAGTCGGCTGAAGCGACGCCATATGAGATATGGACGGGGAAGAGTCCCGCGTTGTCGTTTGTCAGAATTTGGGGTTGCGACGCTTATGTGAAGCGTTAGATGACTGATAAGTTATCCTCCAAATCTGATAAGTGTTTATTTGTAGGCTACCCTAAGGAAACTAAGGGTTACTACTTCTACATTCCGGCAGAGAACAAGGTGTTCATTGCCAGGAATGCGACTTTTATAGAGCGAGAGTTCGTCTCCAAAAGAGTCAGTGGGAGTAGGATCGAACTTGAGGAAGTTCGAGAGCAGCAAGTAGACGCTGAGCCGAGTGAACAAGTTGAAGAAGTTCAACCTGTTTCACTGCCGGTTATGACTCAACCTTTGACGAGTGAACCTCGGAGATCAGGCAGGATTCGCCAAGAGCTTGTGAGATACGGATTTCTCGTGAATAGGAATGAGGAACTCATGTTACTAGAACATGACGAGTCTACCACATACCCAGAGGCTATGGCGAGTCCCGATTCCGAGAAATGGCGCGAGACTATGAAGTCTGAGATGCAATCCATGTCAGACAACCAAGTATGGACTCTGGTTGATGCATTTGAAGGGATAAAACCCATCGGATGCAAATGGATCTTCAAGAAGAAGACATACATGGATGGCAACGTGCACACGTATAAGGCACGACTTGTGGCGAAAGGATTCCGTCAGATTCATGGTATTGACTATGATGAGACCTTTTCGCCCGTAGTTATGCTGAAGTCCATCAGGATCCTACTTGCCATAGCCGCATATTACGACAATGAGATA
>NW_010966141.1:109656-111031 GCF_000463585.1 Tarenaya hassleriana | reverse complement strand
ACGCAGGAAAGGACAAATGCACGAGAAAACGTCAAGAAATCTGGACAAGAGGTCCGGACCGTTCGGTCTACGAGTGGACCGAACGGACCGGAGCATCTAGTCCGAACGGACCAAATTGTTGGACCGAACGGACTAGAGAGTCCAGTCCGAACGGACCAAGTGTTGGACCGAACGGACTGACCCGTCGGACCGAACGGACCTAGTTATAAGACTGGTTCGAACGGACCAATGTCCAGACCGAACGGACTACTAAGCACTCCGTTCGGTCTGGGTTTCGGATTTAATTTTAAAATCCGGATTTAAGGTTAATTACTTGAATAAGAGGAGATTAATAACCCTAACACTAAGGAGCCGAAAAAAGAGAACTTCTTTAGACCTTTTTGGAGAGTCTAGAGGGTGGAAGAAGTGATCCGAAATCTCGTTTTCTCAAAGCACATCATCAAATAGAAGATTTGAGTCCTAGCAGACAAGTTCCAAAGGTTGGAATCCATCCCGAGGTGTGGATACGTGCAGAGGGCAAGGTATTCTTCCTGCCTACAGTGATCGGACAAACATATCAATTGATACAGGCCCCGGATCGATTGAGGTAAGCGTTCTATCGTTTCTACAAGATCATACATGATAGGTTTTAGGGTTTTATCAAAATTTTTGTTTTACATCCGCTGCGCAAACCCTAGAACTGATCTCTTAGGAATAGGATTCGCTTATGAGATCCCAGGAAAACCCAACATAGCGGCCGCAACTTTCACCCCCTGGCAACTCGAGGTCTTCATGATACGACATCCTGCAGCTCGCTACCTCCAGCAATTCATGGCATCCACCCTATTTGCACGCGAAGATACACAAACCGACTCCATCACAGAACTAAATATGCTCATGAAACCTCTCCACTTCATGAAGAACAACCGTCTAGAGGTTGCGGACGTCGCATCAATGGTAGCACTGCATATGCACAAGGTAATCACCTCCACCACCGAGTCAATTTGCTTTGGAGGAATCGTAACCATGATTGCAGAGCGATTGGGCATCGATCTTAGAGCATATGCGAATGATTTCATCCACGGGAACAAGATCAACTACATGCATCTTTTGGAGAACAATTTTGTCAAAGAACAAAACGGAGACATACTATGGAGGTTCGTGGACGTCGAGAGTAGGTATGGATCATTCGACATGGCCTATTTTGTGCTACCTCATCTGACCGAAGAACGAATCCGTTTTTAGGTATCATCGGACCTCGGCACAGACTACGGACAAGAGTCCTCATCCCACGGGTCCTGCTAAAGGCCCGCTCGGTCCCCTCTCTTAACTCTCACTCCTTTGCATTCATTTTAGCTAACATCATATAGAATTGTAGTTCTCTCACATTGCATAG
>NW_010966141.1:108416-109242 GCF_000463585.1 Tarenaya hassleriana | reverse complement strand
AAATAGCTGATCCAATCCTAGAGCGAATGAATGTCACGTGGGATGATTTTGTCTCCTAAAGTCTAGATGGGGTAGAGGTTACGAACCAAGCACGAAACGTCTCCCTAGAAACCACCCTTTGACCTCTAAGTTAGGTAGCCTATAGGAAGCAACAAGCCCTAGAAAATACGATGCATCCCGACACTCCTCTGTCATCATCTCGTTAATGAAAATCATTCGGGGACATGAGTGCGTCGAAAATGAAGGCTCGGGTCTAAGTTGTGGGACAAGAACACAAAAAGAAAAAAAAGAGTGAACTCGTCAAATTCCAACGTCCTAGAAGCCCGGGATTGCATCATATGAAAAAGAAAAAAAAAAGAGAGAAAGGGAAAGAAAGAAAAAGAAAAAGAACACAAAAACCCGAATAAAAAGGAAAGATATGGGGCAAGAAAAAACAGTGAAGTTATAGGCTAAGTGACTTTTGGGGCTCTCATTTGGGATGTATTTAGGAGACATGCTCAAAAGTAGGAATCGTTTCATCTTAGACCGCAGGAAGCAATGAAAATCCCATTGATAAGATTTCGCTTGAATGTTGGAGAAGATAGAGTATACCAAACCCGATTTCATTCGCAGCGATTTTACCCCGTACAACCAATCCACTCAAAACCCCCATTTGTTCTCCGACTGTAACTTATCACCCCTTGGATAGTTTTATAACTGCACATTTACTCGAGGACGAGCAAACCTCAAGTCTGGTGGGATTTGATCACACGGGTTTTTCACCGGTTTTATAACGTCATGCATCACAATTCTTCTCTCATTCTAGGCATTATAAGACGTTAGATGG
>NW_010966141.1:100067-107604 GCF_000463585.1 Tarenaya hassleriana | reverse complement strand
AAGAAAAGTGGGATTTTGGAGATCAAGGAGGCTAGGAGAAGAAGAAGACCATCATTGAAGACCATCTTGAGCATTTCTTCTCCTTTTCCATGTTTCTTCATTTTGCTTTCTGTTTTGAAACCCTAGTTATGGAGTAGTGATTTTGTTGTGGGTGAGGGATCCCCACTTTTGTATGGATACCTAAGCTTAATCTATGATGTCTTTGAGTTTTCTTCCATTGGTTTGATGTTTTGTGCTTAATGCTATTGATTTGGGCGAAACCCTAATTGATATGACCATAGAACACATTGATCATAGGGATATGGGAATGATGTTTGGAACCAAATGTCAAATGAGTGAGTTATTCACATTGGGAGATGGCTTAGCTTGTTTAGGGTTCATGATGGGGTACATTAATGCATCTAGAGATCATTTGGATCATTGGGAAATGGGTGAATCGATTCTCTAGGTAGTGAGTTTAAGCTCGAGAGAGACAAACTCTAGAGGAAGTTCTTGAAACCCCCAATTGGAAGACAACCCCTAAGACATTGTAGCATCACTAACCGTCCATGCGGTTCATGAGGGATCCCGAACCTACAACGCCTAAATTCATCGTTTACAAACCGTTAATTTTACTTGCTTTCTTGTATTCCGACACTTATCACAAACCACATTTTTACTTGACCACCTAATCTAGCTTAGAGATAGACTAATACATCCTAGTCCTCGTGTTCGACCCCGGTACTACAACTATCGTATATTTGCGGATAGTGGTACGAATCGGGTATTAAATATAAGACTCGGTGCGTGCGCATCATCTGCTAGGATTTGTGAAGAGAAAACGACGTCCTTGACTTGGAATCGATATTCCGAGGTTTAGAAGAGAAAGCTTCTCCAATGCTCAAGGAAGTGTCTAGGACGTCTTAGGTTGATTACCTAGGGTTTGGGGTGGCTCTCATGATTAATAGGATTGCCTAAACCCTAAAATCGCGAAAAAGGAAGTTTTTCCGAAAGTCGGACCGTCCAGTCTAGGTCTGGAACGGACGGTCTGACCCCTGTGGAACGGATGGTCGATCTACCGAAATATAATAAACATGCCAATCATATAACGGGAAAAGTAATGCATTCATAAACCAATGAATCAATACATAGTCAAAATGTCATATCACGAATCATCGTAGAGCATTACAACCAACACTCGGGGCCTAATATCCGTCCCACTGCCTAATTAGTCAACTACTCTAGGCATACTTAAACGATTCAACTCGACAATTCATCTAAATATTAGAACTCTAATGAAAAGCTCCAAAACGTATTTCTTTTTGCCTTCTACACAGTGCAAACCGTCTATCCTCTATCTAATATCATGTTCCACTACCTTACTCAAAACGGTTATGATCGTGCTCCTATGATGCGCCTAAGGGGAGAGTACTACGTTAGAGCTATGCACATGTTCTGGGTCCTAACTGCAATGCAACTATATGCTTTAAAGGTCCGAAACAAAAACAATGCATATGATGCAACCCCCCAGACCTAAACTGTTCACCGTCCGCGGTGAAAGACCAAGTCGGGATACTATGATGATGCATGGAAATAGCATATGGAGACAAAGATGTAAGAGTGGCTTAGCTGCACGTAATCGTTCGCTCGCAATGAAGTTAACTCACGTGGAACATGCCTCTGGTCACTCAAGATCGGTGTCACAGTGTTGTGATCGGTGAACTCTCACATTCGTGTGATCAAATCAGATAAGAAAAGGTAGAAACCAAGGTTATCCGAAAACAAACAAATAGTAGAGAAAACACTAACCGCAGACAAAGTATGACCGAAATCTCCATACATCAAGGTCCTACTACAGTCACTACTACCAAAAAGAAAAAGAAGGATGAAAAAAAGAAAAATCTGTGACCTGATATGGTAGCTGTCTAAACGTCGGGTGAATGGTCGAATGCGTCCTCGGCTTCTGCCTCTTCTGAATCTGGAGCCGAGTGCTGGAAATGGCGGCGATACTCGTCATGAAACTGCTACTGCTGCATACTGAGGTGCTGGACTTGGGTCATCAGGGCAGATATCTGATCGTTGAATGTGGTTTGCATGGTCGTCATCTGGCCCTGAATGTCCCTAAATTTGCCATAGACGTATTGCTGGAATGCATCTTGGTTCGGGAACGGGTAGGAGTATGTCTGACCAGCCGAACGAGATGGTCCTGCCTCATCTTGGCTCGTAGATGGAGGTGGCGGGGCATGTAGGATCTGGTCGGGGATGTCATAGGTGCCCTCCTCCAAGCCTAGCCGCTGGGCCATGGTGAGGGAGAGGCGTAGTCCCTCTATCGTCACCGGTGGTAAATGGATGTTCAGTAACTTCATCATCATGTCGTGCCCGCTCTCATCGGAGTAGAGCCACATCCACCCATCGGCAGCTTGTGATAGAGATTGCTTCTGGACCAACATCCTAATATCTAGCTCATTCCTACCAGTAAGCATTTCGTGGTCGGACGAATTCTTCAGTTGATACAGGCCCCAGATCGATTGAGGTAAGCGTTCTAACGTTTCTACGATTCATACATGCATGGTTCTAGGGTTTCATAAAATTTTTGTTTTTCATCCGCTGCGCAAACCCTAGAATCGATCTCTTAGGAATAGGATTCGCTCTAGAGATCCCAGGAATCCCAACATAATCACCATGATCGCGCGACATGTGGGGATTGACATCGGTCGAGCAAGATTACCTCGCCCTCTACACGTATCCACACCTCGGGATGGATTCCAACGATTGGAACTTGTCTGCTAGGACTCGAATCAACTATTCGGTTTATTGCTTCGAGAAAACGAGACTTAGATCACCTCTCAAAACCTCTTGGATCTCACCAAAGTATGTAGAAGTTCACCAAAGTCGGCTCCCTACATTAGGGTTTTAATCTCCTTCTTATAAAGTGATTTAACCCTAATTTTGGTTTAGTTTTCAAAAAATCCGAAAGCCGGAACGGACGGTCCAGAAATGCATGTGGACCATCCGTTCCAACACCAGAACGGCCGGTCTGCCTACGTGGACCGTCAGGTCTGGGCCTGACGGACTGTCGGGTATGGCCCTTGTGGTCCGTCTAGTCTGGACCCTTTCGTCTCGGTTTTTCATCGTTTTCTCGTGCGTTTTGTCCTTCCCTGCGTGTGTGACCTTGTAGGCTCATTCGATATAGCAGTATAATCCGAAATCTCTATTTCAGATATACAAGTCATAGGCGGTCTCTAACAAGACACTATGACTACCTATCTCGAATAGAGTTTGTTCGTGATCTTACGAACGCCAATGATGATTCCGGTTGATGATCCTTTTGTATCACGATATCATAAATCGAACTTAACGCATGGACAGGCCACCTTAACTGATTCGACTGCTTTCTCGTTCACTGAGTTCGACTGTACGAAATAGACGACATTCGCCTATAGTGCGGCCACACATTTCTACAGTCTCGCTCACACGAGGGGCCAGCGATATCTCTCTCTTTTACGAGGGGTACAAATCCCGTCTTGACTATCTACAATCCTGCACATGATTCTTTCGTACCTGCTACACGCCTTTATAGTCCTCCTGTTACGCAGGACGTTTGACGTATTCAAAGTACGCAACTCCTCATGTTGGATTCCGTAGATATCTCAGGTCTTAGGATCCAATCACGGAACCGTCATATGAGATTCAAGTCATGATGCAAGTCCATGTGACAATCTCATGCGGGTCAATCCAGTATTCCGTTCTCCAACGAATACCTATGATTGTGATCGTATCCAATACCTATGATAATCAATCATACATCATACTAGTCTTAGTATATCATTATTCCCACAATGACATATGACTAGGGAGTTTAGTATTGTTCATAACAATAAATGGATTTCATAACATATCAAGTATGAAAAACATGTAATGAATAAAACACTCATCCATAAACCATAGAAAGTGTCAATACATCAAATGTATCTAAATAAAACTCGCATAACAGTACATCATAGACCACTAAACCAACAATCTCCCACTTGCTCTAATCATGGACTGCTAAACATCTAACGCCCATATCCCTAACATGACTCTCATGCTTCGACGAAGGGAGAGGCTTCGATGAAAGGAGAGGCTTCGTCAACGGATCGACAATGTTGTCATCTGTCGACACTCTGCAAATGTGTACGTCTCTTCTGGGTTCTTTTGCTTGTGTGATCGCTCCATTGTTGTCACAATACAGAGCAATTGGGCTATCAACACTAGGAATGACATCAAGTCGCCAACAAACTTCCTGATCCAAACTGCTTCCTTTGCTGCGTTCGACGCTGCAATATACTCAGTTCTGTAGTAGAATCTGCAACGGTCGCTTGCTTAGAACTCTTCCAGCTAACAACGCCTCCATTCAAGTAGAAAACATAGCCAGACTGTGATCTGTAGTCATCCGGGTCTGACTGGAAACTAGCATCGGTGTAACCCCTTACAGCGAGCTCATCTTCTGACCCACCGTATACCAAGAACACATCCTTAGTCCTTCTCAAGTACTTCAGGATGTTCTTGACGGTGATCCAGTGTGACTCACCTGGATTTGAGTGGTATCTACTCGTAATGCAACGCATAGGATACATCCGGTCGAGTACAAAGCATGACATACATGATCGATCCAATTGCCGAAGCATATAGAATCCGATCCATGCGTTCTCGCTCATAAAGTGTCATAGGACACTGGCTCTTGCAGAGAACTGTGCCACTGCTCATCGGTAAGGTTCCTTTCTTGGAATCTTGCATCTTGAACCGTTTCAGGACCTTATCGATGTAGGTACTCTGACTCAATCCTAGAAGTCGCCTCGATCTATCTCTATAGATCTTTATGCCTAAAATATAGGCCGCTTCTCCTAGGTCCTTCATAGAAAACTGCGTTCCTAGCCAAGACTTCACGTCTTGCAAGATAGGAACGTCATTCCCTATTAGGAGAATGTCATCCACGTACAGCACTAGAAAAACTACTGTGCTCCCACTGACCTTCTTGTAAACACACGGCTCGTCTTCATTCTATGAGAAACCAAACCTTTTGATTGTCTCATCAAAGCGATGATTCCAGCTTCTCGAAACCTGCTTCAGTCCATAAATAGACCTCTGAAGCTTGCACACCTTCCGCGGGTTCCTTGGATCGACAAAACCTTCGGGTTGTGTCATGTACACATCCTCGGTCAAGTTCCCGTTAAGGAACGCCCAAAACGCTTTATGTTCCAGTTCAACCGAAAGATGACAGGCTTTCCCGTATACCAACTGAAAAGGAGTCATACCAATAGGAGTCTTGAAAGCGATTCGGTATGCCTAGACTGCATCATCGAGTTTCTGTGACCAGTCTTTGCGGGAACGGGACACGGTTTTCTCCAGAATAGATTTGATCTCCCGGTTAGAGATCTCGACCTGACCACTAGTTTGCGGGTGATAAGGAGTAGTAAGTGTTGGGTTTCCTGGGATCTCATGAGCGAATCCTAATCCCGAAGAGATCAGTTCTAGGGTTTGCGCAGCGGATGTAAAACAAAGATTTGATAAAACCCTAAAACCTATCATGCATGATCTTGTAGAAACGTTAGAACGCTTACCTCAATCGATCCGGGGCCTGTTTCAATTGATGTGTTCGTCCGATCACTATAGGCAGGAAGAATACCTCGCCCTCTACACGTATCCACACCTCGGGATGGATTCCAACCTTTGGAACTTGTCTGCTAGGACACGAATCTTCTATTCGATGATGTGCTTTGCGAAAAAGAGATTAAGATCACTTCTTCAACCCTCTAGACTCTCCAAAAAGGTCCGAAGAAGTTCTCTAGGTCGGCTCCTTAGTGTTAGGGTTCTGTTTCTCCTCTTATTCAAGTGATTAACCCTAGATTCGGACTTTAAAATTAAATCCGAACCCCAGACCGAACGGACTGCTCATTAGTCCGTTCGGTCCGGACACTTAGTCCGTTCGAACCAGTTTCATAACTTGGTCCGTTCGAACTGATGGGTCAGTCCGTTCGGTCCAACACTTGGTCCGTTCGGACTGAACTCTCTAGTCCGTTCGGTCCAACAACTTGGTCCGTTCGGACTAGATGCTTCGGTCCGTTCGGTCTACTCCTAGACCGGACGGTCCGAACCTCTGTCTAGATTTTTCGACGTTTTTCTCGTGCATTTGTCCTTCCCTGCGTGTGTGACCCTGTAGGCTCATTCGATATAGCAGTATAACCCGAAATCTCTATTCCGGATTATACAAGTCATAGGCGGTCTCTAGCAAGACACTATGACTACCTATCTCAAATAGAGTTTGTTCATGATCTTACGAACGCCAGAGATGATTCCGGTTGATAATCCTTTTGTATCACGATATCATATGTCGAATATAACGCATGGACAAACCGCCTTATCTGATTTGACTGCTTTCTCGTTCACAGAGTTCGACTGTCTGAAATAGACGACGTTCGTCTATAGTGCGGCCACACATTTCTACAGTCTCGCTCACACGAGGGGCCCAGCGATATCTCTCTCTTTTATGAGAGGTACAAATCCCGTCTTGACTATCTACAATCCAGCACATGATTCGTTTCGTACCTGATACACGCCTTTATAGTCTTCCTGTTACGCAGGACGTTTGACATAATCAATGTACGCAACTCCTCATGTTGGATTCCGTAGATATCTCAGGTCTTAGGATCCAATCATGGAACCGTCATATGAGATTCAAGTCATGACGCTAGTCCATGTGACAATCTCATGCGGGTCAATCCAGTATTTTGTTCTCCAACGAATACCTATGATTGTGATCGTATCCAATACCTATGATCATCTATCACACATCATACTAGTCTTATTATGTCGTTATTCCCATAACGACACAAGACTAGGGAGTTTAGTATCATTCCTAATGATACATGGATTTCATAACAGATCTAGTATGCAAGAACATGTAATGAATCAAATACTCTCATAAACCATAGAAAGTATCAATACATCAAATGTATCTAAATAAATCTCATAAACAGTACATCATAGAGCACTAAACCAACAATTCTCCCACTTGCTCTAATCATGAACTGCTAAACATCTAATGCTCATATCCCTAACATGACCCTCATACTTCGACGAGGGGAGAGGCTTCGTCAACGGGTCGACACCCTGCAAATGCGCACGTCTCCTCTGTCTATGACCTCCCTGATAATGTGAAACCGTCTGAGTATGTGTTTGGATCGTTGATGGGATCTGGGTTCTTTCGCTTGTGCGATCGCTCCATTGTTGTCACAATACAGAGCAATGGGGCTATCAGCACTAGGAATGACACCCAAGTCTCCAACAAACTTCCTGATCCAAACAGCTTCCTTTGCTGTGTCTGACGCTGCAATATACTCAGCTTCTGTAGTAGAATCTGCAACGGTCGCCTGCTTGGAACTCTTCCAGCTAACAACGCCTCCGTTCAAACAGAAAACATAGCCAGACTGCGATCTGTAGTCATCCGGGTCTAACTGGAACTAGCATCGGTGTAACCTCTTACAGCGAGCTCGTCTTCCGACCCACCGTATACCAAGAA
>NW_010966141.1:99610-99906 GCF_000463585.1 Tarenaya hassleriana | reverse complement strand
AAGCATATGGAATCCGGTCCATGCGTTCTCGCTCATCAGGTGTCGTAGGACACTGACTCTTGCAGAGAACTGTGCCACTGCTCATCGGTAAAGTTCCTTTCTTGGAATCTTGCATCTTGAACCGTTTCAAGACCTTATCGATGTAAGTACTCTGACACAATCCTAGAAGACGCCTTGATCTATCTCTATAGATCTTGATGCCTAAACTGTAGGCCACTTCTCCTAGGTCCTTCATAGAAAATTGTGTTCCTAGACAAGACTTAACGTCTTGCAAGGTAGGAACATCATTCCCTATA
>NW_010966141.1:97204-99454 GCF_000463585.1 Tarenaya hassleriana | reverse complement strand
GGTCTTGACATCCATTTGTCATATCTCATAGTCGTAATATGCGGCTATGGCAAGTAGGATCCTGATTGACTTCAGCATAACTACAGGCGAAAAGGTCTCATCATAGTCAATACCAAGAATCTAACGGAATCCTTTCGCTACAAGTCGTGCCTTATACGTGTGCACGTTGCCATCCATGTCTGTCTTCTTCTTGAAGATCCATTTGCATCCGATGGGTTTTATCCCTTCAGATGCATCAACCAGAGTCCATACTTGGTTGTCTGACATAGATTGCATCTCGGACTTCATAGCCTCGCGCCATTTCTCGGAATCCGGACTCGCCATAGCCTCTGGGTATGTGGTAGGCTCGTCATGTTCTAATAACATGAGTTCCTCATTCCCAGTCACAAGAAATCCATATCTCGCTGGCTCTTGGCGAATCCTGCCTGATCTCTGAGGTTCACTCGTCAAAGGTTGAGTCACAACCGGCGGTGAAACAGGTTGAACATCATCAACTTATTCACTCAGCTCAGCGTCTACTTGCTGCTCTCGAACTTCCTTAAGTTCGATCCTACTCCCACTGACTCTTTTGGAGATGAACTCTCGCTCCATAAAAGTCGCATTCCTGGCAATGAACACCTTGTTCTCTGCCGGAATGTAGAAGTAGTAACCCTTAATTTCCTTAGGGAAATAAACACTTATTAGATTTGGAGGATAACTTATCAGTCATCTGACGCTTCACGTAAGCGTCGCAACCCCAAATTCTGACAAACGATAACGCGTGACGCTTCCCCGTCCATATCTCATATGGTGTCGTTTCAGCCGACTTCGTTGGACTCCTATTCAGCAGGTATGCAGCGGTCTCTAAAACATAGCCCCAAAAGGACTTCGGAATATCTGTCTCACTCATCATTGACCGAACCATGTCTAACAGTGTTCGGTTCCTCCGTTCAGATACGCCATTCCACTGTGGCGTTCCAGGAGGAGTTAATTGTGTTACAATACCACAATCAATCAGATAGTCAGTGAACTCTTGGCTCATATACTCGCCACCACGATCGTATCGAAGTGTCTTGATCAACTTGCCAAGTTGGTTCTGTGCTTCGTTTCTGAAAGCTTTGAACATTTCAAGTGTTTCAGACTTATGTCTCATCAAATAGACATAACCATATCGACTGAAATCATCAGTGAACGTAACGAAATACAGATAACCTCCTCTAGCTGGACAGCTCATTGGTCCGCATACATCACTATGTATCAGATCCAATAACTCTGTCGCTCTCTGTCCTTTCCCCTTGAAAGGATGCTTTCTCATCTTGTCCATCAAACAAGACTCGCAAGATTCAAGAGACTCAAAGTGAAATGAATCCAGAAGACCTTCAGAATGAAGTTTCTGAATGCGCTTCTCGTTTATATGGCCTAGACGACAATGCCAGAGGAAGGTCGGGTTTAAGTCGTTCAGCTTAAACCGTTTAGTACTCACGCTATAGATGGATGATGTTGAGTTTGAAGGCTGATCATTCAAGACGTATAAACCATTAACTAGATAATCATTACCATAGTAAATACTTTCTCGATAAATCATCAAACTCGAGTTCTCAATCACAAATCGAAAACCATCCAAATCCAGACATGAAATAGAAATAATGTTTCTGCTAATCGCAGGAACATAGTAACAATTACAAAGCTCTAAAACAAGTCCAGAAGGAAGATGCAAATCGTAAATGCCAACACACAATGTAGCAACTCTTGCTCTATTTCCGACGCATAGATCCACTTCTCCCTTAGCTAGCATCCTACTTCTTCTTAGTCCCTGCACATTTCCCCAAATGTGTGAGGTACTTCCGGTATCTAATACCCACGAAGGTATAGTACAAATGTTAGCCTCTATAACGTGGATACCTGAGGCAGAAGCTTCCCCAAGCTTCTTGTCCTTCAGATCCTCCAAGTAAAGGTGACAATTACGCTTCCAGTGTCCAGACACACCGCAGTAATGACAGTCACCCTTATCGGGCTTAGGCTTGGGCGTAGAGGCAACTTTTGCCTTTTTCGCCACCTTCTTTTTGGCTTTCCCCCGCCGCTTCTTGCTGGAGTTTTTCTCAACAGCAAGCACAGTCTTGGGCACCACGATATCATGCTCAGCCGATTTCAGCATCCCATGCAGTTCGGCTAAACTCTTAATCATCCCATGCATATGATACTGCATCACGAACTGATTATAGTCCTCAGGTAATGACATAAGGATCAAGTCTGCAACCAAGTCAGCATCGA
>NW_010966141.1:90055-96906 GCF_000463585.1 Tarenaya hassleriana | reverse complement strand
TCTTCCCCTCAAACTGCTTCTGCAGATTCGGGGCCATGCTTCCCAACATGAGACAAGAGATCTCGATGTCGTCAGTTTGATGCTTCAACCAAGCATCCTTGACGGCCCTCGTGGCATTGGCTGCAGGCTCTGATGGTAGAGCTCCTTCCAGGACGTAAGACTTCTTATTGTGCTTGAGAACAATTCTCAAGTTCCGATACCAGTCTAAGAAGTTCGTCCCGGTCAGCTTATCCTTCTCAAGGATAGATTGCATCGTCAAACTCGGTACGCTACCGGTTGTCGCCATGTCCTACAAAAAAGACAAACAGAACATACAAAACAAATGCAGATTCTATTAATGATCAACTACCAGCTAGCCCATCATCAATCAGTATCTACATATCTATGATCTACTACCAGCTAGTCCATCATCAAACAATGACAACATAGACATCTAATATCGATCACATCCAATGTGACTCTTAGATCTTTTATGAGACTATGATATCGTATATCATTACATACTCGTCCCATCTGTACCATTAAGTCTCAAGTCAAACCTGACAACTTAACCTAAGGTAAACCATATTCAAGCTGTGGAAACCACGATTTCTCACCCTGCCTCACAAAGATAATCGGCACGCTCAGCTTTGGCATGACCCGTGTTACGGACGATCGATGCCTTGACAGGCGCTCTAGTAATGGGAGGTACACACTTAGCATTACATAAATAAGGGATTTTCGAAACCACACTTAGATCAAGCATCTACTTTCAAGCTATGAGAACAACCATTTCTCCATCTTGCCTCACCAAGATAATACGGCACACCCAGCTTTGGCATGGCCCATGACACGTACGATCGAGGCCTTGACAAGTGCTTTACTCGTAGAGCTCCTAGATCTAACCGGTGTCTGTGCAACGATTGTTCATAATCCAAATGGACAATCCAATCGATTATGCAATCCTAATCCTGAAACTCCCACTCAATCAAGCATATATAATATCTTGATTAAGCTACATACATTCATTCACTATGGACCATCCATAAGAAAGAATCATGTTATTCTGAATCACAGTTTGCTCAAACCAGATCCCAAAACGCAAAATCTAATTTTGGTGAAGCGTCGGATCCTAGACCGTTCGGTCTAAGCCTAGACCGATCGGTCTAGGCGGTTCGATCTTTGGGTCATAGTCGGTCCGTTCGGACTGACTCTTCAGTCCGTTCGGTCCGACTCTCCAGACCGTTCGGACTTGCCTCTTCGGACCTTCGGTCTACACACCTTAGACCGTCTAGCCCAGAGAAAACGACGAACCCTAGACCGTTCGGTCCAGAGGACCAGACCGTTCGGTCTAGGCGGAAAAAAAACGCGATCAGATCACGTTCTTCGTCGTTTCGGTCTCGATTCAGATCTGATTTTGACCCCGTTTTTGCCTGTGAACTCAGAACAGAAGCCTCTTGCACACTATGCAACAAAGAACATGAAATCTACCCTAGATCCATAATCAAATCATGCATAGCATCAAAGCAAACATGGATTCAAACAATTGAAATCCTATAACGTGCGTGATCGGGTTCTAACAAAATCATGCAGAGCAACCAGGCTCTGATACCACTGTTGGGTTTCCTAGGATCTCATGAGCGAATTCTAATCCCGAAGAGATCGGTTCTAGGGTTTGTGCAACGGATGTAAAACAAAGATTTGATAAAACCCTAAAACCTATCATGCATGATCTTGTAGAAACGTTAGAACGCTTACCTCAATCGATACGGGGCATGTTTCAATTGATGTGTTCGTCCGATCACTATAAGCAGGAAGAATACCTCGCCCTCTACACGTATCCACACCTCGGGATGGATTCCAAACTTTGGAACTTGTCTGCTAGGACACGAAGCTTCTATTCGATGATGTGCTTTGAGAAAAAGAGATTAAGATCACTTCTTCAACCCTCTAGACTCTCCAAAAAGGTCTGAAGAAGTTCTCTAGGTCGGCTCCTTAGTATTAGGGTTATGTTTCTCCTCTTATTCAAGTGATTAACCCTAGATTCGGACTTTAAAATTAAATCCGAACCCCAGACCGAACGGACTGCTCATTAGTCTGTTCGGTCCGGACACTTGGTCCGTTTGGACCAGTTTCATAACTGGGTCCGTTCGAACTGATGGGTCAGTCCGTTCGGTCCAACACTTGGACCGTTCGGACTGAACTCTCTAGTCCGTTCGGTCCAACAACTTGGTCCGTTCGGACTAGATGCTCCGGTCCGTTTGGTCTACTCCTCGACCGGACGGTCCGAACCTCTGTCCAGATTTTTCGACGTTTTCCAATACCCATGATAATCTATATGATCATCAATCACACATCATACTAGTCTTATTATGTCATCATTCCCATAATGACACAAGACTAGGGAGTTTAGTATCATTCATAATGATACATGGATTTCATAACACATCTAGTATGCAAGAACATGTAATGAATCAAATACTCTCATAAACCATAGAAAGTATCAATACATCAAATGTATCTAAATAAATCTCATAAACAGTACATCATAGAGCACTAAACCAACAGTAACTCGATGTTGAACCTCGTATTTCTTCAGTAGACTCTCAATGACTCTGTTCACAAAGTGAGTCCCTCCATCGCTGATTATGACACGCGGTACTCCAAAACGAGGGAAAATAACTCTCTGAAACATCCGCGAGACGACTTTAGAGTCGTTCGTCGGACTGGCAATCGCTTCGACCCATTTGCTCACATAATCGACTACAACCAATATATAGAGATTCCCACAAGAAGGAGGGAATGGGCCCATAAAATCGATTCCCCAGACATCGAAAGGTTCGACTTCCAGGATGAACTGCTGAGGCATCTCATGACGTCGGTAGATGTTTCCGGTGCGCTGGCAAATATCACAAGAAGAGACAAACCGGTGAGCATCTTTAAATAGAGAGGGCCAGTAAAAACCTGCTTGAAGGATCTTGGAGGTTGTCTTCGAACTAGCGAAGTGTCTGGCATAGTCGGAAGAGTGACAATGGAAAATCACTCGCTGAATCTCATCCTCGGGTATACATCGTCTGAACAATCCGTCTTTACCTCGCTTGAATAAGAATGGCTCGTCCCAGAAAACATCATGAACGTGATGGAGAAATTTCTTTCTCCCGTTGGAATTCAGCTCAGGAGGAAGGAGACCACTAACCAGGTAGTTGACAAAGTCGGCGTACCAAGGCGCTTCAGACTGTACGGATATGGCCATGATCTGTTCGTCTCGAAGTGAATCGTCTATCGGGATTGATGCGGGAATCTGTAGTCTCGATAGATGATCAGCAACACCGTTTTCTGTTCCCTTTCTATCCCGGATCTCCAAGTCAAACTCCTGTAAAATTAGTGTTTATCTGATAAACGTGGTTTAGCATCTTTCTTAGACAGGAGATACCTGAGTGCAGCGTGGTCTTTGTAAACGATCACTTTGGAGCCAATAAGGTATGATCTGAATTTCTCGAACGCAAAAACAATGGCAAGCATTTCTTTCTCTGTCGTAGTGTAGTTCGTCTGAGTTCGGCTTGTGTAATAAATGGCATGGAGTTTCTTGTCCTTTCGCTGTTCAAGAACTGCGCCAACCGCATAATCACTGGCGTCACACATGATCTCAAAAGGTAGATCTCAATCTGGCGGCTGAATGATGGGGGCAGATGTCAGAGCTTTCTTCAGAGTTTGGAATGCAACGTTGCAGTCAACCGTATACTTAAATGTAGCTTCCATGCAGATCAATTCCGTGAGAGGTTTGGAGATCTTTGAAAAATCCTTAATGAATCTCCGGTAGAAGCCTGCATGACCGAGAAAACTGCGGATGCTTTTGACATTGCAAGGTGGAGGCAGTTTCTCGATGACTTCGATCTTGGCCTTGTCGACCTCGATCCCTCTTTCTGAAATTTTATGTCCCAGAACGATGCCCTCACGAACCATAAAGTGACATTTCTCCCAATTGAGCACCAAATTAGCTTGTGAACACCTGTCTAAAACTCGAGAAAGATTCGTCAGACACACAGCAAAGGAGGGCCCATGTGATATACGCCTTAGGAGTATGAGAGTCGTTGCGATCGAAATAGAGCAGCAACGACGGGAGATCACTGGCCGAAGGGGCACTCGAACTCGCCCGAGGTTGTAACGGCGGAAGGGGATGGAGGAGTGTGTTCGGGATCAATCACTCGTCCGGAGGCACTCGAACTTGATCCGAAGCAGCGGAGATGGAGACGGGAAAGGGGATAGAAGACCTATGGACTAACCAATCGGCCGGTCTCGGACGAACCAAGACAGAAACGTCGGACGAACCAACGGGACTCGGACAAACCGAGTTGTCCGGACAAACCGGGGCTTGGACGGACCAAGGATGCTCGACACTCAAAGTGGAGAAGAAGAAATTCTGATTTCTTTGATTCAACAAGGTTCAAAAAGTGGTTTACAAAGAGTACTTAGCATCCTTAAATAACAACACAATAACTAGATAATTGAAAGCAAGTCTACATGCAACACTCTAGCATTTAATATGGTAGGTGGCTGTTTCTAGCTGTTGGAGAAGGTTGCTTGCTGCATAAGAAGCTTCCTTTTGAGGCTAGCTTGACCTAGAAGGTGTCTCAACTTCGCACACGAGCATATGGCGAGCCGTGGTGGATTTGACCGAGGACGAGCACACACGTTCGAGCGTGAGTTCGGACACGACACGGGATACGAAGGTATTAAGTTGTTGTCGAAGTGCCCGTGTCTTGGATCGAGTGATCGGAGGATCCATGCGAACGGGAAGTGTGGTCTCAATCCTTGGATCTTCAAGTTTCGGCTCCATTCCCGCTGCGAGCTCCAGTTCCGCTCCTTGCACCGCATCTCCAAGCTCCGCATCTACAAGCTCCGCTTCTCCAAGCTCCGTGTCCTTGGTGATGTCCTCATCATTGCAAGGTGGAGGCAGTTTCTCGATGACTTCGATCTTGGCCTTGTCGACCTCGATCCCTCTTTCTGAAATTTTATGTCCCAGAACGATGCCCTCACGAACCATAAAGTGACATTTCTCCCAATTGAACACCAAATTAGCGTGTGAACACCTGTCTAAAACTCGAGAAAGATTCGTCAGACACGCAGCAAAGGAGGGCCCATGGACGGAGAAATCATCCATGAATACCTCCATAATATCCTCGATGACTTGAATGTCATCGTCTTACGGCCCTTGTTGGCATGCTTTGCGTAGGACTCGGTTCGCTTAGCAATATTATCGCGGACGCGTTGATGCAGCTGCTTAACGAACTCGGCCTTTTTCTCTCCATCGAGGTTAAGAATCTCGTGGTCGGGTAGGGCAATGAAATCAAGTGGTGTAATCGGATTAAATCCATACACGATCTCAAACGGGGAGTGCTTAGATGCCGAATGTATCGCTCGGTTATAAGCGAACTCAATATGAGGTATGCACTCAACCCAATTCCCTAATGTCTTCCCGATAGTGGCTCGCAAAAGAGTGGATAACGTTCGATTGACCACCTCGGTTTGTCCATCCGTTTGCGGATGACAAGTCGTTGAAAAGACGAGTTTCGTGCCAATCTTTTTCCAAAGTGTCCGCCAAAAATGGCTGAGGAATTTCGAATCCCGATCCGACACTATGGTCCTTGGTATGCCGTGAAGACGGACTATCTCTCGAAAGAATAGATTGGCGATGTTTTTAGCATCGTCCGTCTTGGCACATGGCACGAAATGAGCCATCTTGGAAAACCGATCAACAACGACAAAGATAGAATCCTATGTTGGATCTTGGGTAGTCCAAGAACGAAGTCCATGGATATGTCGACCCAAGGCTGCGTAGGGATCGGTAGTGGCATATACAGTCCGTGAGGCTGCACCTTTGATTTTGCTCGATGGCATTCAATGCATTTGGTGCAAAACCTCCGTACATCCCGCTTAAGATGTGGCCAAAAGAAATGTTCTTGTACAGCGGCCAACGTCTTGTCTACTCCGAAGTGACCAGCGAGAGCTCCTCCATGAGCTTCTCGGAGTATGACATCCCGTAAAGATCCTTGAGGAATACATAGACGTCTATCTCGGAACAGATACCCATCGTGCAAGTAATAGGGACTGAAGCCACCTTTCTTACATTCTTCTACGAGGGTTCCGAAGTCACGGTCGTCCTGATACCGTGCTTTCATGTGTTCAAAGCCGAACAATCTCGTCTCCATGACCGAGATCAATGTGTGTCGGCGAGACAAAGCATCGGCCACAACATTCTCCTTTCCTTTCTTGTACTTGATAATGTACGGGAATGTTTCAATAAACTCTAACCACTTAGCGTGCCGACGCTTAAGAGTGGTTTGGCCCTTGAGATGCTTTAGCGTCTCATGATCCGAATGCACTACGAATTCTTTGGCCAACAAGTAATGTTGCCAAGTCTCTAGAGCTCGTACAAGTGCATATAGCTCCTTGTCATAGGTCGGGTAATTGAGCGCAGCCCCGCTTAGCTTTTCACTAAAGAAAGCTACGGGTTTCTTTTCTTGCATAAGGACGGCTCCTATGCCAATCCCGGATGCGTCGCACTCGACCTCAAATGTCTTGTCAAAGTTCGGGAGAACCAAGACGGGAGCATGTGTAAGGCTGTCCTTGAGCGCAGCAAAGGCGCGCTCTTGTGTATCTCCCCACTCGAAGGGTACGTCCTTCTTGATGACCGCAGTAAGGGGAGCGGCTATGCTACTAAAGTCCCGCACGAAACGACGGTAAAAGCTAGCTAAGCCGTGGAAACTACGCACGTGTCCAACAGTGGTAGGGGTCGGCCATTCCGTTATGGCTTGGATCTTTTCCTCATCGCCCCTAAGTCCACTAGAACTAACCACGAAGCCTAGGAAGAC
>NW_010966141.1:88590-89629 GCF_000463585.1 Tarenaya hassleriana | reverse complement strand
ACTTGACCGTGATGTTGTTTATTGCACGGCAGTCTACGCACATCCGCCACGTCCCGTCTTTATTCGGTACTAGGGGGAACGACGTCACACACGACCTCATCGTGGTATCGTCCTATGCTAAAAGGAATCTTGACCCGCTCATTGACCCTTATCTCCCCTTGGTTGTTCAACCATTGAAGCTTATAGGGGTGTGGGTGCTTTTCGGGCGTTAGACCAAGTTTTTTCACCATGTAGGCGCTCGCCACATTAGTACATGACCCGCTGTCTATGATTAGCCCGCAAACTTTTCCAAGGACGGTGCACCGAGTATGGAATATCGTCTCTCGCTGTGCAGTCTTGTCCGGATCAACCATAGCGCTAAGAACTCGTCGGGTTACCAAGAGTTCGCCGCTATCGGGATACTCGATTTCCTCTTCGAGATCCCCCGCGTCCTCTTCGTCTAACGACTCGTATTCTCCCTTCTCTGTGATAACCATTACTCGAGAGTTAGGACAGTCACTAGAACGCTTACCTCAATCGATCCGGGGCCTGTATCAACTGAAAATTCGTTCGATCACGAAAGGCAGGAAGAATACCTCGCCCTCTACACGTATCCACACCTCGGGATGGATTCCAACGATTGGAACTTGTCTGCTAGGACCCGAATCTCTATTCGATATGTGCACCGAGAAATCTCGAGACTTAGAACTCGTTTTTGGATCTCCAAAAACCCTCTCTTTTCTGCCAAAAGTCGGCTGCTCAAAGTCTCACACTAATTAGGGTTCTTAATCTCCTTCTTATAAAGTGATTTAACCCTAATTCGGTTTAATTTCGGAAAAACTGAAGCCCGGAACGGACGGTCCAGAGATACACGCGGACCGTCCGTTCCAGCACGTGGAACGGACGTTCCGCTCACGTGGACCGTCCGGTCTGGTTCGGGCGGACCGTCCGTTCTGGACTTTCTGGTCCGTCCGTTCCAGCCCCTTCCGTCTCGGTTTTTCGTCGTTTTCTCTCGTGCATTTGTCCTTCCCTGCGTGTGTGACCCTGTAGGCTCATTCGA
>NW_010966141.1:71925-77766 GCF_000463585.1 Tarenaya hassleriana | reverse complement strand
TTGGTTAGATCACCTCTAACTCAATTCTAAATGGGTGGTCATGGCGTCTTGCTAGAGGCTAACCATGACTTGTGGTTCGGAAAAAGTTCCTAAAGTCACTACCACTTAGAATGGGCCTACAGGGTCACACACCACTAGGGATGGACTTATACGTGAAGAATACGAAGAATGGAAACGATATTTGACCAAAGCGAGCATGAAAAGGAGTTTTCAGTGCGTTGGACCGGAGCTGACCAAGTTTGGTTTGCCGTTATCTTTGCTCCATGTATGCTTCCGCCAAGATCTTCTTTACGAGATGTTGTTAGATCCGATGTCCTCATCATTCCCTCTCTCTTCAAGAGTTTTGTCCTCATCATTCCCTCTCGCTTCTCCGGGTTTTGCCCTCAAAACTTATTTACGAAATAAACTGAAATAAAGGATAGATCTCACCGGGGTTAGACGTCCGTTGGCTCGAGCAAGCTCTGATACCAAAATGATATACACGCCTTGGCGCGGAGAGGATGGAATCTGATCCGAAACGCAATCACCCGCACTTCACGGAGAAGGCTCTCGAATTCGCGTTCGGGTTGTGGTTAAAACGAAGGGGAATTGGATGGATCTTAGTTTCAATCACCGGCTCTAAAAGGCTCTCGAATTCAAAACTAAGATAGAAAAATGGATGGAACGAAGGGAAAGAATAGATAGTGGACCTCGGACACACCAAGGCTTGAGTTCGGACACACCAAACTCGTGATCTCGGACACACCGAAGATCGGGATAAATTTCGGACAAACCGAAGAAGAGTTTATAAAACTCGAAATGTTTGAGACATTCTACAAGTCTGATTACAAATGATGCATTACAAGGCCTTTATATAGGCTAGAATTCTCAACTACAACATTAAATGACAAGAACATGCAAGAGGGGTAGGAGTCCAATGCATTAAATGAGGTGGTTGGGAAGCTAGTTGTTGGAACTCCTTGATGTTGCATTAAATGAGGTGGTTGGGAAGATAGTTGTTGGAGTTGCCTTGATGATGAAGAAGCTTCCTTTGGATAATTCTCTTGCACTCCAAGCAACTTCCTTTTACTTGGTGGCTTCGATCCGAGGTGGAACTCGGTTGTGGAACTCGGTTTGCCGTTATCTTTGCTCCATGTATGCTTCCGCCAAGATCTTCTTTACGAGATGTTGTTAGATCCGATGTCCTCATCAGTAATGATCATAACTCTTTGGTTCGGACATTCACGAGCCATGTGACCTCTCCCTCGACACTTGTAACACATGATCTCTCGATCTCTCTAGCATGAGTGTCACGAGGATGTTCATTGAGGGTCTTAGTTCGCGACGTTTCGCGGGCCTTTCCTTTGTCCCGAAACTCACGAATGCTTTTGTTCTCGGCGAATTCCTTTTTGAGTGTGGCTGTAGGTTTCGGGTTTGGAGATTGGATACTAGGTGAAGCTCTAATTTTACCTAGTCGGTTTTGTTTCCGTTGGTCTTGCTTCTCGACTTGTACAGCCAAGTGAAGCAACTCGTGAAGGTCATGGTATGGATGACGCTCAACCTTACGAGCAATCCGTTCCTGCAGTCCGTCCAAGAACTGAGCCATAACCGTCTCCTCTTCCTCATCGAGTTCTAATCGGCTCCTAAGGTGCTCAAATTCCTCATAATCTTCTTCAACCGTCCTAGCACCTTGAGCGATTCTACGATATCTCCTTTGGAGATCACGGTGGAAGTGAGGGGGAACGTATCGTTTACGCATGAGGATTTTCATCTCACGCCACGTTTCCACCGGCTCACAACGAGTTCTCCTTCTCTCGTTTACTTCCCGATCCCACCACGTGAGAGCATGTTCCGCGAGTTGTGCGGCGGCGTATTGGACTTTCTTGCGGTCCATGTACGCATAACATTCAAAGATGTTGTCCATCCTACGCTCCCAATCCAAGTATGCTTCGGGATCTACCTTTCCTAGAAACAATGGGGGTTTGAGCTTGAGCTCGGTCGACCCGCGATAAGCACGGGGCTGTTCTCGATAAAGATCCTCTTCGAGGTCATCAAACTCATCTCGTCTATGTTTTATCCTTGCTCTAGCCCTAGGCACTGCTCGACGTCTAGGCGGTTCATCATATTCCGACCCCTCATCATCTACCCGACCCCTCGGTCTATGTCTTGGCTCGATGTCACTTCCGTTGTCTATTGGTTCGGGAGTTCGGTTTCGGTTTTGCCTAGGTCGTTCTACGGGCTCACGTATTCGCGGTTCGGCTTCTCTAACAGTTTGTGTGGCTGGGATGGATTCTTCTAGCCTAGAGAGTCGGTTCATAATCTGTTGAAGGGCTTGGAATATGGGATCTTGGCTGGATCCGACATTCGCACCTTCATTGGACAGATTGTTCGAACTCATCGCGCTGGCGATTCAAACAAGCAACAATCACGCAATCAACGTTCAATCGGCAAGCAACGAGTTATAACCAAACAACGTGCTGATGACGAATAATATCCTCGCAAACTAGCAATACGTACAGCAGACAACACAATCAATTATGCGACAACCAACGTGCAAAGCGATATCGACGTGCGAACAAACGAGATGCGATTAATCAACGTGCAAAGCGATATCGACAAAAGCAATAAACTTGCTGTCACTTGCGGTTCAAACAACGAACTTACACAACCACAAACGAGTATTAGAACAGTAAGTAAAACACTTCAAACGTGCACTTGAACCTATACCACGCACGGATTCAACAAAACAGATTTTTCGCACAATCAATCGAACACTTGGAGTGCAATCAACGAAATCGAAAGAAGTGAAGAGAGGAACGAAACAACCGAAGTGGAGAGCTCTAGCATGCGTTGTTGGTGAGTCTTGGGGCTGATTGCTCCACGATTTCGCTGTCAAACAAAAGAGAAGTGATCAAATACGTAGAATCGTTGATACAAAACTGTTTTTGGTGAAATACGATTTTTCGGTTTATGTAAACGAAATGAAATTACGAAAATATAAATATGGAGAGATCTCACCGGGTTTAGATCGCCGTTGGAGCGTTAAAGCTCTGATACCAAAATGATATACGCCACGGGTTTGCGGAAGGGCTGTTTCAGTATGGACTAGGTTCGATCACCGGCCCAAGAGGCACTCGAATTCGATCTAGTTCGGAGAATGAGTAGGTAAGGAATGGATGGATTTCGGGATCAATCTCTGATCAGATTGATGCTCGACTTTAATCCCGAAACGGAGAGATGAGCGAAGGATAGAAGTTGGATTCGGACAAACCAAATCGCTCCTCGGACGAACCAAGGTTGAATCTCGGACGAACCAAGAAAAGAACTCGGACAAACCAAGCTAGAATGCTCGACACAAGTGGAGAGAATTCTGTAAAAATAATACTTAGATTGCAAATTGATCAAAGGTATTTTCAAATGAGTCTACATGGGTTTTTAAAGAAGGATTACAACAACTAGAATCTTAAATGCAAGTCTTCATGCAAAGCTGCAGAATTTTCGCCATTAATGAGGTAGGTGGGAGTGTACTAGCTGTTGGAGAAGTTAGCTTGCCCTCCAAGAAGCTTCCTTTGAGTGTTGTCTTGAGTTTGAAGTAATCTATTCTTGGCAAGTGAGGATAAGTCGGGTCTTGTTCTTTCCGAACGTAAAGAGGCACGCATCTCCGTCGTTTGGCCCGTTCACAACATGAGACACGAAGGCATTGAATTGTTGTCGGAGTGTTCGTGTCTTGGATCGTGTAAGGGGAGGATCCATGCGAATCGGGATTGGAATCGTGTACGGTTTTGAAGCTGCCATGTTCGGTTCCTTGCTCGTTGCTTGGTTAGGCGGATCCTCCTTTTCCGGTTCAGCTCCTAGCTCCGAGTATGCTCCCTCGTCCAAGCTCCCATCCGTTATGTCGTCGATCTGGATGTCCTCATCAGTTATATCCCGACACTCCTCTGTCACTGTCTCGTCAATGAAAATCATTCGAGGACATGAGTGCGTAACGACTCGGGTCTAAGTTGTGGGTTGAGTATCCATGAGATTAAAAAAAATGAAATAAAAAGAAGGATATTCAGCAACTTCAACGTCCTAGAAATCCGGGATATAAAGTCTTGAAAGAAGAAACAAGTGAAAGGAATCAACGATCTCACGTGATTATGAGTTTGAATAGAAACATTGAAAAAGAAAGGACAATGGCCAGAATGTCTTTGGGAATATTGGTAAATAGATTTGAGAGACGTGTTTGGCAGAAAGAAGGAAATCTCTTGAGGTTCTAGGCGAAAGACTTAGACTCCATTACCATTAGAGTTGAAATGAATCGGGAGAGATCAAAATAGGATAGGATTGATTTCATCCAGACTAGCATAGTGTATGATTAGCGTTCTATTCTGTCGACTTCATTCTGATCTCAGTTGTCACTCGTTTTCCTCCGTTTTAGACTCGTTTTTTTTTTACAATTTGCTCGAGACGAGTAAAGCGACAAGTCTGGGGGAGTTTGATAACACACAATATATCATGGATTTTTATATGATTCGTCCGACATATTTACCTGACTTTATGATATCTGAGACGTTTAAGTGTGTGTTTAGCTTCGGTTTCGCTTTGATTTAATCTTTGCAGGTACTACGTGTAATACCCCGAAACTCGAATTGGATATTAATTATTTAAAAATAAATAATTAAATGGGGATGTCACGAAATCACCAAAAATACATAATGCAATGCCGGGGAGAGGCACGGGGATCGTCACATGCGGGAAGGATCGAGAAGGAACGAAGAAACGGAAAAGAAAAAGAAAAAAAAAAGGGGGAGCTGGTCCGCCGGACCAGGCCTGGTCAGGGGCGGACCAGCACTCAGCCGGAGTCGGGACTGGGCAGCGCGGACTGGGAGAAATTCGAAAAAAAAAAAATAAAACTGACCCCGGTCCGCCGGACCAACCCCTGGTCCGCCGGACCGGGTATCGACAATTCCGCAACTCGCCAACTTGCAGTCTTGGGACGCGGAATTCGCCGGATTCCGGGACCCACTCGCCGTCCAGTCGCCTCCCACGCCTCGAGGATGTTGCAGGCTCGCCTATGGGCCTGGGCTCGAGCCCACTTGACTCCTCTCGCACGCCATAAACATCTCCCAATCCTCTGCCTTAGCCATTTGCGGGCAAAATAGAGGAGGTAGCGAAAGAGGGAGAGAGGGAGAGAAAGGCGACGAACCAGGGCAAGGGGAGCTCGGAGAAGCAAGGGGGAACGTCCCTAGACGTGTCCTGAAGGTGTTTACGTCGTGTGGAGCCACGAGGAACGCACACAAGCTCGGACAACTCAAGAACAAAGTGAGTGGCTTGAGTTGGATTTGTGCAATCTCGTTTTCAATGTTTAATGGTGCATTCGAGATTTTCCTTGCGTGTTTGAGCTATAGAACATGTTTAGGGTTGTCAAACTGTGTTTAATAAGTGTTTAGAAGCCACCCCGAATCGATTCGGGTGAGAAAAATCGAGTTGAAATCGGAGAAAATCGCGAGGAAGAAGAAGGTTCCAGTCCCGGTCCGCCGGACCATCCGTGGTCAGCTCCGGACCAGGACTGGAAAACACGTGCAGTCCGCCGAGCCACGGGAAGAGGAGGCGGACCGAGGGAAGAGCACGTCCGGTCCGCCGGACCAGACCCTGGTCCGCCGGACCAGACATGTTGAAGAAAGCCGCACACCGTCGGACCAAGGGAGCGGACCGAGAGAGAAGGATCGGTCTGGTCCGGGGCTGACCAGTCCTGGTCCGCCGGACCAGACTTGTTCTCTCTCGGGCCGACGGACCAAAAATGACGGAGCGGACCAAGGGAAGAAGGAGACCTGGTCCGGCTGACCAGAATCCGGTCCGCCGGACCAGACTCAGGAAACT
>NW_010966141.1:69694-69910 GCF_000463585.1 Tarenaya hassleriana | reverse complement strand
TATTGTCCATGTGGCACAACCCGTATACTGTACACGGGTTACGGGTGTCACAACTTTTGGTATCAGAGCCATGTTCTTTCCCTGGGAAGAAATGGGTTTTACTGCTGACTGGGTACCGGAAACTGACCCAATTACCAAAGATCCATATCGGATGGCACCTACGGAGATGGCCGAGCTGAAGAAACGGCCGAACGAGTTGGTGGATTAAGGTTTCAT
>NW_010966141.1:68977-69223 GCF_000463585.1 Tarenaya hassleriana | reverse complement strand
TGGTTACAGGAAATTGGATTCCTGGGACACGTGGTATCGGCTCAGGGAATTCAGGTTGATCCGGCCAAGATCGACGCCGTCATGGAATGCGATGTTGGGACATCTCTCGCTGACACCCGAGGAGTCGACACCGACTCTTATAGAGCGCGTGGTGATGGGACAGCGCGGCGATCCTTTACTCGCCCGGTACATGGACCATATCGGGGAATATAGCCTCAAGGGCTATCGTATCGATGAGCAGGGAGC
>NW_010966141.1:65693-65939 GCF_000463585.1 Tarenaya hassleriana | reverse complement strand
TTTGTGCAATCTCGTTTTCAATGTTTAATGGTGCATTCGAGATTTTCCTTGCGTGTTTGAGCTATAGAACATGTTTAGGGTTGTCAAACTGTGTTTAATAAGTGTTTAGAAGCCACCCCGAATCGATTCGGGTGAGAAAAATCGAGTTGAAATCAGAGAAAATCGCGAGGAAGAAGAAGGTTCCAGTCCCGGTCCGCCGGACCATCCGTGGTCAGCTCCGGACCAGGACTGGAAAACACGTGCAGT
>NW_010966141.1:65100-65303 GCF_000463585.1 Tarenaya hassleriana | reverse complement strand
GTTCGTAGCGTAGTGAGATGTGCGATATCGAAATACGAGTGAACGTTGTGTGATTGTATGCGGGTAGAATTTGCATGGCGTAAAACGGTAGCCCGGTAGGGACCGGATACCGTGATACGCATGGTTGTATCGTGGGGATATTGCACGATGTGTGCCATGTGTGTAGCTTGCTCGTGCGTACGGGCCAAGCGTGATTGTGTTTG
>NW_010966141.1:54099-65056 GCF_000463585.1 Tarenaya hassleriana | reverse complement strand
TACAAAATGCGGGAAATACAAGTCTCGTAACCCAAAATGTAAATCCCGTACATGATGCTGCCTCTCTCAAGTCGTCGTCTGCCGGATGCGCTAGGCGTAATCCTCGTGATCTGAAAAATGTAAACCACGAGGGCTAAGCACAACTGCTTAGTGAGTAGCCCGGGTTGAACCCGGAAATCCCGTTCCCAACGAGAACGGTAAGGCAGCATCATGTACGGGATTTACATTTTGGGTTACGAGACTTGTGTTTCCCGCATTTTGTACGGCTAAATTATCACTATTCGGACATGTGTCATTTTGCGATACTGATCGCCTGTTGTATTTTCCGCTGCTTACTCTGGTTTATTTAAAATGTTTTTGGATTTCGTATTTTTGCTTCCGCATTATTATTATTTTATTACTATTGTCCATGTGGCACAACCCGTATACTGTACACGGGTTACGGGTGTCACACTACGCACTACGAGCGGAAAAATGAGCGAAGACCAACCGAATTCGGTATCAGAAGCAAGAACCGATCGTTTCAGGGCATTCCGAAATGATCGTTTCGCCTCTTGGACAAGAACAGAAGAATTACTCAGAAGGCGAAACCGATCGGTTCATGCTGAGAGAACCGATCGGTTCGATTTGCGGAAATTGAAGATTTGCTCAGAAATATGAACCGATCGGTTCACCATATGAAGAAACGATCGGTTCTCAGGTGAAGTTTTTGGAAACATTCCGATTTCGGCCAAAACAAAAAGAAATAAAAGGAAGAAAGCTTCTAGGTCACATGCATTCCGAATTTTGAGCAGAAGCGTCACCCAAGAGTAGAGAAAAGAAGGAGATTATCAGGAAGCAAGAGATTGGAGTAGAAGACGGAGATCACGAAGCCGAGAAATCGACTAAGAGTTTATTCCTTATTCTATTTTACAATGTTTTGTTGTATTGATATGAACTCTATCGTCTCGATGTGTAGCGAGTAGTCCCCTTTGCTGCGGGTTAGGGATTTGCTATGTAGGGATCTATTGTTTTTAATTCCAGACTCTGTGGATTTATTTATTCTATTCGGTTTATTGAGTGGAGATTAATTCTTTCGATCTTGTTGGCCACTTGATTGAATGAATTTAGGGTTTTAATTCGCATAGACATTTGGGATTATAATCTGGAAATAACTCAATGGATGGAACAGGTATTGCATCGAGAGATGAATATCTGCCTAGGGATTATGATAGCATTCATTCATGCATCCAGAATTTAGATTATTGAATCGAGAGATTAATAGGATAAAGTCTGGATAGTGAGATTAAACTCGAGAGAGTTAATTTCTATTGTAGAGCGTGAATTCCCCGAATTGGATTTACGAATTACAGAGATCTGTATCTTTAGAGAAGATCCTTGCATGTAAAGCAATCCCGAAGCCTACAGTGTTTGTCTTCCATAGTTACAACCGATTTTAGTTATTTGCTTTGACACTTTCCACCATATTCTCATATGTTCTCTGGATCTAGACTTGGATTTGAACTGAATTCTTTGCTTAACTTTTGTCCCAATGTTCGACCCTAGCTATTACAATCGATCCGTACACTTGCGGTATTTGTTGAGTCTAGGTTATTATAACTTGATCGAATTTATTCGCTTAGATTTCTGACATCAACCACCCACCTAGAATAGAGTTAGAGGTGATCTAACCAAGGCAGCAATAACTCGAGTTTTGATCCTGTCTTACGATGTCTTATGTTGAACAAGGGCATGGTATGAGCCACCCTTCAAGTTCAACCGCTTACTCGTCTTGGCAAATTGACTGACAAAAAGATGTAACCTCATCTATAGCATTTTCCACACGATTTTCACAGTCCGATTTCCACGAGGGGCCCAACGACATCTCTCCTGCTAAGGAGGTGACAAATCTCGTATTGCATGTCTACTATCTCCATATGATTCGTGAATGTATCTGAGCAACGTCGTTATGATCATCCGGTTAAAGACGACGTTTGACGCAGTCAAGACATGCTCTCGGTGCCGCCCCGACCAGACCACCCCGACCACCAGCGAGGACTGGAGCAGCCCCGAGAGTTTATGCTCTCGGTGCCGAGCAGGAGATCCAGGAGGGAGAGGAGGAAGAGGCTCACCCTGATGAAGCCGAGGCTGCCGCGATCTTAGGTGCTCTATATCTCTATGGAGTTGCCTGTTACACGTTTGATACTGGGGCAACCCATAGTTTCATGAGTCCGAGAGTGGCGGAGAGGCTTGAGACAGGAGAGATCGAACCGAGGGACGATTTCACTATGCGCATACCAACCGGAGAGACATTAGCAGTGTACGAGATCCTGTGAAGCGTACCCATCGAAGGATTCGATATCATTTTGGACATGGATTTGTTGATGAGGTATCAAGCCTACATGGATTGTCCCAAGAGGAAAATCTGGTTGGACGAATTCGGAGGGTTCGAGTTCCGAGGCCGAGGAGCACCGGCAGCGGACCCGATCATCTCGGCACTGAAGCCGAGAAGATGATCAGAAAGGGAAACGAAGCATTCCTGGTAGTCATCATAGCTACACAGGAATCAAAGCAGAGATTGGAGGATACACCTGTTGTCCGAGAGTTTCCAGATGTGTTTTCCGATGCTCTACCAGGATTACCACCCATCGGGAGGTTGACTTCAGCATAGACGTGTTACCAGGTACCGAGCCTATTTCCAAGGCTCTGTACCGGATGGCACCTACGGAGACGGCCGAGCTGAAGAAACAGCTGAACGAGTTGGTGGAGTAGGGTTTCATCCGCCCTAGCATTTCACCGTGGGGAGCACAGGTACTCTTCGTGAAGAAGAAAGACGGGAGTATGCGATTGTGCATCGATTACCGAGGGCTCAACCAAGTAACTATCAAGAATCGGTACCCGTTACCGAGGATTGATGAGTTGCTCGACTAGCTACAGGGATCCCAGTGGTTTTTGAAGATCGATCTACGATCCTGATATCATCAGATTCGGGTCAAGGAGGATGACGTACAGAAGATGGCATTCCGGACGAGATATGGACACTTCGAGTTCGTGGTCATGCCTTTCGGGCTCACGAACGTGCCTGCGGTGTTCATGCAACTGATGAACCGCGTGTTCATGGACTACCTGGATGAGTTTGTCATCATCTTCATCGATAACCTCCTCATCTATTCGTCGGATCCAAAGACACATGAGAAGTGATAACTCCTATTTTTCTCTATATTTTTATGAGAGTTTGTCTAGGTTTTACAGGATAATCACATGCATTCATAGGCATTCTAGGCGTGTTAGGATACAAAACCCGGTTGTGCTTTAGTTTTGCAGAGTTATAGATTTCGAAGATGATTGGACTCAAAAAGGAGCTTTTTGGTGCATTAGAGATGAAGTTTGGATGAGGTACTCATATTGCAAGATTAATAACTTTCTCTACAGAAGTCCAAATGATGCGAGACTTGTACCATCGCAAAGAGCATTTCAAGAGCTTCGCGTAAACACCAAAATCGTTAAATCCGATATGGGAGCAGAAAGTTATGAGCGAAATCGTGAAGATCAGAATTCTATCGGCTTTGATCCGGATCCAGTTGGATCCGGTCCGGATAGAGCAGGTTGATTCCAAAGT
Organism: Tarenaya hassleriana; assembly: GCF_000463585.1. NCBI lineage: Eukaryota > Viridiplantae > Streptophyta > Magnoliopsida > Brassicales > Cleomaceae > Tarenaya > Tarenaya hassleriana. The sequence continues at coordinate 61,458 of NW_010966141.1, read as the reverse complement.
CCAGTGGGCCGAATTCGAGCCCAGAAATCTGGACTCGGTCGGATCCAGCTGGACTCGGACCTGTCGGGAGAAAAACCCTAATTCGCGATTTTCAGCGTCCTAAAGGGAAAAGGACTCTTGGGAGCCACCCTAGGGTTATAAAAGAAGCCTAGCCACGTCCTAGAACAACAGAACACATAGATACAAAATTTTGGAGAGCTTTTGGGGAGAGAAGAATAGAAGTTCACGGGATTTCGGGAAGAAGAAGGAAGATTTGATCGTGAAGACTACACATCTACATGAGCTTTTCTATCCCTTCTTTCATCTCTTTTCTTTTGAGCTTTTTGTTGTTTTCTATGAACCGTGAATAGATCCACGATTATGGGTTAGGGATTCGTTTGTGTTTTGGGTATGTTTGAACCCTAATTTGGATTTCGACATTATGCTTGTTTCGGTTTTATCGATTTGTGTTTTCTTTTCTATTGTTGTTTGCTAATCACTTGGCCAATAATATTAGATTCTGAACTACATAGAAATATGGGTTTAGTTTCGGATCAAAATCGATGGATGAATCGTATTATTCACATAGAGATATAGTTTAATCGATTTAGGGTTGATGATAGCGTTCTTCATGCATCTAGGGTTCACTTAAATTGATCGAGAGATTGATGAGTTACTGTGTAGGTAGTGAGTTAGTAAACGGAGAGGTGAATTCTCTATCTTTGTTGCTTGACAATTTTCGAAAACAAGTCATAATCGTGATTCTCGCATGCTTAGCATATACCCATACACTCGAATACGGTCCCCACACCCATGGTCATCCTTGCTTGCTAGTTTACACGTTTTTATTGCTTTACTTACTTATTTTCTATTCTTTCCATATATTTCCACCATCACTTCTACTTGCTTGCTTTGATTTGGTTTCGATTAGGATTTAGATTTAACTACCAGTCCTTGCATTTGAAGGGTTTTCTGGGATCTCTAGAGCGAATCCTATTCCTAAGAGATCGATTCTAGGGTTTGCACAGCGGATATAAAACAAAAATTTAATAAACCCTAGAACCATGCTTCTATGAAACGTAGAAACGTTAGAACGCTTACCTCAATCGATCCAGGGCCTGTATCAATTGAAGAATTCGTCTGATCACGAAAGGGAGGAAGAATACCCCGCCCTCTACACGTATCCACACCTCGGGATGGATTCCAACGTTGGAACTTGTCTACTAGGACACGAATCTGCTATTCGATTTTGTGCTTTGAGAAAATGAGACTCTTTGGTTTTCAAACTCTTTGGATCTCACCCAAAAGCTCTCTCAAACCTCTGAAAGTCGGCACCAAAAAGTCTCTTACGAATTAGGGTTTTAATCTCTTTCTTATAAAGCGATTTAACCCTAATTTCGGTTTAATTTTCGAAAAACCGGAACCTGGAACGGACGGTCCGGAATTGCACGTGGATCGTCCATTCCAGTAAGGCAGAACGGACGGTCTACGTTGAGTGCGGACCGTCCGGTCTATCACATAGAACGGACGGTCTGCATGTTGTCGTGAACCGTCTTGTTGTCGTGGACCGTCTGTTCCACTCCTCAGAACGGACGGACCACGCGTCCGGACTCGGTTTTCCGTCGTTTTCTTTTGTGCATTTGTCTTTCCCTGCGTGTGTGACCCTGTAGGCTCATTCGAGATAGATGTATAACCCGAAATCTCTATTTCGGATATGCAAGTCATAGGCGGTCTCTAGCAAGACACTATGACTACCTATCTCGAATAGAGTTTGTTCGTGATCTCACGAACGCCAGAGATGATTCCGGTTGATGATCCTTTTGTATCGCGATATCATATGTCAAACATAAGGCATGGACAAGCCATCTTATCTGATTCGACTGCTTTCTCGTTCACTGATTCGATTGTCTGAAATAGACAGCGTTCGTCTATAGTGCGGCCACACATTTCTACAGTCTCGCTCACACGAGGGGCCCAACGATACCTCTCTCTTTTACGAGAGGTACAAATCCCATCTTGACTATCTACAATCCAGTATATGATTCGTTTCGTACCTGATACACGCCTTTATAGTTCTCCTGTTACGCAGAACGTTTGACGTATTCAAAGCACGCAACTCCTCATGTTGGATTTCGTAGATATCTCAGGTCTCAGGATCCAATCATGGAACTGCCATATGAGATTCAAGTCATGACGCTAGTCCATGTGACAATCTCATGCGGGTCAATCCATTATTCCGTTCTCCAACGAATACCTATGATGACATGAGACTAGGGAGTTCAGTATCATTCATAATGATACATGGATTTCATAACATATCTAGTGTACAAGAACATGCAATGATTCAAATACTCTCATAAAACCGTAGAAAGTATCAATACATCAAATGTATCTGAATAAAGCTCATAAACAGTACATCATAGAGCACTAAACTAACAATCTCCCACTTGCTCTAATCATGAACTGCTAAACATCTAATGCACGTATCCCTAACATGACCCTCATGCTTCGACGAAGGGAGAGACTTCGTCAATGGATCGACAATGTTGTCATCTGTCGACACTCTGCAAATGTGCACGTCTCCTCTGTCTATGATCTCCCTGATAAGGTGAAATCGTCTGAGTATGTGTTTGGATCGTTGATGGGATCTGGGTTCTTTCGCTTGTGTGATCTCTCCATTGTTGTCACAATACAGAGATATGGGACTATCAGCACTAGGAATGACACCCAAGTCTCCAACAAACTTTCTGATCTAAAAAGCTTCCTTTGTTGCGTCCGACGCTGCAATATACTCAGCTTCTGTAGTAGAATCTGCAACGGTCGCTTGCTTGGAACTCTTCCAGCTAACAGCGCCTCCGTTCAAACAGAAAACATAGCCAGACTGCGATCTGTAGTCATCCGGGTCTGACTGAAAACTAGCATCGGTGTAACCCTTTACAGCGAGCTCGTCTTCCGACCCACCGTATACCAAGAATACATCCTTAGTCCTTCTCAAGTACTTTAGGATGTTCTTGACGGCGATCCAGTGCGACTCACCTGGATCTGACTGGTATCTACTCGTAATGCTCAACGCGTAGGATACATCCGGTCGAGTACAAAGCATGGCATACATGATGGATCCAATTGCCGAAGCATATGGAATCCGATCCATACACTGACTCTTGTAGAGAACTGTGCCACTGCTCATCGGTAAGGTTCCTTTCTTGGAATCTTGCATCTTGAACCGTTTCAAGACCTTATCGATGTATGTACTCTGACACAATCCTAGAAGAAGCCTCGGTTTATCCCTATAGATCTTAATTCCTAAAATATAGGCCGCTTCTCATAGGTCCTTCATAGAAAACTGCGTTCCTAGCCAAGACTTAACGTCTTGCAAGGTAGGAACGTCATTCCCTATAAGGAGAATATCATCCACGTACAGCACTAGAAAAACTACTGTGTTCCCACTGACCTTCTTGTAAACACATGGCTCGTCCTCGTTTTGTGAGAAACCAAACCTTTTGATTGTCTCATCAAAGCGAAGGTTCCACCTCCTCGAAGCCTGTTTCAGTCCATAAATGGACCTCTGAAGCTTGCACACCATCCTCGGGTTCCTTGGATCGACAAAACCTTCGGGTTGTGTCATATACACATCCTCGGTCAAGTTCCCGTTAAGGAACGCGGTCTTGACATCCATCTGTCATATCTCATAGTCATAATATGCGGCTATGGCAAGTAGGATCCTGATGGACTTCAGCATAACTACGGACGAAAAGGTCTCATCATAGTCAATACCATGAATCTGAGGGAATCCTTTCGCCACAAGTCGTGCCTTATACGTGTGCACGTTATCCATGTCTGTCTTCTTCTTGAAGATCCATTTGCATCCGATGGGTTTTATCCCTTCAGATGCATCAACCAGAGTCCATACTTGGTTGTCTGACATGGATTGCATCTCGGACTTCATAGCCGCGTGCCATTTCTCGGAATTCGGACTCGCCATAGCCTCTGGGTATGTGGTAGGCTCATCATGTTCCAATAACATGAGCTCCTCATTCCCAGTCACGAGAAATCCGTATCTCACAGGCTCTTGGCGAATCCTGTCTGATCTCCGAGGTTCACTCGTCGAAGGTTGAGTCACAACCGGCAGTGAAACAGGTTGAACATCTTCAACGTGTTCACTCGGCTCAACGTCTACTTGCTGCTCTCGAACTTCCTCAAGTTTGATCCTACTCCCACTGACTCTTTTGGAGACGAACTCTCGCTCCATAAAAGTCGCATTCCTGGCAATGAACACTTTGTTCTCTGCCGGAATGTAGAAGTAATAACCCTTAGTTTCGTTAGGGTAGCCTACAAATAAACACTTGTCAGATTTGGAGGATAACTTATCAGTCATCTGACGTTTCACATAAGCGTCGCAATTCCAAATTCTGACAAACGACAACGCGGGACGCTTCCCCGTCCATATCTCATTTGGCGTCGTTTCAGCCGACTTCGTTGGACTCCTGTACAGCAGTATGCAGCGGTCTCTAAAGCATAGCCCCAAAAGGACTTCGGAAGATCTGTCTGACTCATCATTGACCGAACCATGTCTAACAGTGTTCGGTTCCTCCGTTCAGACACGCCATTCCACTGCGGCGTTCCATGAGGAGTTAATTGTGATACAATACCACAATCAACCAGATAGTCAGTGAACTCTTGGCTCATATACTCGCCACCACGATCGGATCGAAGTGTCTTGATCGTCTTGCCAAGCTGGTTCTGTGCTTCGTTTCTGAAAGCTTTGAACATTTCAAGTGTTTCAGATTTATGTCTCATCAGATAGACATAACCGTATCGACTGAAATCATCAGTGAACGTAACGAAATACAGATAACCTCCTCTAGCTGGACAACTCATTGGTCCGCATACATCACTATGTATCAGATCCAATAACTCTGTCGCTCTCTGTCCTTTCCCCTTGAAAGGATGCTTTGTCATCTTGCCCATCAAACAAGACTCGCAAGATTCAAGAGACTCAAAGTCAAAAGAATCCAGAAGACCTTCAGAATGAAGCTTCTGAATGCGCTTCTCGTTTATATGGCCTAGACGACAATGCCAGAGGAAGGTCGGGTTTAAGTCGTTCGGCTTAAACCGTTTAGTACTCACACTGTAGATGGATGATGTCGAGTTCGAAGGATGATCATTCAAGACGGATAAACCATTAACTAGATAACCATTACCATAGTAAACACTGTCTCGATAAATCATCAAACTCGAGTTCTCAATCACAAATCGAAAACCATCCAAATCCAGACATGAAATAGAAATAATGTTTCTGCTAATCGCAGGAACATAGTAACAATTACTAAGCTCTAAAACAAGTCCAGAAGGAAGATGCAAATCGTAAACGCCAACACACAATGCAGCAACTCTTGCTCCATTTCCGACGCGTAGATCCGCTTCTCCCTTAGCTAGCATCCTACTTCTTCTTAGTCCCTGCACATTTCCACAAATGTGTGAGGCACTTCCGGTATCTAACATGAAGATATAGTACAGATGTTAGCCTCTATAACGTGGATACCTGAGGCAGAAGCTTCGCCAAGCTTCTTGTCCTTCAGATCCTCCAAGTAAAGGTGACAATTACGCTTCCAGTGTCCAGACACTCCGCAGTAATGACAGTCACCCTTATCGGGCTTAGGCTTAGGCGTAGAGGCAACTTTTGCCTTTTTCCCCGCCTTCTTTTTGGCTTTCCCCCGCCGCTTCTTGCTGGAGTTATTCTCAACAGCAAACACAGTCTTGAGCACCACGATATCCTGCTCGGCCGATTTCAACATCCCATGCAGTTCGGCTAAGCTCTTAGTCATCCCATGCATATGATACTGCATCACGAACTGATTATAGTCCTCGGGTAATGACATCAGGATCAAGTCTGCAACCAAGTCAACATCGAAGTTCACTCCCATACGCTCAAGTTCCTCAACATGAGCTCGCATGTTGAGGACGGGGGTGTTGACAGAACTGCCTCTCGGCATATCCGTCTTCACTAGAGCTTTTAACGTCTTGTACTTTTCAGTACGCGCTAGCTCACCAAACATGGTCTTGAGCTGATTGATCATATCAAACAAGCTCTTCCCCTCAAATTGCCTCTGCAGATTCGGGGCCATGCTTCCCAACATGAGACAGGAGATCTCATTGTCGTCAGTCTGATGCTTCAACCAAGCATCCTTGACGGCTCTCGTAGCATTGGCCGCAGGCTCTGGTGGTAGAACCCCTTCTAGGACGTACGACTTCTTATCATGCTTGAGAACAATTCTCATCTTCCGATACCAGTCTAAGAAGTTCGTCCCGGTAAGCTTATCCTTCTCAAGGATAGATCGCATCGTCAAACTCGGTACGCTACCGGTTGACGCCATGTCCTACAAAAAAGACAAAACAGAACGAACAAAAACAAATGCAGATTCTATTAATGATCTACTACCAGCTAGTCCATCATCAATCAATGTCAATCTATCTATGATCCACTACCAGCTAATCCATCATCAAACAATGATAACATAGATGCAAAGATGAGTTATATTCCCATAAAGAAAACTAACCCTACAATAATTTTCCATGTGGGACTAAGATCCATATTTCACACAAGAATAAAATTGTTACACCTATCCTTATGCTATTTAGGTAGACATCTAATGTCGATCACATCTAATGTGACTCTTAGATCCTTTATGAGACTATGATATCAAATATCATTGCATACTCGTCTCATCTGTACCATTAAGTCTCAAGTCAAACTCGACAACTTAACCCAAGATAAACCATATTCAAGCTGTAGGAACCACGATTTCCTCCCCTGCCTCACAAAGATAATCCGGCACGCTCAGCTTTGGCATGACCCGTGTTACGGACGATCGATGCCTTGATAGGCGCTCTAGTAATGGGAGGTACACACTTAGCATTACATGAATAAGGGATTTTCCGAAACCGCACCTAGATCAAGCATCTACTTTCAAGCTATGAGAACCACCATTTCTCCATCTCGCCTCACCAAGATAATACGGCACACCCAGCTTTGGCATGGCCCATGACACGTACGATCGAGGCCTTGACAAGTGCTTTACTCATAGAGCTCCTAGATCTAACCGGTTTCTGTGCAACGATTGTACATATCAAGGATCAACAATTATTCCTTGATCAGATGTATTACATAATCTGAATAGACCATCCATTCGATTATGTAAACCCAATCTCGAAGCTCCCACTCAATCAAGCATATCCAATATCTTGATTAAGTTACATGCATTCATTCACTATGGACCATCCATAAGAATAAATCATGTCTATTTGAGTCACAGTTGATCAGATTAAGCAACGATTGCATAATCGGACCTTGAAAACGAAAAATTTCGGAATCTGTACCTC
>NW_010966141.1:52328-53067 GCF_000463585.1 Tarenaya hassleriana | reverse complement strand
AACCTATCATGCATGATCTTGTAGAAACGATAAAACGCTTACCTCAATCGATCCGGGGCCTGTATCAATTGATGTGTTCGTCCGATCACTGTAGGCAGGAAGAATACCTTGCCCTCTACACGTATTCACACCTCGGGATGGATTCCAACCTTTGGAACTTGTCTGCTAGGACTCAAATCTTCTATTCGATGATGTGCTTTGAGAAAACGAGACTTAGACACTTCATCAACCCTCTAGACTCTCCAAAAAGGTCTGAAGAAGTTCTCTATTTCGGCTCCTTAATGTTAGGGTTATTAATCTCCTCTTATTCAAGTGATTAACTCTAATTCCGGATTTTAAAATTAAATCCGAAACCCAGACCAAACGGACTGCTTAGTAGTCCGTTCGGTCTAGACACTTGGTCCGTTCGAACCAGTCACATAACTAGGTCCGTTCGGTCTGACGGGTCAGTCCGTTCGGTTCAACATTTGGTCCGTTCGGACTGGACTCTCTAGTTTGTTCGGTCCAACAATTTGGTTCGTTCGGACTACATGCTCCGGTCCATTCGGTCCACTCCTAGACCGAACGGTCCGGACCTCTGTCCAGATTTCTCGACGTTTTCTCGTGCATTTGTCCTTCCCTGCGTGTGTGACCCTGTAGGCTCATTCAATACAGCAGTATAACCCGAAATCTCTATTTCGGATATACAAGTCATAGGCGGTCTCTAGCAAGACACTATGACTACCTATCTCGAATAGAG
>NW_010966141.1:48660-50900 GCF_000463585.1 Tarenaya hassleriana | reverse complement strand
GATTTTTGGGATGATAGAGTAGAAATATCTTGATGATCTAGTGACTTTGTAGAGCGTGGTTGAACCGGTCGAATTGATAGTTTTCCAGACTTTCTATATATAGTTTGTGGGATGGGATTGTTGTTTGGAACCTACGTAGTTGAAACGACTATATGCAGGTTATATGTTTCTTGTAGAACCTTTTCCGAGTCTTGCAGGTCGATGAAATCTAGTTCAACAATTGCCTTGGAAAAATAAAGCATCTCGACACTCCGCTGTCGGAATCTCGTCAACGAAAATCGTTCGAGGACATGAGTGCATCGATTGATGGTTCGGGTCTAAGTTGTGGGTTGCGACATCAATAACTTTCTCTACAGAGGTCCAAATCGTGCGAGACTTCTACCATTGGAAAGAGCACTTCAAGAGCTTCACGTAGACACCGAAATCGCGTAAATCCGACACCGGAGTAGAACGTTATGAGCGAATTCGTGAAGACCAGAAAACTGCCAGCGCAGGGCCGGATCCAACTGGATCCGGTCCGGATCAAGGACGCAGAATTCACCCCAGGAATCTGGATCCGGTCCGGATCCACCTGGAATCGGTCCGGATCTAGTCAAAAACCCTGTTTCGCGATTTTCAGCATCTGAATGGGAATAGGACTCTTGGGAGCCGCCCTAGGGTTATAAAAAACACCTAGCCACGTCCTAGTACAAGAGAGAGCCTTAGAGAACACTTAGATACAGACTTTTGAAGAGCTTTTGGGGAGAGAAGAATAGAAGTTCACGGGATTTCGGGAAGAAGAAGGAAGATTCGATCGTGGAGACTACACATCTGCATGAGACTTTCTTTCCTCTCTTTTATCTCTTTCTTTATGAGCTTTTTGTTGTTTTCTATGAACCGTGAGTAGATCCACGACTATGGGTTAGGGATTCGTATGTGTTTTGGGTATGTTTGAACCCTAACTTGGATTTCGGTTTTGATTTGTTTCGGTTCTATTGATTTGCACTTTTATTGGATTGATGTTTGCTAACCCCTTGGTCAATTATCTTAGATTCTAAACTACATAGAGATATGAGTTGGTTTCGGATCAAAATCAATAGGATAGATCATATTATTCACATAGAGATATGGTTTAATCGATCTAGGGTTGATGATAGCATTCTTTATGCACCTAGGGTTAACTTGAATAGATCGAGAGATTGACGAGTTACTCTGTAGGTAGGGAGTTAGTAGACCGAGAGGTGAATTCTCTATCTTTGTTGCTTGATGATTCCCGAATACAAGTCATAATCGTTATTCTCGCATGCTTAGCATATACCCATACACGCGAATACGATCCCGACACCCGTAGTCATCCTTGCTTGATAGTTTACTCGTTTTCATTGTTTTCTTATACCGTTTTCCATTGATTCCACATATTTCCACCATCACTTCCACTTCCTTGCTTGATTTGGTTTCGATTAGGATTTAGACTTAGCTACCGGTCCTTGCGTTCGACCCCGTGTTACGACGATCCGTATCCTTGCGGTGAGTTGTGAATCGGGTTATAAATTCTAGACTCAGTACACACGTATCATAGGTTCCAAACAACAATCTCATCCCACAAAATTTATATAGAAAGTCTGGAGAACTATCAATTCGACACGGTTCAACCACATTCTACAAGATCACTAGATCATCAAGATATTCCTACTCTATCATCCCACAAATCTTCCAAATGATGCTCAAAACGGGTTTTCGAGGTATGCACGTGAACCTATATGATCCTAAATCTATATGATCAAATGCAATCATGCAAACCTAACAAAAATCATCTATATGAAAAGAAAGAAAACATGTAAATGCAACTAATACAAAGTGATATGCAAAAGATAAAAAAATTTCCTAAGTCTATATGCCATGATAAAATGTACCTAAACTAAATGCAATCCTAAGTAGATAGGCCTGAATGTGTGAAGGATCTATCCACCCTCCAGACTTGAATCATACACCGTCCACGGTGTAGACACTCGCCCGGAAAAATAGAATCCAAAAAAACGTGTGAAAAGAACCAATAAGAGGGATAGAGAAGGCTTAGCTCTGCGAAATTCGTTCGCTCGCAACGAAGTTAACTCATATCAAACGCAAGAGCTCTCACAAACTCTGTAAACTAGAACCTATCCAACATTGTCTCTTGGAAGGCGATGCTCATCTCTCGTGTGCCGGTGTAAACGCTCATAGAACAACAAACGTTATCCGGACAAAAGCATAATAATAGCAAT
>NW_010966141.1:40598-48566 GCF_000463585.1 Tarenaya hassleriana | reverse complement strand
GTCTCTCGGAAGTCGATGCTCATCTCTCGTGTGCCGGTGTAAACGCTCATAGAACAACAAACGTTATCCGGACAAAAGCATAATAATAGCAATGCATTCCGAGGGATCCAAAATACAATCATGGTCTCTACCACCTATGCTACAAAGAAAAAGAAAAGAAAAATTACCTAATACTCGGGTTGCCTCCCGACCGAGAAGTGCTTGTTTACATTAGCTCGACCTATCTTGCTCAAATGATGGGAGGGTCTGAGAGGCGAAGATAATCGATATTTCGCCACCCTGGATGTTGAACATTAAGCGCATCTTTTGGACCTCATGGATGCTTGAGCCTTCTATCCTCCTTGGGTTTCCAAACTTATGAAGGAGGTGGATCTTGTGGACGTTTGAGCGATGATTTTGCTCGTTTTGATCCTCTCTTGCTCATTACCCCTACTCGACAACCTGTAATAGAAGGTTCAAACACGAATATAGGATTATGAGCGGGATATGTACCTCTCTCCAATGATGGTCCTGTGTTCCTATCCGTGTATGCGTGTTTCTTTGTCCTAAGCCTTTGAGGTAGGGGCTTCAATTTCACCTTCGGGGCATTCTCTAGACTCCAATTCGCTTTATTCAGCGTCCCCGTGCTAGGTGGTGGCTCTCTGGTCTCTAGAACGTCTTTAGTAATCGTCGTGGAGGGTTCGGAGACGTTCGTAGAAGAATCGGGCGTGTCGATGTGAAAAACGTCCGATTTGCTCAGAGACTGGATCCGGTCCGATTCCAGGTGGAATCGGTCCGTTTTTAGTTTGTCTTCGCAAGACCGTGTTTGGATCCGGTCCGTTTCCAGGTGAAATCGGTCTGGATCCACCTTCTGTAAAAATCTGACTTCAGAAGGCTGTGTTTGGATCCGGTCCGTTTCCAGGAAGAATCGGTCCGGATCCATCTTCTGTAAAGCTCTAATTTCGTCCGATCCTTCGTTCAACGCTCGCGTAAGCTCCCGGATATCCTCCCAATTGTTGTATATGCTCTCATTCGACCCAAGGAGAGATATCTCTAAAGGATCGACTTCCCGAAACTGATCGAAGACGTCTTGAGTGAGGATTTCATGCACATCGACATAGCATGCTGAATCGATGGTGGATGGTTGCTTCATGTTGTGATCTAAAGTGAACTCCACAGTCTCGTCACCTATCTTCATCGTAAGACGACCAGCACGAACATGAACCACCGCATTGGTCGTGTTTAAGAACGGTGTCTAGTATAATCGGTATCTTCGAGTCCTCGTCCATGTCTAAGACAACAAAATCAATGGGAACATAATAATCCCCGACTTTCAATGGGACGTCCTCGAGAATACCTGCAGGATACTTGACGGATCTATCCGCAAGTTGTAGTGCCATCCTCGTCGGCTTAAGATCTCAAATGTTGAGCTTCTTATAGATAGACAATGGAAGCAAGCTCACACTGGAACCCAAATCGCACAATGCACAGTCAATCTCAATGTTCCCGATTTTGCAAGGAATCGAAAAACTACCTGGATCTGATCTCTTCCATGACGACTCATGCTGTAGAATCGCAGCGCTCACCTCTGTGCTCAAGGGTACTGTCTCCTTCCCAATCACCCTCTTCTTAGTCAAGATATCTTTCAAAAATTTTGCATAAGAAGGGATCTGGAGTATCGTCTCATAGAGAGGCATCTTAACCTCTAACTTCCGAAGCATATCAACAAATCTAGACAACTTTGTATCCTCAGTATGCTACTTCAATCGAGAAGGGAAAGGAACGGGTGGTACATAAGGTGGAGGAGCTACATATGGCAGTTCGGCTTCCTCTACATGCACCTTAGGTGTCCCGTGAGCTATGGCTTTCCCTTTCTCTTCAGCAGTGTATCTAGACGTCGTCCCTTTTTCTGTGGTAGTAATAGGGACCGTCTCAGGCAGAATCTCTCCACTTATAAGCTGAATGGCATTGACATGTTCTCGTGGACTTGGTTCGGGCTTTCCAGGAAATGTGCTCTGCTGTCTAGAGGGTTGTGATGCAAGCTGCGCGATTTGTAAGTCCACATGCTTCAGATGAGCCTCAACATCATCTAATCTCCTTTCAAAAGTGTCCTGCCTGACTTTTATGCTCTGTATCTCGGTCTTCAGCTCAGTAAATGGTGTCTTCTGATCGAGCATTAGCTGGCCAAGCATCGTCTTGATGTCCGCTTCGTCATTCTTCACAGGTTGAGGCGCTCAGTAACCCTGATTTTGCTGCACGTATCCTGGATTCTGCCTTTGAAAATGTGACTGAGTGAAGCCCAAGGGATTCTGAGAATTCCCTACTGCTGTGCATTCAATGCTCCGCTCGGATTTCCGTAGGAGAAACCGGGATGATTCCTAGACGCGTTCGGGTTGTAGAGATTAGAAGGATTCTGGTATTGATTCCTTCCTGTGTAGTTGACGTCCTCAACCGATTCTTCTTCTGATGTGGCTTGATCAACCAAAAACATTCCAGGTTGGACTCTCTGTGGGTTAGATGTATTCTTGAGTCCCATGTGTTCTTTGATAGCCGATAAATCTGCCATGACTGCCTTTAAAGCGGGCCCCCTTTAAAGCAGCGGGCTCGCCCAAATGTACCCGTCCGGTAGAGCATCTGATGCTGTCTCCTGACATCCCTCTTGCTTTGGCCATCTTTGCAATCTGCATCTCTAGGGTGTCAAAGGGAATGTCATATACACTCCCTCCACAAGCTGCGTCCATCCATGCTCTAGTATCGTCTCTCAGTCCATGGATGAACGTGGAAAGCAACAGTCGCTTATCCATGTCGTGGTGTGGACAAAGGCGTTGATAGCCTTTGAACCTCTCCCATGCGTCGTATAGACTCTCATCACTCTCCTGAGTGAAGCTGTGTATGACTCTCTGTACAGCTCGGGTCTTCTCTGGGGAGTAGTATTTCGCCATGAATTGCTCCTCTAGCTTCTCCCATGTCGTAATCGAGTTCGGCTCAAGAGTGTAGAGCCAATCTCTTGCCCGGTCCATCAGTGAAAAAGGAAAGGCCTCCAAGTATACATCCTTGATGGCCATTCCTCTGGCCTTCCTAACTGATCTGCACAGCATCTTGAACTGAGGCAAGTGAGCAATGGGATCTTCTGTGGGCCGCCCTCTGAAACTCGCTTGACTGAACATTGTGATGCACTGTGGCGGTAGCTCGAAACTGTCTATGGGCGGTCTGTTGATGCATGATAGGAGTTGGGTGTGATTCGGTGCAATGTAAGAACCCAAAGTCTCCTCTGCAACGTAAGTAGCTTCGCCCTCGGTATGCTGATCGTAGAGTGGATTCATGTGCTCTTGATTCTCTTGATGCTCCTCATCATGAACCGCACGGTCGTGCGAACTACTTGACCTCGACATAGCTTCTCTTCTCTGCTGATTTCGGATGTCTCTCAGAGTACGCTCAATCTCTGGATCGTAGATTAGGTCTTCTCTCCGAGTAGAGCACCTTGTCATGCACTAGAACCCTGCAAACCGCAAAGAAAAAGAAGAACTCGAGACCAAGTGAATCCACAAAAACCCAATAAAAACAAAGCAAAGATCTAGAATCAATAAAGACCTAGCATGAAGAACCGAAACAAATCAAAACCGAAATCCAAGTTAGGGTTCAGACATACCCAAAACACAAACGAATCCCTAACCCATAATCGTGGATCTACTCACGGTTCATAGAAAACAACAAAAAGCTCATAAGAAACGAGATAAAAGAGAGGAAAGAAAGGCTCATGCAGATGTGTACTCTCCACGATCGAATCTTCCTTCTTCTTCCCGAAATCCTGTGAACTTCTATTCTTCTCTCACCAAAAGCTCTCCAAAATTCTGTATCTAAGTGTTCTCTAAGGCTCTCTCCTGTATTAGGACGTGGCTAGGGCTTTTTTATAACCCTAGGGCGGCTCCCAAGTGTCATATTCCCATTATGATGCTGAAAATCGTGAAACAGGGTTTTTGACTGGATCCGGGCCGATTTCAGGTGGATCGGACCGGATCCAGATTCCTGGGGTCGAATTCTGCGTTCTTGATCCGGACCGATTCCAACTGGAATCGGCCCTATACCGGCGGAATTCTGGGCTTCACGATTTTGCTCATAACTTTCTGCTCCGGTGTCGGAATTACGCGATTTTGGTGTCTACGCGAAGCTCTTGAAGTGTCGGTACAAGTCTCGCAGGATTTGGACCTCTATAGAGAAAGTTATTGATATCGCAACATGAGTACCTCATCCGGACTTCTCCTTTAATGCTCCAAATAGCTCTTTTTCGAGTCCAATCATCTTCGAAACCTGTAATCTGCAAAACTAAAGCACAACCAGGTTTTGTGTCCTAACACGCCTAGAATGTCTATGAATGCATGTGATTATCCCATAAAACCTAGACAAACTCTTATCAAAATATAGAGAAAAATAGGAGTTATCAACCCACTTGCATCCAATGGTCTTAACACCATCGAACGAATCGATCAAAGTCCACACTTTGTTGTCGTACATGGATTGCATCTCAGACTCCATGACCTGGTGCCATTTCTCGGAATCGGAAATCGCCACAGCCTCTGAATACGATGTAGGCTCCTCATGTTCTAACAAATGAATTCTTCGTTTCCAGTCACAAGAAAACCGTATCTTGTAGGCTCTTGGCGAACTCTACCAGATCTCCGAGGTCCACTAGGAGGTACTGTCTCAACAACTTGTGATACAAGTTGAACTGTTTCAACCTGTTCACTCAGTTCTTCGACTATTGATGGCTCGGATTTTATCTGGATTTTATACAAGTGTGCCTTTGGTTTCTAAACGGTTTCCACACATTCTTAGGCATTTTTAGAGCCATTCTAGGGTTTCGGGACTATGTCCTGACTTTGGCAGGACCCCGAGGGCATAACGCACAAATTCGGCGAGAAACTGAGAAAACAGGCATTTGGTCCGCCGCTGACCGGAATGCACTCCGGCGGACCAAGTCTGCCCAGCACATCGAGTCGGACCGAGGAGAGAAGACGAGGAAGAAGTAAAAAACCTCATCCGGTCCGGAGCTGCCAGAACTGGTCAGCCCCAGACCTAGTGAGTTTCGTGCCCCTCAGTCCGCCGAACCGAAGAGGACCTGACCAGACCCGAAGCGCAGCTGGTCCGGAGCTGACCAGTTTTGGTCAGCCGGACCAGCATTTCTCTGCCTCAGCCCAGTCCGCCAGCACGCTCCGAGTCAGCCGGGGGGAGTCCACTGAAGTCCCGGTCCGGAGCTGACCAGTTTCTGGTCAGCCGAACCAGGAACACTTCTGTGCCCCTCATTTTTACGTCGGGTCCGGCTGACCGCGTGACCTGAAACTGGTTAAGTCCGAATTTTTCGGACTTTTTGGGGGAGCTCGATTTGGGAAACAGAAGGGAGGCGATTTTCTCTCCTCCAAAAGACATAGGGCCGAATTCTTGAGGGAGGAACAAGGAGATTTGTCTTGGATCGAAGATTGAAGACATCATTGAGCATATCTTTCCCTTTCTCTCTCTATGCTTCATCTTGTTGATTTTGTGTTTATGAACAAGATGTGTGAGTAGTTTCTTGTTGTGGGATGAGGGATTAGCCCTCATGTAAGGATGCTTGTATTCACCTTGGACCCAAGATTATGCTTTGTTTATGCTTTCAAATCCTTGCTTGAATGAAATTTGTGTTCTTCAAGTTTATCTCTCTTGAATGAATGTTTAGGGAAACCTAGGATTTGTTAAATTGAGTGATGCAATTGCTTGGGTTTTGATTGCTAGAGGTTGATGAATGATGTTTAATGTTACCTATTGGATGAAAGTCTTGTGGGTAGATTTTAGGATTGTGAATTACATGGAGACTCTTGGTGCATTCATTGAAATGGGTTGAGATTGAATGCGAAGAAATTCGGTTCAATTCAATCTAGGATCGTGACAAGGGAATTTAATGCATTCGGGAATTTCACTCTAAGCCACGGAAGTGGATAGAGTACTCTCTTGGATAGCGGGTTTTCGGTTTAAGAGAACCGAACCCGACCTTAGTATTGGAATCCCTCACTTTAGAATAAACATGATCTAGGTCCATAATTCCTTATGACATCCTTGCATGATCGGTGAAACCCGATTTCCATAACCTTTCCCATCGATTATCTCCTCTTGAATTATTGCTTGCTTTGATTTTATTTCATGGATTGCATCTCAGACTCCATGGCCTGGTGCCATTTCTCGGAATCGGAACTCGCCACAGCCTCTGAATACGACGTAGGCTCGCCATGTTCTAACCACATGAGTTCGTCGTTTCCAGTCACAAGAAATCCGTATCTTGTAGGCTCTTGGCGAATTCTACCAGATCTCCGAGGTTCACTAGGAGGTGCTGTCTCAACAACTCGTGATACAGGTTGGACTGTTTCGACCTGTTCGTTCGGTTCTTCGACTATTTGTGGTTCTCGAACTTCTTCGAGATCTACTCTACTCCCACAAACTCTCTTGGAGACGAATTCTCTCTCCAAGAAAGATCCATTCCGAGCAACAAACACTTTGTTCTCAGATGGGTTGTAGAACCAGTACCCTTTAGTTTTCTTAGGGTAACCCACAAATATGCATTTATCAGATTTGGCGGATAGCTTATCAGAAGCCAGACGTTTCACATAAACGTCGCATCCCCAAATCTTCATAAACGCTAACCTGGGACGCTTTCCAGTCCATATCTCATATGGCGTCTTCTGAACCGACTTTGTTGGACAGTTGTTCAGTATAAGCGCTGCTGTTTCCAAAGCATATCCCCAGAAGGATTTAGGAAGATCGACCTGACTCATCATAGACCGATATCATATCTAATAAGGTTCGGTTCCTCCTCTCGGACACGCTATTCCACTGTGGCGTTCCAGGTGGAGTCAGCTGTGAGACAATCCCACAATCTGCCAGATAGTCAGTGAACTCTTGGCTCATATACTCGCCACCTCGATCAGATCGAAGCAACTTGATCGTCTTGCCAAGTTGGTTCTGTACCTCGTTTCTGAAAATCTTGAACAATTCAAGTGTTTCAGACTTATATCTCATCAAGTGGACATAACCGTACCTACTGAAATCATCAGTAAACGTAACGAAGTACAAATAACCTCCTCTGGCGGGTGAGCTCATAGGACCGCATACATCACTATGTATGAGTTCTAGTAGCTCTGTAGCCCGTTCTCCTTTTCTAGTAAAAGGAGATTTTGTCATCTTTCCCATCAAACAAGAATCGCACGATTCGATTGATTCATAATCAAAAGAATCAAGAAGTCCATGAGAATGAAGCTTCGCTATGCGTTTCTCATTGATGTGACAAAGTCGACAATGCCAAAGATAGGTCGGGTTTAAGTCGTTCGGCTTAAACCACCTAGTACTAACGTTATAGATTGACCTATATCTAGATGGTTCGTCATCCAAAATATAAAGACCATTAAACTGGTAACCCTTACCATAGAATAAATCACTTCTATAAATGGACAGACCTTTGTTCTCAATAACAAATCTAAAACCATCCGAGTCTAAGCATGAAATCGATATAATGTTCTTGTTAATAGTAGGAACAAAATAATAATCATGCAACTCCAATACAAGACCAGAAGGTAAAGTCAGATCATAAGTCCCGACGGCTAATGCAGCAACTCTTGTTCCATTGCTGACGCGGAGATCTACTTCTCCCTTCGCCAATTGTCTACTTCCTCGCAGTCCTTACACATTTCAACAAATGTGCGAGGAATATCTGGTATCTAATACCCATGATGTAGAAGTGAACAAGTTCACCTCTATAACGAAGATACCAGAAGTCGAAGCTTCTTTAAGCTTCTTCTTCTTCTGATCTTCCAGGTAGAGTCTGGAATTTCTATACCAATGCCTGATGGCATGACAAAAATAACACTCTTTATACGAGCAAAGGTTTA
This sequence comes from Tarenaya hassleriana, assembly GCF_000463585.1. Taxonomy (NCBI): domain Eukaryota; kingdom Viridiplantae; phylum Streptophyta; class Magnoliopsida; order Brassicales; family Cleomaceae; genus Tarenaya; species Tarenaya hassleriana. Next base: position 40,677 of record NW_010966141.1, on the reverse strand, counting down.
AGTCTGGGGGGATTTGATAACTCCTATTCTTCTCTATATTTTGATGAGAGTTTGTCTAGGTTTTATAGGATAATCACAT
>NW_010966141.1:36717-40557 GCF_000463585.1 Tarenaya hassleriana | reverse complement strand
TAATTGTCCATGTCCTCTAATTGTTTACGCAATTCCGAAGTCATGTTTCCAAGTATCAAGCTAGACATGTCCAGATCATCATCCACATGCTTCCAATAAGCATCAATGATCGATCTAGAAGTCGTGGTCAGAGGCTTATCCTTCATAAGGATAGATCGCATGGTGAGATTATACAGATTCCTGCAACAAGTATGTTCTACAGAAAAAGACAAACAAATAGACAGAAAATATGCAAGTCGCTTTGTACACACTAACATAGACAATAGATGCAATATGACAGGCTCCCACTAAGAAAAACACCCTCAATGAGTTTCTAAGTGAGTTAGGATCCATATTTCATATGCTTTTGAGTCAGATAGGGCATGACGCTCAAGTCCCTTGACTTTTCTGGACTTGTTCTAGATTTTTCGGGATCTCTCTGGACATTTTCAGATTTTCCTGGACTTTTTCGGATGTATTCTGGACATTTCCTGGACTTTTCTGAATTTTTCTAGATTTTTCCCGATTTTTCTGGACTTTTCTGGGACCGTTCTGGACTTTATCGGGTATCTCTCCTTACTCTCTTTCTTTTTATTCACTTCGATTTACATTCTCTGCCTTTTTCTAGACTTGAATTTTTGCAGGTTCCCTTAGTGCATGAGCAGACGTCCTACTCGAAGACAACTCGACCTAGATTTTGAGCTTGCCTTTGATCCGGACATAGACAGAACCGAGAGGGAAATCCGCAGAAAATGAAGAGAGGACAGAATGGCAGAAGAGGCAGCAAGGGGTGAAGCACAGCCAAGAGAGCGTGCCCGAGCTAATTTGCAGACTTTTGGGATGTACACGATGATCGAGGCATTTCCCTTCTCTCTGATGGATAAGGCACGGGATTGGCTCTACACCTTAGAGCCAAATTCCATTTCTACATGGGATGAGATGGCGGAGAAGTTTATGATGAAATATTACTCTCTCATGAAGACACAGTTGGCGCTGAACAAGATTAACACATTCGCCCAAGATGATGATGAGACCTTGTATGATGCTTGGGAGAGGTTCAAGGAGTATCAGAGAATGTGTCCGCACCACGGTATGGACAACAAGTATCTCCTCTCTACTTTCATACATGGCCTTAGGGACGACACGAGAGGATGAGTTGATGCAGCATGCGGAGGCAGTGTGTATGACTCTCTTTCGAGGCTTTAGAAGCGCAGATTGCTAAAATGGCGAAAGGGAGAAGTATTTAAGGGGAAATAGGCAGCAGACGATCTTTGCATAAGGCTGATGTTAAAGGGGATGCCAGCGAGTCTTCGGCTTTACAAGCCGTTCTTTCGGAGCTTTCTGCCATCAAGCTGCAACTTGCTAGGTCCGGTTCATCAAACCCACAGAAGGGTAAACCGGGCATGTACATGGTGGAACAAGCAGAAGAAGCCATGGAAGAAGTCGACTATGTGGGAAGAAATCAATACAACAATCAGTCGAACTTCTACAATCCGGGGAATCGGAATCACCCTGGCTTTTCTTATGGCAACCCGCAAGGAGCGTTGAACCCTCAGCATCAAAGCGAAGCGAAACCTCAGGGACCCCCAGGATTTCAGCCTAGATACCAGAATCAGGGCTACCAGAGCCATAATCAGGGGTATCAGAATCAAGGCCAAGACTACAATCAGAGAAATCAAGGATACAGAGCCCTTCCGCCTCAGGCTAAGGAAGAGGAGTCAGAGTTAAAGTCGATGTTAGCCCAGCTAATGCACGATCAGAAAAACTCGTTTTCCAGCTTGGGTCAAGAGATGCAAGGATTCAAAGGGAAGCAAGAGAGCTTTGAGCAGAGATTGGATGGGATGGATGCACATCTCAAGATGGTGGATAACCAGATTGCTCAGCTTGCTTCACAAGCTGCGAGACCTCAAGGCCAATTTTCGGGTAAGGCTGATCCTAACCCGAGGGAGCATATTAATGCCATAGGCCTGAGAAGCGGAAGACAGCTTTCGGAGAACTCCCCAGTTGTCAGAGAAGAGGGAGAAGGTTCACATGAACCTCAGAGGGCCGCCTTAGATAAAGGCAAGGGCCATGTTGTAGAGGGGGAAGAGGCGAGGTACATTCCGCCTCCTCCACAGGCACCCCCTCTACCATTTTCATCTCGGGCAAGGAAGTACAACGAAGACAGCCAATCTGCCAAGTTTACCGAGATGTTGAAGAAGTTAGAAGTGACTATGCCGTTTCACGAGGTAGTTCTTCAAATCCCGTCCTACACCAAATTTCTGAAGGATATTCTCACGAAGAAGAGGGTGGTTGAGAAGGAGACAGTGGCACTGAGCACCGAGGTGAGTGCTGCCATATTGCAGACAGAGTTACCGCGGAAGATGGTTGATCCCGATAGCTTCTCCATCCCGTGCAGATTGGGGAATGTGGAGATTGAGAGGGCGCTTTGTGATTTGGGCGCAAGTGTCAGTTTGCTGCCTCTCTCCATATTTAAGAAGCTCAATGTCGGTGAGCTGAAACCGACAAGGATGGCACTGCAATTGGCCGACCGATCAGTGAAGTATCCCGCTGGGATCTTGGAGGATGTGCCTCTGAAGGTAGGGGAATTCTATGTCCCCGTCGACTTTGTGGTTCTGGACATGCCGGAGGATTCTAAAATCCCCATCATACTTGGTAGGCCATTTCTGAACACGGCTGATGCTGTAGTGCATGTCAGAGAAGGGAGACTCACGATGAAGATCGGAGATGAGACGGTTGAATTCAGGCTTGACCAGAATCTCAAGCAGCCGCATTTGGTAGAGTCTTCCTTCTATCTAGACCTGATCGACACGGTGGTCGACGAAGTGAGGGATGAATTTAGAGAGTCAGATCCCCTCGAGATGGCATTGAACGCGGTAGAAGACAGCATGTACTGCGATTGGGAGGAAGTCCGGAGCATTGTTCGGACTTTAGATGACAGCTCATCGATTGAGCTAGAGGGCTGGAAATACAAGGTCGTTGAGCCCTTATCTTGTTCTGCCCACGAGTTCCCTTGGCTAAGGGACGAGGAAGACGGAGAGGAGCCATCACCTTCTCCAAGTCATCAAGCTCTGGTCTCCTCCATTTAAGTCAAGCAGCCCGATGTGGAGACGAGCGGGAAGAAAGATTGAGATCCAGAGAGCGCGCCTAAGGTGGAATTGAAGCCCTTACCACAAGGGCTTAGGTATGAATTTCTCGGACCTAATTCTACTTATCCAATCATTGTGAATGCTGCCTTGACTGATGTGGAACTAGCTGAATTAGTTGCATTGCTTAAAGAGTATAGACAGGCCTTGGGTTACACTCTAGACGTCATTAGAGGCATTAGTCCATCCCTTTGCATGCACCGCATTCATCTAGAAGATAGTTCCAGAACCTCCATTGAGCATCAACGTAGATTGAATCCCACCATGAAGGAGGTAGTGAAGAAAGAGGTGCTCAAACTGTTAGATGCGGGTATCATTTACCCGATTTCAGATTGTGCATGGGTTAGTCCCGTGCAAGTTGTTCCAAAGAAGGGGGGTATCACTGTGGTAGAAAATGAGCATAATGAATTGATACCCACTAGGACGGTTACGGGTTGGAGGATGTGCATTGATTATAGGAAGCTGAATTCGAACACCCGTAAGGACCATTTTCCTCTGCCCTTCATCGACCAAATGTTAGAGAGGTTAGCCCTGCATTCCCACTTTTGTTTTCTTGATGGCTACTCGGGATTCTTCCAAATCCCCATTCACCCTAGCGACCAAGAGAAAACCACCTTTACATGTCCATATGGCACCTTTGCATACCGTAGGATGCCCTTTGGTTTATGTAATGCACCGGCAACATTTCAGAGATGCATGACTGCTGTATTTTCTG
>NW_010966141.1:32112-36533 GCF_000463585.1 Tarenaya hassleriana | reverse complement strand
TGCATTCCCACTTTTGCTTTCTTGATGGCTACTCGGGATTCTTTCAAATCCCCATTCACCCTAGCGACCAGGAGAAAACCACCTTTACATGTCCATATGGCACCTTTGCATACCGTAGGATGCCTTTTGGTTTATGTAATGCACCGGCGACATTTCAGAGATGCAGGACTGCTGTATTTTCTGATCTCATTGAGGATGTTATGGAGGTGTTCATGGATGATTTCTCCGTCCATGGGCCCTCCTTTCCTGTGTGTCTAATGAATTTGCGCCGAGTGTTGGACAGGTGTGTTGAGGCGAATCTTGTGCTGAATTGAGAGAAGTGCCATTTCATGGTCCAAGAGGGCATTGTGCTAGGTCACAAGATTTCGAGCAAGGGGATTGAGGTCAGCCTGTTATCCCCGGCGTACCTTTGATCCGTTGAGCGGAAATATCCTTTTTTAGGTAGAAAAGAGCTCACGCTGTTTCATCCCTTCATAACTTATAATCAGATTTCTTTATTAAAGAAGTAATACTAAGAAAGAGCAAAACAACTACTACCGAGAGCTAAGGTCGAAGTGATAGAGAAGCTGCCGCCTCCAAGGAATGTTAAGGGAATCCGGAGTTTTCTGGGACATGTCGGGTTCTACAGGAGGTTCATCAAGGACTTCTCGAAGATCTCGAGGCCTTTGACCGAACTGCTCGCAAAGGATGTGTCCTTTGAGTTCACCCATGAGTGTGAGGCTGCCTTTGAGACTCTGAAGAAGGCGTTGATTTCCCCGCCTATTATTCAGCCGCCGGATTGGGAAGCTCCCTTTGAGTTTATGTGTGATGCGAGCGATTTCGCCGTCGGGGCTGTCTTGGGTCAAAGGAAAGATAGAAAGCTGCATGCTATTTATTATGCGAGTCGGACTATCTATCTCGAATAGAGTTTGTTCGTGATCTTTACGAACGTCGTCTATTTCAGGCGGTCTCTAGCAAGACACTATGACTACCTATCTCGAATAGAGTTTGTTCGTGATCTTTACGAACGCCAGAGATGATTCCGGTTGATGATCCTTTTGTATCACGTCATCATATGTCGAACATAAGGCATGGACAAGCCACCTTATCTGATTCGACTGCTTTCTCGTTCACTGAGTTTGACTGTCTGAAATAGACGACGTTCGTCTATAGTGCGGCCACACATTTCTACAGTCTCGCTCACACGAGGGGCCCAGCGATATCTCTCTCTTTTACGAGAGGTACAAATCCCATCTTGACTATCTACAATCCATTACATGATTCGTTTTGTACCTGATACACGCCTTTATAGTTCTCCTGTTACGCAGAACGTTTGACGTATTCAAAGCACGCAACTCCTCATGTTGGATTCCGTAGATATCTCAGGTCTTAGGATCCAATCATGGAACCGTCATATGAGATTCTAGTCATGACGCTAGTCCATGTGACAATCTCATGCGGGTCAATCCAGTATTCCGTTCTCCAACGAATACCTATGATTGTGATCGTATCCAATACTTATGATCATCTATGTGATCATCAATCACACATCATACTAGTCTTATTATGTCGTTATTCCCATAACGACATAAGACTAGGGAGTTTAGTATCATTCCTAATGATACATGGATTTCATAACAGATCCAGTATGCAAGAACATGTAATGAATAAAATACTCTCATAAAACCACATAGAAAGTATCAATACATCGAATGTATCTGTACAAAGCTCATAATCAGTACATCATAGAGCACTAAACCAACAATCTCCCACTTGCTCTAATCATGAACTGCTAAACATCTAATGCCCATATCCTTAACATGACCCTCATGCTTCGACGAAGGGAGAGGCTTCGTCAACGGATCGGCAATGTTGTCATCTGTCGACACTCTGCAAATGTGTACGTCTCCTCTGTCTATAATTTTCCTGATAAGGTGAAATCGTCTGAGTATGTGTTTGGATCGTTGATAGGATCTGGGTTCTTTCGCTTGTGTGATCGCTCCATTGTTGTCACAATGCAGAGCAATGGGGCTATCAGCACTCGGAATGACACCCAAGTCACCAACAAACATTCTGATCCAAACAGCTTCCTTTGCTGCGTCCGACGCTGCAATATACTCAGCTTCTGTAGTAGAATCTGCAACGGTCGCTTGCTTGGAACTCTTCCAGCTAACAGCGTCTCCGTTCAAACAGAAAACATAGCCAGACTGCGATCTGTAGTCATCCGGGTCTGACTGGAAACTAGCATCGGTGTAACCCTTTACAGCGAGCTCGTCTTCCGACCCACCGTATACCAAGAACACATCCTTAGTCCTTCTCAAGTACTTCAGGATGTTCTTGACGGCGATCCAGTGCGACTCACCTGGATCTGACTGGTATCTACTCGTAATGCTCAACGCGTAGGATACATCTGGTCGAGTACAAAGCATGGCATACATGATGGATCCAATTGCCGAAGCATATGGAATCCGATCCATGCGTTCTCGCTCATCAAGTGTCGTAGGACACTGACTCTTGCAGAGAATTGTGCCACTGCTCATCGGTAAGGTTCCTTTCTTGGAATCTTGCATCTTGAACCGTTTCAAGACCTTATCGATGTAAGTACTCTGACATAATCCTAGAAGACGCCTCGATCTATCCCTATAGATCTTAATGCCTAAAATATAGGCCGTTTCTCCTAGGTCCTTCATAGAAAACTGCGTTCCTAGCCAAGACTTAACGTCTTGCAAGGTAGGAACGTCATTCCCTATAAGGAGAATGTCATCCACGTACAGCACTAGAAAAACTACTGTGCTCCCACTGACCTTCTTGTAAACACATGGCTCATCCTCTTTCTGTGAGACACCAAACTTTTTGATTGTCTCATCAAACCGAAGGTTTCAGCTCCTTGAAGCCTGCTTCAGTCCATAAATGGACCTCTGAAGCTTGCACACCATCCTCGGGTTCCTTGGATCTACAAAACCTTCGGGTTGTGTCATGTACACATCCTCGGACAAGTTCCCGTTAAGGAACGCGGTCTTGACATCCATTTGCCATATCTCATAGTCGTAATATGCGGCTATGGCAAGTAGGATCCTGATGGACTTCAGCATAACTACAGGAAAAAGGTCTCATCATAGTCAATCCCATGAATTTGACGGAATCCTTTCGCCACAAGTCGGGCCTTATACGTGTGCACGTTGCCATCCATGTCGGTCTTCTTCTTGAAGATCCACTTGCACCTGATGGGTTTTTATCCCTTCATATGCATCAACCAGAGTCCATACTTGGTTGTCTGACATGGATTGCATCTCGGACTTCATAGCCTCGCGCTATTTCTCGGAATCGGGACTCGCCATAGCCTCTGGGTATGTGGTAGGTTCGTCATGTTCCAATAACATGAGTTCCTCATTCCCAGTCACGAGAAATCCATATCTCGTTGGCTCTTGGTGAATCCTGCCTGATCTCCAAGGTTCACTCGTCAAAGGTTAAGTCACAACGGGCAGTGAAACAGGTTGAACTTCTTCAACGTGTTCACTCGGCTCAGCGTCTACTTGCTGCTCTCAACTTCCTCAAGTTCGATCCTACTCCCACTGACTCTTTTGGAGACGAACTCTCGCTCCATAAAAGTCGCATTCCTTGCAATGAACACCTTGTTCTCTGCCGGAATATAGAAGTAGTAACCCTTAGTTTCCTTAGGGTAGCCTACAAATAAACACTTATCAGATTTGGAGGATAACTTATCAGTCATCTGACGCTTCACATAAGCGTCGCAACCCCAAATTCTGACAAACGATAACGCGGGACGCTTCTCCGTCCATATCTCATATGGTGTCGTTTTAGCCGACTTCGTTGGACTCCTATTCAGCAGGTAAGCAAGGTATGCAACGGTCTCTAAAGCATAGCCCCAGAAGGACTTCGGAAGATCTGTCTGACTCATCATAGACCGAACCATGTCTAACAGTGTTCGGTTCCTCCGTTCAGACACGCCGTTCCACTGTGGTATTCCAGGAGGAGTTAATTGTGATACAATACCACAATCAACCAGATAGTCAGTGAACTCTTGGCTCATATACTCGCCACCACGATCAGATCGAAGTGCCTTGATCGTCTTGCCAAGCTGATTCTACACTTCGTTTCTGAAAGCCTTGAACATTTCAAGTGTTTCAGACTTATGTCTCATCAAATAGACATAACCGTATCGACTGAAATCATCAGTGAACGTAACGAAATACAGATAACCTCCTCTAGCTGGACAGCTCATCGGTCCGCATACATCACTATGTATGAGAGCCAATAACTCCGTCACTCTCTGCCCTTTCCCCTTGAAAGGATGCTTTGTCATCTTGCCCATCAAACAAGAATCGCAAGATTCAAGAGACTCAAAGTCAAAAGAATCCAGAAGACCTTCAGAATGAAGCTTCTCAATGCGCTTCTCGTTTATATGGCCTAGACGACAATGC
>NW_010966141.1:29282-30472 GCF_000463585.1 Tarenaya hassleriana | reverse complement strand
TTTCTGTGCAACGATTGTTCATAATCCGAATAGACCATCCATTCGATTATGTAATCCCAATCCTGGAGCTCCCACTCAATCAAGCATATCCTATATCTTGATTAAGTTACATGTATCCATTCACTATGGACCATCCATAAGAATAAATCATGTTTATTTGAGTTACAGTTGATCAGATTGAGCAACGATTGCGTAATCGGACTTCGAAAACGGAAATTTTTCGGAATCTGGTCTTTGGACCGTCCGTTCCACACCTGGAACGGACGGACCAGCCTTGAGAACTGTCGGAACGGACAGTCCACAAGATGAGAACGGACGGTCCACAAAGCATCACGGAACGGACGTTCCAGATGCTTGAACGGACGGTCTGACACTCAGACTGTCCGGTCCAGGTTCGCAGTCCGTGTTCTCCCGTTCGACCCTAGGATTGTCCGTTACCCTTGGACCGTCCATTCCGGAAAACCCAGAACGGACGATCTAGGGTAGCAGAACGGACTGTCTCGACTACAGTAGTCAGAACGGATGTTCCACGCCGAAACAAGCCAGAACGGACGTTCCACGCTTGCAGCACGGACGGTCTGAGGACCAGAACGGACGTTCCAGACCTTTCGGTCTTACCTCAGTCCGCCACCCTTGGACTGTCCGTTCTAGCTTACCCAGAACGGACGGTCTACGGTAGGTCTACGTGATCAGATCACGTTTTCCCGTGTTCTCAGCCCCGATCAGACCCGAAACTGATCTGAATTCTTCTGTACACCCAAAATTCGAACTCCTGCACTCTATGCAACATGAAACATGCAATCTACACTAGATTCAATCATCAAACATGCATAGATTTCAAAGCAAACATGGATTCAAACAATTCAAATCCTAAAATGTGCGTGATCGGGTTCTACGAAATCAAAACAGAGCAACCAGGCTCTGATACCACTGTTGGGTTTCCTGGGATCTCTAGAGCGAATCCTATTCCTAAGAGATAGATTCTAGGGTTTGCGCAGCGGATGTAAAACAAAAAATTTTATAAACCCTAGAACCATGCTTCTTGAATCGTAGAAACGTTAGAACGCTTACCTCAATCGATCCGGGGCCTGTATCAATCGACGGGTTCGTTCCGATCACTTAAGGGAGGAAGATTACCTCGCCCTCTACACGTATCCACACCACGGGATGGATTCCAACGGTTGGAACTT
>NW_010966141.1:28626-29042 GCF_000463585.1 Tarenaya hassleriana | reverse complement strand
CATCATAGAACGGACGGTCTGCGTGTTGTCGTGGACCGTCCGTTCTGCTTCCCAGAACGGACGGACCACGCATCTGGACCGTTGGGTCTCAACCCGTCCGACTCGGTTTTCCGTCGCTTTCTCTCGTGCATTTGTCCTTCCCTGCGTGTGTGACCCTGTAGGCTCATTCGATATAGCAGTATAACCCGAAATCTCTATTTCGGATATACAAGTCATAGGCGGTCTCTAGCAAGACACTATGACTACCTATCTCGAATAGAGTTTGTTCGTGATCTTTACGAACGCCAGAGATGATTTCGGTTGATGATCCTTTTGTATCACGATATCATATGTCGAACATAAGGCATGGACAAGCCACCTTATCTGATTCGACTGCTTTCTCGTTCACTGAGTTCGACTATCTGAAATAGACGACG
>NW_010966141.1:26482-27274 GCF_000463585.1 Tarenaya hassleriana | reverse complement strand
TAGATCACCTCTAACTCAATTCAACGTGGGTGGTCATGGCGTCTTGCTAGAGGCTAACCATGACTTGTAGATCGGGAATGGTTCTCGAGGCTGATGCCACTGCGAATGGGCCTACAGGGTCACACACCATTAGGGATAGACTTATATGTGAGGTTTCAGAAAGGAAGACTTGGATTTGGTCGGAAAAATCGTTTTCGGATCAAATCAGAGTGTCGGGACGTTTTCAGCCCTCTGACTCGGACCGAGTCAGTACTTGACTCGGACCGAGTCAGTTCCATGCGAGTCGAAGCCCAGAAAGTGTTTTGGGCTTGGCTGATGTTTTGACTCGGTCGAGTCAAAGTTTTGACTCGGACCGAGTCAATACTCAATGGGCCGAGTCAAGAACAATGGGCTTGGGCTGATTCGTTCTGACTCGACCGAGTCAGAGTTCTGACTCGGACCGAGTCAATACTCGGAAAAAGTCTCTTTTCACAAGGATTAGGGTTTCTAACTTATAAAGAGGGGTTGGACGCCGTCCTAAGGTAAGAACTCAACTTTCAGAACCCTAAGACAGATCTAGAACACAAGAAAATCGTTCCTTTTGAGGTTCTAGTTCTAGGGATTCGATCCCAAGTCTTGAAAACCCTATTCACTTCACAGATCCTAGCAGATCAGTTCCAAAAGCGTTTGGAATCCGTCCCGTCGGTGTGGATACGTGTAGAGGAGCTGTACTTTCAGCTCTTGATGATTAAAACAGGCCCTAGATCGATTGCTACTTTCAGATCTTCAGGAAAGAGGTAAGTATTCGATTCC
>NW_010966141.1:24886-25785 GCF_000463585.1 Tarenaya hassleriana | reverse complement strand
ACTCGGACCGAGTCAAGTGTTGACTCGGACCGAGTCAGTTCGTCAGACTTTGTTAGATGCAATTGTTGCATCGTTTCAAGTGTCTAAGCCGAGATTTTGATTCTACCGATATGATCGGAACAACTTGATTGAACTGACTTGAATTCAGTCAGGATTTCATTGTGTTCAAGTCACATATACCTCATGAAATCTCAAGCTATTACCGCCCATTAGTAGAGCAACTGTCAAGGCCTCGATCGTCATGGTTACGGGTCATGTCCTAGCTGAGCGTGCCTGATTATCTTGGTGAGGCAGTATGGAAAAATCGTGATTCTCATAGCTCGAATATGGTTGAGCTTGAATTGGGTTATCAAGTCGGACTTGGACCTGATGGTAAGGATGGGATGAGGAACATGCAGTGATAGCGTATCACTATCCCATACTCATCTAGGAATCACATATGATGTGATTGACAATGTGTTGTCTACCTAAATAGCATGTTTTTGAGCATCATGCCCTAGCTGACTCAAAAGCATGTGAAATATGGATCCTAGCTCACTTAGAAACTCATTGGGGGTGTTTTTCTTAGTGGAAGCCTGTCATATTGCATCTATTGTCTGTGTTAGTAAGTGTACTAAGCGACTTGCATGTTTTATGTCTTTTGTTTTGTCTTTTTCTGTAGAATATGACTGCTGCAGGTAATCTGGCTAATCTCTCCATGCGATCCATCCTAGATCGGGAGAGACTCACTGGTGGAAACTTTATCGACTGGTACCGTAACCTGAGAATTGTTCTCAGGCATGAGCGGAAAAAAGTGTTCATTGCCAGGAATGCGACTTTTATGGAGCGAGAGTTCGTCTCCAAAAGAGTCAGTGGGAGTAGGATCGAACTTGAGGAAGTTCGAGAGCAGCAAGTAGACG
>NW_010966141.1:22341-24283 GCF_000463585.1 Tarenaya hassleriana | reverse complement strand
ATTGGAAGCATGAGGATGATGATCTGGACTTGTCTAGCTTGATGCTTGGAAAGATGTCTTCGGAATTGCGTGAGCAATTAGATGACATGGACAATTCATTGATGGTTGATTAGTTGAATGTGTCATTCCAAGAGAAAGGTGGGAGCCAAGGGAAGAATGATATGGTGGTTGTTGGAAAGAGTTCCAACAAAAGGAAGCGTTCCAAGAGCAAGAAAGGCAAGGGCAAGACGGTAATTGTTGCCGCCGAGCCTAAGTCTAAGGCTGAGAAGGGAGAGTGTCATTTCTGCCATGCCATCGGGCATTGGCGCATAAACTGCAAACTCTACCTGGAAGATCAAAAGAAGAAGAAGCTTATAGAAGCTTCATCTTCAGGTATCTTCGTTTAACTTGTTTACTTCTACATCTTGGGTATTAGATACCGGATGTGCCTCGCACATTTGTGCAAATGTGCAGGGACTGCGAGGAAGTAGACAATTGGCGAAGGGAGAAGTAGATCTCCGTGTCGGGAATGGAGCAAAAGTTGCTGCATTGATCGTCGGGACTTATGATCTGACTTTACCTTCTGGCCTTGTATTAGAGTTTCATGATTTTTTTTTTGCCCCTGCCATTAGCAGGAATATTATTTCAATTTCATGTTTGGATTCTGATGGTTTTCGTTTTGTTATTGAGAACAAAACTTTATCTATTTATAGAGGTGCTTTATTTTATGGTAATGGTTACCTATTTAATGGCCTTTTATATTTTGGATGATAAAACATCTGGACACAATTCGATCTATAACATTAGTACCAAGCGGTTTAAGCCGAACGACTTGAACCCGACCTATCTCTGGCATTGTCGACTTGGCCACATCAACGAGAAACGCATAGCGAAGCTTCATTCTGATGGACTTCTTGATTCTTTTGATTATGAATCAATCGAATCATGCGATTCATGTTTGATGGGCAAGATGACAAAATCTCCTTTTACTAGAAAAGGAGAACGGGCTACGAAGTTGCTAGAACTCATACATAGTGATGTGTGCGGTCCTATGAGCTCACCCGCTAGAGGAGGTTATCTGTACTTTGTTACGTTTACTGATGATTTCAGTAGGTACGGTTATGTCTACTTGATGAGACATAACTGAAACGCTTGAATTGTTCAAGAATTTCAGAAACGAGGTACAGAACCAACTTGGCAAGACGATCAAGTTGCTTCGATCTGATCGAGGCGGCGAGTATATGAGCCAAGAGTTCACTGACTATCTGGCAGATTGTGGGATTGTCTCACAGCTGACTCCACCTGGAACGCCACAGTGGAATGGCGTGTCCGAGAGGAGGAACCGAACCTTATTAGATATGGTACGGTCTATGATGAGTCAGGTCGATCTTCCTAAATCCTTCTGGGGATATGCTTTGGAAACAGCAGCGCTTATACTGAACAACTGTCCAACAAAGTCGGTTCAAAAGACTCCATATGAGATATGGACTGGGAAGCGTCCCAGGTTAGCATTTATGAAGATTTGGGGATGCGACGTTTACGTGAAACGTCTGGCTTCTGATAAGCTATCCGCCAAGTCTGATAAATGCATATTTGTGGGTTACCCTAAGGAAACTAAAGGGTACTGGTTCTACAACCCATCTGAGAACAAAGTGTTTGTTGCTCGGAATGGATCTTTCTTGGAGAGAGAGTTCGTCTCCAAGAGAGTTAGTGGGAGTAGAATAGATCTCGAAGAAGTTCGAGAACCACAAATAGTCGACGAACCGAGTGAACATGGTGAATCGGTTGAATAGCAGCATCGGATGCAGCTAAGGAAGCTGTTTGGATCAGGAAATTCGTGGGAGACCTGGGCGTCATTCCTAGCATTGCAGATCCCATTGTGTTGTATTGTGACAACAATGGTGCGATTGCGCAAGCTAAGGAACCCAGGTCACACCAGAGATCCAAACACATACTCAGGCGA
>NW_010966141.1:19342-19960 GCF_000463585.1 Tarenaya hassleriana | reverse complement strand
GGTCGAGTCAAAGTTTTGACTCGGACCGAGTCAATACTAAATGGGCCGAGTCAAGAGTTGACAATGGGTTTGGGCTGATTCGTTCTGACTCGACCGAGTTAGAGTTCTGACTCGGACCGAGTCAATACTCGGAAAAAGTCTCTTTTCACAAAGAATAGGGTTTCTAACTTATAAGGAGGTGTTGGACGCCGTCCTAAGTAGAAGAAAGACTTACAGAACCCTAAGACAGATCTAGAACACAAGAAAATCGTTCCTTTTGAGGTTCTAGTTCTAGGGATTCGATCCTAAGTCTTGAAAATCCTATTCACTTCACAGATCCTAGCAGATCAGTTCCAAAAGCGTTTGGAATCCTTCCCGTCGGTGTGGATACTTGTAGAGGAGCTGTACTTTCATCTCTTGGTGATTAAAACAGGCCCTGGATCGATTGCTACTTTCAGATCTTCAGGAAAGAGGTAAGTATTCGATTCCTACGGTGATATACACGATTAAACGGGGTTTTACGGATGATTTTGGTTGCGTGTGACGTTTGACTAGGTTTAGATTATTCTTCCGCTGCATGAAACCTAGTAAACCAAACCCTAGATCGATATGATCGCATGCTAGGAATCCGTAGCCCAA
>NW_010966141.1:13592-19069 GCF_000463585.1 Tarenaya hassleriana | reverse complement strand
GATTTTTCCGAGATTCGGGACGCCAAGGGTCGTGATTAGCGATGGAGGATCTCACTTCATCAACCGCACCATAGAAGCGCTTTTGAAGAAGTATGGTGTGAGACATAAGGTGGCTACCCCGTATCACCCTCAGACGAGCGGGCAAGTTGAAGTCTCGAATAGGGAGATCAAGGCGATACTTGAGAAGACGGTGTCAAGGTCAAGGAAAGATTGGGCATCCAAGCTTGATGACGCTCTATGGACGTATAGGACAGCCTTTAAGACACCCATCGGTATGTCTCCCTTTCAACTTGTCTATGGGAAAGCTTGTCACTTGCCGGTTGAGCTTGAGTACAGGGCATATTGGGCGATTCAGAAGCTGAATTACGATTGGAAATCCGCTGCGGAGAAGCGAGTGTTGCAGCTTCACCAACTCGATGAGATTCGGTTGGACGCCTACGAGAATGCCCGAATTTACAAGGAGAGAACTAAGAGATGGCATGATCGTCGGATTTTGCAGAGGGATTTTAGAGAAGGTGATCAAGTACTTCTCTTTAACTCAAGGCTCAAACTATTTCCAGGCAAGTTGAGATCGCGTTGGTCGGAGCCTTTCACGGTTAAGCACGTCTACCCTCATGGAGCGATAGAATTATATGGTTATGGAGGGGATACATTCAAGACCAACGAGCAAAGGCTGAAGATTTACAACCCCGGGGAGCACGACAAAGAGAGGAGCTCGATGAGCTTCTCGGATCCTCAAGACGAGTGAGCAACCCCGCGGTCAAGCTTAGGACCATAAATAAGCGCTCTCGGGAGGCACCCCGAGCTTGTAGATATCCTTTTTAGTATCCTTTTTGCATTGCATGTTTATTTTTCTGCATTTGGGAACTTAGACACATGATGTGATGATGTGATCTTGATGTTGCTTATGTCTTTGCTATGATTATATCAGTTTCACTTGATCTTCTCTCTTTCTGAGTTTTGATTTTGGAAGGTGAACATTATCGAGCAACCGAGACGATACACAATGTGGAATCATTCACAAGTGGAATGCAGGGAGGCATCTTTTATCCTTGGACACAAGGTTATATACTTATTTTACCCTCCTATTTCACTTAGCTCCGAATTTCCTATTCCACATGTCCGCCCCTTCGGATTCGAGTGACACCGCGGACGGTGTCTCATTCAAGTTTGGGGGGTTGAGCATCTAACATCGTTTCAAGTCCTTTTTTTAGAGTGCATTCACACATTCACTTGCATATAAAAAAAATTGAAAAAAAAAATTTGATTTCTCACTATAGATGCATTCCACACTTGCATTTCTTACACTTGTACATATAGACACCACCTAGCCTTGCATTGCATTTGTTACATATAGGTCTAGAGCATGTAGGAGCATATGCATTGCATAAACCGTTTTGAGTTGAAATTGGTCGATGAGGAGATGATGGTGATAGTTGCATAGAGATTGCTTAGTTATTTGGACTCATAAACCGTTTTGAGTTGAGATTGGTCGATGATGAGATGATGGTGATAGCTGTTTAGAAATTGCTTAGCGATTTGGACTTAGACCTCTAGCTGGTCGAGTAGATTGTCGATGATAGGTGAATAGCGAACCCTCTCTTCGATGCTTGCGATTATAGGTTGTGGGGTATATTGTTGTCTTTAGGTATGCCAAAGAGTAGGACCGACCGAACCTAGGTTAAATATCTCCCTAAAACCGTTCCCGAAGCTTCTCCCATAGGATAGATAGTCTCTTGGAAAGAATGTCGTAGGAATAAGCGAAGAAAGTATATACATCCCAACACTCCGCTGTCACTATATCGTTAATGAAAATCATTTGATGACATGAGTGCGTCGAAATTCGACGGTTCGGGTCTAAGTTGTGGGACAAGTGTTGTCATGATCATTAGAGAAAAGCAAAAGCGGAGACACTTGTCAACTTCAACGTCCAAGGAACTCAGGATATTACTTCTCCTAACACTTTCTTGAAAGGAAGAAGAAAAGAAAAGAGAAAAAAATGCAAACAAAATAAATGAGGAGACAACATATCTTAGAGGAGGAAAACGGTAAATAGGTTTAGGAGAGTGTTTGGAAGTCGGAATTACTCTTATGGTAGACTAAGGATGACATAGAAATTTAGGAAAGTTTAGCTGACAAGAGAGAATAGCTAAAGTAGCCTAGATTCGATTCTACTCCCATAAGTTGAGCAGTGAACATGCAACTGGATCTTGAAACTCATCAAACACCGATTTCTAACTCACCATCTTTCTCAGACTTAGTGTTTCATTGATTTTATTTGCTCGAGGACGAGCAAAGATTTAAGTCTGGGGGGATTTGATGGCTCGGATTTTATCTGGATTTTATACGAGTGTGCCTTTGGTTTCTAAACGGTTTCCACACATTCTTAGGCATTTTTAGAGCCATTCTAGGGTTTCGGGACTATGTCTTAACTTTGGCAGGACCCCGATGACATAACGCACAAATTCGGCGAGAAACGGAGAAAACAGACGTTTGGTCCGCCACTGACCGGAATGCACTCCGGCGGACCAAGTCTGCCCAGCACATCGAGTCGGACCGAGGAGAGAAGACGAGGAAGAAGTAAAAGAACTCATCCGGTCCGGAGCTGACCAGAACTGGTCAGCCCCGGACGAAGTGAGTTTCGTGCCCGTCAGTCCGCCGAACCGAAGAGGACCTGACCAGACCCGAAGTGCAGCTGGTCCGGAGCTGACCAGTTTTGGTCAGCCGGACCAGCATTTCTCTGCCTCAGCCCAGTCCGCCAGCACGCTCCGAGTCAACCGGGGGGAGTCCACTGAAGTCTCGGTCCGGAGCTGACTAGTTTCTGGTCAGCCGGACCAGGAACACTTCTGCGCCGCGTAACATCTCATTTTTACGTCCGGTCCGCCGGACCAAACCTTGGTCCGGCTGACCGCGTGACCTGAAACTGGTTAAGTCCAATTTTTTCGGACTTTTTGAGGGAGCTCGATTTGGGAAACAGAAGGGAGGCGATTTTCTCTCCTCCAAAAGACCTAGGGCTGAATTCTTGAGGGAGAAACAAGGAGATTTGCCTTGGATTGAAGATTGAAGACATCATTCAGCATCTCTTTCCTCTCTATGTTTCATCTTGTCTTGTTGGTGTTTTTGAACATGGTTTGTGAATAGTTTCTTGTTGTGGGATGAGGGATTAGCCCTCATGTAAGGATGCTTGTATTAACCTTTGGACCCAAGATTGTGTCTTGTTTATGCTTCCAAACTCTTGCAATGAATGAAATTTTGTACTTCATGATTATCTCTCATCTCTCTTGAATGAATGTTTAGGAAAACCTAGGATTTGTTGAATTGAGTGATGCAATTGTTTGGGTTTGATTGCTAGAGTTTAATGAATGGTGTTTAATGCTTATGGGTAGAATTTATGATTGAGAATTTCATGGAGACATGGATTCTTGATTCTTGGTGCATTCATTGAAATGGGTTGAGATTGAATGCGAAGAAATTCGATTCAATTCAATCTAGGATCGTGACAAGGGAATTTAATGCATTCGGGAATTTCACTCTAAGCCACGAAAGTGGATAGAGTACTCTCTTGGATAGCGGGTTTTCGGTTTGAGAAAACCGAACCCGACCTTAGTCTTGGAATCCCTCACTTTAGAATAAACATGATCTAGGTCCATAATTCCTTACGGCATCCTTGCATGATCGGTGAAACCCGATTCCCATAACCTTTTCCATCGATTATCTCCTCTTGAATTATTGCTTGCTTTGATTTTATTTCTCTCATTTAATTTTCTGCAACCTTGAAAACCACCAAAAACAATTCTCCAACTTTATTTTTACCATTTTCCTAGTTTTAGTCGATTCCTAACTTAACCGCTTAAATCCTTGTGTTCGACTCCGGTACTACGACATCCGTATACTTGCAGATTAGTTGTGTTTCGGGTTACAAATTTAAGACTCGTCACGCAAGTGATCAACTATTTGTGGTTCTCGAACTTCTTCGAGATCTACTCTGCTCCCACAAACTCTCTTGGAGACGAATTCTCTCTCCAAGAAAGATCCATTCCGAGCAACAAACACTTTGTTCTCAGATGGGTTGTAGAACCAATACCCTTTAGTTTTCTTAGGGTAACCCACAAATATGCATTTATCATATTTGGCGGATAGCTTATCAGAAGCCAGACGTTTCACATAAACGTCGCATCCCCAAATCTTCATAAACGCTAACCTGGGACGCTTTCCAGTCCATATCTCATATGGCGTATTCTGAACCGACTTTGTTGGACAGTTGTTCAGTATAAGCGCAGCCGTTTCCAGAGCGTAGCCCCAAAAGGATTTAGGAAGATCGACCTGACTCATCATAGACCGATATCATATCTAATAAGGTTCGGTTCCTCCTCTCGGACACGCTATTCCACTGTGGCGTTCCAAGTGGAGTCAGCTGTGAGACAATCCCACAATCTGCCAGATAGTCAGTGAACTCTTGGCTCATATACTCGCCGCCTCGATTAGATCGAAGCAACTTGATCGTCTTGCCAGGTTGGTTTTGTACCTCGATTCTGAAAATCTTGAACAATTCAAGTGTTTCAGACTTATATCTCATCAAGTGGACATAACCGTACCTACTGAAATCATCGGTAAACGTAACGAAGTACAAATAACCTCCTCTGGCGGGTGAGCTAGTAGGACCGCATACATCACTATGTATGAGTTCTAGTAGCTCTGTAGCCCGTTCTCCTTTTCTAGTAAAAGGAGATTTTGTCATCTTGCCCATCAAACAAGAATCGTAGGATTCGATTGATTCATAATCAAAAGAATCAAGAAGTCCATGAGAATGAAGCTTCGCTACGCGTTTCTCATTTATGTGACAAAGTCGACAATGCCAGCGATAGGTCAGGTTTAAGTCGTTCGGCTTAAACCGCCTGGTACTAACGTTATAGATTGACCTGTATCTAGATGGTTCGTCATCCAAAATATAAAGACCATTAAACTGGTAAACCTTACCATAGAATAAATCACCTCTATAAATGGACAAACCTTTGTTCTCAATAACAAATCTAAAACCATCCGAGTCTAAGCATGAAATCGATATAATGTTCTTGTTAATAGCAGAAACAAAATAATAATCATGCAACTCCAATACAAGACCAGAAGGTAAAGTCAGATCATAAGTCCCGACGGCTAATGCAGCAACTCTTGTTCCATTCCCGACGCGGAGATCTACTTCTCCCTTCGCCAACTGTCTACTTCCTCGCAGTCCTTGCACATTTCAACAAATGTGCGAGGCACATCCGGTATCTAATACCCATGATGTAGAAGTGAACAAGTTCACCTCTATAACGAAGATACCAGAAGTCGAAGCTTCTTTAAGCTTCTTCTTCTTCTGATCTTCCAGGTAGAGTCTGCAATTTCTATACCAATGTCTGATGGCATGACAAAAATAACACTCTTTTTTCTTGGACTTAGGCTTAGGTTCAATGACAACGCTTGTCACTTTCCTCTTG
>NW_010966141.1:12404-13093 GCF_000463585.1 Tarenaya hassleriana | reverse complement strand
TCACTGACTATCTGGCAGATTGTGGGATTGTCTCACAGCTGACTCCACTTGGAACGCCACAGTGGAATAGCGTGTCCGAGAGGAGGAACCGAACCTTATTAGATATGATATCGGTCTATGATGAGTCAGGTCGATCTTCCTAAATCTTTTTGGGGCTACGCTCTGGAAACGGTTGCGCTTATACTGAACAACTGTCCAACAAAGTCGGTTCAGAAGACACCATATGAGAGTCCCGATTCCGAGAAATGGCACGAGGCTATGAAGTCCGAGATGCAATCCATGTCAGACAACCAAGTATGGACTCTGTTTGATGCATCTGAAGGGACAAAACCCATCGGATGCAAATGGATATTCAAGAAGAAGACAGACATGGATGGCAACGTGCACACGTATAAGGCACGACTTGTGGCGAAGGAATTCCGTCAGATTCATGGTATTGACTATGATGAAACGTTTTCGCCCGTAGTTATGCTGAAGTCCATCAGGATCCTACTTGCCATAGCCGCATATTATGACTATGAGATATGGCAGATGGATGTCAAGACTGCGTTCCTTAACGGGAACTTGACCGAGGATGTGTACATGACACAACCCGAAGGTTTTGTCGATCCAAGCAACCAGAGGATGGTGTGCAAGCTTCAGAGGTCCATTTATAGACTGAAACAGGCTTCGAGGAGCTGGAACCTTCG
>NW_010966141.1:9586-10410 GCF_000463585.1 Tarenaya hassleriana | reverse complement strand
TCACACACACAGGAAAGGACGAATGCGCGAAAAGAGACGAGAAAATCCCGGTGGAGTGGAGGCCAGACCGACCGGTCCAGAAGGTCTGGACCGATCGGTCCAGCTAACCCAGACCGATCGGTCTAGACGTAGATCGGTCGGTCCAGAGGTCCAGACGTCGGGATTTACTAAACTCGCTCTAATTAGGGTTTTAAAGGGGTGAAACCCTTGCGTAAAGAAGAAAGCGTTCTTCGGTCCTAGCAGACAAGTTCCAACCGTTGGAATCCTTTCCGCCGTGTGGATACGTGTCGAGGGCAAGGTATTCTTCCTGCCTACAGTGATCAGACGCGTTCTTCGATTGATACAGACCCCGGATCGATTGAGGTAAGCGTTCTAACGTTTCTACAAGATCATGCATGATAGGTTTTAGGGTTTTCATCAAAATTTTTGTTTTTCATCCGCTGCGCAAACCCTAGAACTGATCTCTTACGAATTAGATTCGCTCTTGAGATCCCAAAAAAACCTAACATGTACTCTGACTTAGGCCAAGAAGCCTTTTCGATCTATCTCTATAGATTTTGATTCCTAGAATGTAGGCGGCTTCTCCTAAGTCCTTCATCGAAAAGACTGATCCTAGCCAGGATTTCACTCCTTGCAAAGTAGGAACATCATTTCCGATGAGCAATATATCATCTACATTAAAGCACAAGGAAGACCACTGCGCTCCCACTGACCTTCTTGTAAACGTATGGCTCATCTTCGTTTTGCAGGAAGCCAAATGCTTTGACTGCCTCATCAAATCGAAGATTCCAGCTCCTCGAAGCCTGCTTCAGTCCATAAATGGA
>NW_010966141.1:7120-8167 GCF_000463585.1 Tarenaya hassleriana | reverse complement strand
GTAGCCCGTTCTCCTTTTCTAGTAAAAGGAGATTTTGTCATCTTGCCCATCAAACAGGAATCGCATGATTCGATTGATTCATAATCAAAAGAATCATGAAGTCCATCAGAATGAAGCTTCGCTTTGCATTTCTCGTTGGCCAAGTCGACAATGCCAGAGATAGGTTGGGTTTAAGTCGTTCGGCTTAAACCGCTTGGTACTAACGTTATAGATCGAGATATATCTAGATGGTTCATCTTCCAAAACATAAAGGCCATTAAACTGGTAACCCTTACCATAGAATAAATCGCCTCTATAAATGGACAGACATTTGTTCTCAATAACAAATCTGAAACCATCCGAGTCTAAACATGAAATCAATATAATATTCCTGTTGATGGCAGGTACAAAATAACAATCATGCAACTCCAATACTGTTTGGGTTTCCTGGGATCTCTAGAGCGAATCCTATTCCTAAGAGATCGATTCTAGGGTTTGCGCAGCGGATATAGAACAAAAATTTTATAAACCCTAGAACCATGCTTCTAATGAATCGTTGAAACGTTAGAACGCTTACCTCAATCGATCCGGGGCCTGTATCAACTGAAGAATTCGTCCGATCACTTAGGCAGGAAGATTACCTCGCCCTCTACACGTATCCACACCTCGGGATGGATTCCAACGATTGGAACTTGTCTGCTAGGACTCGAATCTCTATTCGGTTTTTTTGCACTTCGAGAAAACGAGATTTAGAACTTGTTGAGCTTTTTGGATCTCACCAAAAACTCTCCAAGAACTGCAAAAGTCGGCTGCCGAAAGTCTCATTCATTATAGGGTTTTTAATCTCCTTCTTATAAAGTGATTTTACCCTAATTTCGGTTCAATTACGAAAATACCCCAAGCCCAGAACGGACGGTCCAGAAATGCACGTGGACCGACCGTTCCAGCAAGCAGAACGGACGGTCTGCGTTAGTGGCACTCTGGACCGTCGGGTCTGGACTTGGTGGACCGTCCGTTCTGGACTTCCGGTCCGTCCGTTCCAGACCCTTCTGTCTCGGTTTTTCGTCG
>NW_010966141.1:2063-2488 GCF_000463585.1 Tarenaya hassleriana | reverse complement strand
GCTCAAGTTCCTCAACATGAGCTCGCATGTTGAGGACGTGGGTGTTGATAGAGCTGCCTTTTAGCATCTTGTACTTTTCAGTACGCGCTAGCTCCTGAAACATGGTCTTGAGTTGTTCGATCATATCAAATACACTCTTCCCCTCAAACTGCTTCTGCAGATTCGGGGCCATGCTTCCCAACATGAGACAAGAGAACTCGATGTCGTCAGTCTGATGCTTCAACCAAGCATCCTTGACGGCTCTCGTGGTATTGGCTGCAGGCTCTGGAGGTAGAGCCCCTTCCAGGACGTACGACTTCTTATCGTGCTTGAGAACAATTCTCAAGTTCCGATACCAGTCTAAGAAGTTCGTCCCGGTCAGCTTATCCTTCTCAAGGATAGATCGAATTGTCAAACTCGGTACGCTACCGGTTGACGCCATGTCC
>NW_010966141.1:0-1866 GCF_000463585.1 Tarenaya hassleriana | reverse complement strand
ACAGGCCCCGGATCGATTGAGGTAAGCGTTTTATCGTTTCTACAAGATCATGCATGATAGGTTTTAGGGTTTTATCAAAATTTTTGTTTTGCATCCGCTGCGCAAACCCTCCAGGACGTACGACTTCTTATCGTGCTTGAGAACAATTCTCAAGTTCCGATACCAGTCTAAGAAGTTCGTCCCGGTCAGCTTATCCTTCTCAAGGATAGATTGCATTGTCAAACTCGGTACGCTACCGATTGACGCCATGTCCGACAAAAAAGACAAACAAAACGTACAAAACAAATGCAGATTCTATTAATGATCAACTATCAGCTAGCCCATCATCAATCAGTGTCTACATATCTATGAACTACTATCAGCTAGTCCATCATCAAACAATGACAACATAGATGCAAAAACGAGCTATATTCCCACATCCAATGTGACTCTCAGATCCTTTTATGAGACTATGATATCAAATATCATTGCATACTCGTCTCACCTATACCGTTAAGTCTCAAGTCAAAACTTGACAACTTAATCTAAGGTAAACCACGTTCAAGCTGTGGGAACCACGATTTCCCACCCTGCCTCACAAAGATAATCTGGCACGCTCAGCTTTGGCATGACCCGTGTTACGGACGATCGATGCCTTGACAGGCGCTCTAATAATGGGAGGTACACGCTTAGCATTACATAAATAAGGGATTTTAGAAACCACATTCAGATCAATCTTCTACTTTCAAGCTATGAGAATCACCATTTCTCCATCTTGCCTCACCAAGATAGCACGACACACCCAGCTTTGGCATGGCCCATGACACGTACGATCGAGGCCTTGACAAGTGCTTTACTCGCAAAGCTTCTAGATCTAATCGGTTTCTGTGCAACGATTGTTCATAATCCGAATGGACAATCCAATCGATTATGCAATCCCAATCCCCAAGCTCTCACTCAATCAAACATATATAATATCTTGATTAAGTTACATACATTCATTCACTATGGATCATCCATAAGAAAGAATCATGTCCAGGAGATCAGACCGTTCGGTTTGGGCGGAAAAACGCGATCAGATCACGTTCTTCGTCGTTTTGGTCCCGATTCAGATCCGATTTCCTCCCGGTTTTCGCCTGTGAACTCAGAACAGAAGCCTCTTGCACATGCAACAAAGAACATGAAATCTACCCTAGATCCATTATCAAATCATGCATAGCATCAATAGCAAACACGGATTCAAACAACTCAAATCCTAAAACGTGCGTGATCGGATTCTAACAAAATCATGCAGAGCAACCAGGCTCTGATACCACTGTTGGGTTTTCCTGGGATCTCATAAGCGAATCCTATTCCTAAGAGATCAGTTCTAGGGTTTGCGCAGCGGATGTAAAACAAAAATTTTGATAAAACCCTAAAACCTATCATGCATGATCTTGTAGAAACGATAAAACGCTTACCTCAATCGATCCGGGGCCTGCATCAATTGATATGTTCGTCCGATCACTGTAGGCGGGAAGAATACCTTGCCCTCTACACGTATCCACACCTCGGGATGGATTCCAACCTTTGGAACTTGTCTGCTAGGACTCGAATCTTCTATTCGATGATGTGCTTTGAGAAAACGAGACTTAGACACTTCATCAACCCTCTAGACTCTCCAAAAAGGTCTGAAGAAGTTCTCTATTTCGGCTCCTTAATGTTAGGGTTATTAATCTCCTCTTATTCAAGTGATTAACTCTAATTCCGGATTTTAAAATTAAATCTGAAACCTAGACCGAACGGACTGCTTAGTACACTACAAAAAAATCCTCGAATTCCAACGGATTTTCCAACGGATTTTCAACGGTTTTCAACGGCGTTTCAACGACGATTTCCGTTAAAATT
>NW_010966140.1:0-324 GCF_000463585.1 Tarenaya hassleriana | reverse complement strand
TCAGATTTCGCGGCTATATTTTGCGGGGTCAAGAATGGCGAAAGGCCGTGAACGGACTAGCGGGTGAAAAGAGATGAAACGTAGTGAACGCAAGAGTCGACGAGTGCGATCATACCAACACTAATGCACCGGATCCCATCAGAACTCCGCAGTGAAGCGTGCTTGGGCAAGAGTAGTACTAGGATGGATGACCTCCTGGGAAGTCATCGTGTTGCACCCTTTCTTTTTCTTTTGTCATCGCATCTCGTTTCGATGTTCTGTCAGCACAGGGTTTTTTATCTCCAAATAATTCTTATTTTTATTGTAATATTTGATTGATGTTTT
>NW_010966139.1:0-936 GCF_000463585.1 Tarenaya hassleriana | reverse complement strand
AGACAGATGGAGCATGTCTCCGATTCCAAACCCATTTCCTTAAATCTCTTCTCATCCACCGTTCGTTCTTCCCACAGCCTCTGCAACAGAGATTCAGGCGCTGCTCTTGTCGGAGAATCAGATGGTACGAGGATCAAGATTCTCTCTTGGGTCAGTTTGGCGTGAAGGGTGATGGAGAAGCTTCGAGTGCCGAAACCCATCCCCGCTGACGCCTCAGAGATCACCCCGGCCAAGTATTCGCATGCCGAAGGATTTGGGATACGATCGCAGAGGAAATCGCAGATATGTTCGGCGTGATTGCACAAGAGATCCAAATTGAAGCGATGTCTCGATGAATTCCAATTCCGGACTATGGTTTCGACACCGTCTGGGAATCGAAGCACTTCCTCTATTCCACAGTCAAGTGTCAGAAAGACTTTGGCTCTCAGCCCAAGTCGTGGAGGAATTTGAAGCACAGCAGTAAAAAGATCGCCCTCGATTCGCTCTTTGATATCCATTGCGAGGAGAAATCTAAACCCTTTTTTCCTGGAAAATCGAAACTGACCCAGAAAACCAAATGCGGATGAAGAACTCAGAGAGAAATTGGAAGCAGGGAGAAGGAGCGTATGACTTATGACAGAAGAATTTGCATATATAGGAGAAGGCTAAAAATGGTAAAATGGAAAATCTCTCAGTATTTGAATCGTAAAAATATGACCGTTGGGTAATTTTCTGTCAGAAAAATGGAAACGATTGTGGAAGGAGATATGGTTTGGCGGGAAATGTGACCGTTTTGACTGTGAGAGAAATGGAAAGAACCAGAGAGACCGAGGATGGAGACGGACACGTACGCTTCTTGCTCGCACGTGTCTGCTCTTGTTTCCATTTTTCTAAAGCTCACGTGCACCGCATATGATCTCACTTATTTTCCTTTTCTATTTTCTTTTTCTAATTTCC
>NW_010966138.1:0-937 GCF_000463585.1 Tarenaya hassleriana | reverse complement strand
TGGAATTTGCGACAGATTTGCGACAGAAATTTCTGTCGCAAATCATAATTTTATTTTATTTATGCGACAGAAATTTCTGTCGCAAATCATAATTTCATTTTTTTATTATTTTCGATGAAAATTTTCAAATTTTCGCGGTTTATTTGCGACAGATTTGCGACAGAAATTTCAGTCGCAAATCTAAATTTTATTTTTTTCCGCTATTTTCGATGAAAAATTTTAAATTTTCGCGGTTTATTTTTCGTTTTGCGACGGGTTGCGACTGCAATATTCGTCGCAACACTTAATAAAAGCTGTGACTTCGTCTTTCTCCTCCAGACTTCGAAATTTTTTTTAAAAAAAATCTCAATCTTCTCCAACAAATTGTTTTTCTTCACAATTCGCCAAGGTATGTGTATATATATCGTGTATATGGATTTGTATATGTATGTGTTATGTATATATATATATGTGAATGTGAATATGTTATGTGTATGTGTGTATATATATGTGTATGCGAATGTGTATGTGTTTATGTATGTATATGTGTATGTGTGTGTGTTTATGTATGTGTGTTGTGTATGTATGTGAATGTGAATATGAATGTGTATGCATATATATAAATGTTTATGTGTGTTTATGTGATGTGTATGTGAATATATATATATGTATGTGTATGTATATATGTGAATATGTATGAATGTGTGTTTATGTATGTGTGTAATGTATATGTATATGTGTATATATATGTATGTGTATGTAAATGTTGTGTATGAATGTGTGTTTATGTGTATGTGTATATATATGTATGTGTATGTAGATTTATATGTGTATATATATGTATGAATGTGTGTTTATATATGTGTGTGTATGTATATGAATATATGTGTATATATATATATATATATATATATGTATATATATAAATTTATGTGTATATGTATAATTATGTGCATAT
>NW_010966137.1:0-536 GCF_000463585.1 Tarenaya hassleriana | reverse complement strand
CGAACCATCGATCGATGCACTCATGTCCTCGAACGATTTTCGTTACCGAGATTTTGACAGCGGAGTGTCGAGATGCTTTATTTTCCCAAGGCGTTTGTTGAACTAGATTTTGTCGACCTGCAAGACTCATAAAAGGTTCTAAACGAAACATATAACCTGGATATAGTCGTTTCAACTCCGTAGGTTCCAAACAACAACCTTATCCCACAAACTATGTATAGAAGTCTGGAGAACTATCAATTCGGCACGGTTCAACCACGTTCTACAAAGTCACTAGATCATCAAGGTGTTCCTACTCTATCATTCCACAAATCCTCCAAATGATGTTCAAAACGGGTGTTCGAGGTGTGCACGTGAACCTATATGAACCTGTATCTATATGTCATATGCAATCATGCAAACCTAACAAAGATCATCTATATGAAAAAGGAAAAAGAAAACGTGAATGCAACTAATGCAAAGTGATATGCAAAATTGAAAAATTTTCCTAAGTCTATATGCCATGACAAAATGCACCTAAACTAAATGCAATCCTA
>NW_010966136.1:0-937 GCF_000463585.1 Tarenaya hassleriana | reverse complement strand
CCCCTGCCATACCCAAACAATTTAGAACCTATATATGTATATACCCTTTTGCATCATGTCCAGTAACATATTTATCAAAAGCTTCAAACTTTACGCTAAACACACAGTCTTGGACACTTACACACGTGTGTGTAGGTGCGTAAGTATATACCTATACATATAGATGTCGTGGCCGGGAACAAGTCGGCGTTTGCAGAGAGAGCAGGATCTGAGGAAATCGGAGTTGTAATCGGCAGAGTGCCTCCTCTGGAGACCTCTCGGTGAGACCATCGCTAAGAGCCGTTGATCAAAAGACCCACGATGCTGATCAACGGCTACGATTAGCTGATCGTTCAGACCAGACGGTCTCCGGTGTGGATCGGTTAACGACGGCGGATTTAGCTGATCCGACGGCTCTGATTCTCCGGGAAGATTCAGATCTGACCGTATCTCCGACATACTCGTAGTTCTATTCATCGGCGGTCGTTGTCTCTTCCCCAGCAACATCTGGTTTGTGTTTTTTTTTGCTCTGTACAGAGCAGGGTAGAGAGAGAATGAGAGAGGAGAGAGAGAGGAAGGAAGAGGGAGGGGGAATATAAAGAACCATAGAGTGAGGAGTGGATCTGGACCGTTCATTTTTTTTTCTAATCTGGTTCTATTCGCATCATCACGGGAGCGCCACGTCAGGATTAATTAAAATCTATCGTAAAAACCCTTCAAAATCCCTTTAAGATAATAGTTAAAAATTGAAAAATCAAAACTAATTTAGTAATTAGCGAATAAAATAAGCTAATATCCAACGAAAACAGTAAGCATACTCTTATTAAAGAGAAATAAGGTTTACTCATTGCAGCTGTTGACATTTCTGTAGATTCATGGTTTTACAGTTTTTTTTTCTCCAACAATTGATGATTCACAGACAGGATAGAGTTACAGACTTATATCAAGAAGATTTCGT
>NW_010966135.1:120891-121588 GCF_000463585.1 Tarenaya hassleriana | reverse complement strand
CAATCCAAATTAATATCCATCGTCCGGTATGTGATCTGATGATTTAGAAGTCGACTCGAATTGCCAGCCATCGGCATATGGTCAACGATTCGAACCCAATAACGAGTCATGCCCGATGAGTTTATCTATTGTTGGTTGATCCTATTGTTATCTTGATAACTTCCATAAAACGAGTCTAAATAATTCTTTCTTTATGTCATTAGAAAGCTTTTTTAATAATTACGTATAGACACCATGATCGCGATGATCTAATATATATGCTAAACGTTATGAGTATATTAAGACAACACATTGATCTAGTCCCTACATATCGATAAAAATCGGAATCCATCTCTCGACGAATAATCCGATGATCTAAAAATCAATCCAAATTAATATCCATCGTCCGGTATGTGATCTGATGATTCAGAAGTCGACTCCAATCGCCAACCATCGGCATATGGTCAACAATTCGAACCAAATAACGAGTCATGCCTGATGAGTTTATCTATTGTTGGTTCATTCTATTGTTAACTTCATAGCTTCCACAAAACGTGTCCAAATAATTTTTTCTTTATGTTATTAGAAAGTTTTTATTAATAACTATTTAAAGACACCATGATCGCGCAGATCTAATATATGTGCTAAAAGTTATGAGCATATTTAGACAACACATTGATCTAGTCCCTACATATCGATAAAAATCGGCATCCATCTC
>NW_010966135.1:120029-120307 GCF_000463585.1 Tarenaya hassleriana | reverse complement strand
GATCTAGTCCCTAAGTCCCTACATATCGATAAAAATCGGTATCCATCTCTCGACGAATAATCCGGTGATCTAAAAATCAATCCAAATTAATATCCATCGTCCGGTATGTGATCTGATGATTCATAAGTCGACTCGAATCGCTAGCCACCGGCATATGGTAAACAATTCGAACCAAATAACGAGTCATGTCCGATGAGTTATCTATTGTTGGTTGATCCTATTGTTAACTTGATAACTTCCACAAAACGTGTCTAAATAATTCTTTCTTTATGTCATTA
>NW_010966135.1:118669-119394 GCF_000463585.1 Tarenaya hassleriana | reverse complement strand
CATATTTAGACAACACATTGATCTAGTCCCTACATATCGATAAAAATCGGCATCCATCTCACGACGAATAATCCGATGATTTAAAAATCAATCCAAATTAATATCCATCGTTCGATATGTGATCTGATGATTCAGAAGTCGACTCGAGTCGCTAGCCACCGGCATATGGTAAACAATTCGAACCAATTAACGAGTCATGCGCGATGAGTTTATCTATTGTTGGTTGATCCTATTGTTAACTTCATAGCTTCCACAAAACGTGTCCAAATAATTTTTTCTTTATGTCATTAGAAAGTTTTTATTAATAACTATGTAAAGACACCATGATCGCGCAGATCTAATATATGTGCTAAAAGTTATGAGCATATTTAGACAACACATTGATCTAGTCTCTACATATCGATAAAAATCGGCATCCATCTCACGACGAATAATCCGATGATCTAAAAATCAATCCAAATTAATATCCATCGTCCAGTATGTGATCTGATGATTCAGAAGTCGACTCGAATCGCCAGCCATCGGCATATGGTCAACAATTCGAACCAAATAACGAGTCATGCCCGATGAGTTTATCTATTGATGGTTGATCCTATTGTTAACTTAATAGCTTCCACAAAACGTGTCCAAATAATTCTTTCTTTATGTCATTAGAAAGCTTTTCTTAATAACTACGTATAGACACCATGATCGCGTAGATCTTATATATGTGCTAAACGTTATGA
>NW_010966135.1:114360-115153 GCF_000463585.1 Tarenaya hassleriana | reverse complement strand
AGAAGTCGACTTGAATCGCTAGCCATCGGCATATGGTCAACAATTCGAACCAAATAACGAGTCTTGCCCGATGAGTTTATCTATTGTTTGTTGATCCTATTGTATACTTCATAGCTTCCACAAAACGTGTCCAAATAATTCTTTCTTTATGTCATTAGAAAGTTTTTATTAATAACTATGTAAAGACACCATGATCGCGCAGATCTAATATATGTGCTAAAAGTTATGAGCATATTTAGACAACACATTGATCTAGTCCCTACATATCGATAAAAATCGGCATCCATCTCGACGAATAATCCGATGATCTGAAAATCAATCCAAATTAATATCCATCGTCCGGTATGTGATCTGATGATTCAGAAGTCGACTCGAATCGCCAGCCATCGGCATATGGTCAACAATTCGAACCAAATAACGAGTCATGCCCGATGAGTTTATCTATTGTTGGTTGATCCTATTGTTAACTTCATAACTTCCACAAAAAGTATCCAAATAATTCTTTTTGTATTAACATTCGCTAAAAGTTATGAGCATATTTAGACAACACATTGATCTAGTCTGTACATATCGATAAAAATCGGCATCCATCTCCCGACGAATAATCCGATGATCTAAAAATCAATCCAAATTAATATCCATCGTCCGGTATGTGATCTGATGATTCAGAAGTCGACTCGAATCGCTAGCCACCGGCATATGGTAAACAATTCAAACCAAATAACGAGTCATGCCCGATGAGTTTATCTATTGTTGGTTGATCCTATTGTTAACTTGATAACTTCCACAAAAC
>NW_010966135.1:111052-112788 GCF_000463585.1 Tarenaya hassleriana | reverse complement strand
TATGTGATCTGATGATTCAGAAGTCGATTCGAATCGCTAGCCACCGGCATATGGTAAACAATTCGAACCAAATAACGAGTCATGCCCGATGAGTTTATCTCTTATTGGTTGATCCTATTGTTAACTTCATAACTTCCACAAAAAGTGTCCAAATAATTCTTTTTGTATGTCATTAGAAAGCTTTTCTTAATAACTACGCGCTGATCTATAATATGCCCTAAAAGTTATGAGCATATTTAGACAACACGTTGATCTAGTCCCTACATATCGATAAAAATCGGCATCTATCTCGACGAATAATCCGATGATCTGAAAATCAATCCAAATTAATATCCATCGTCCGGTATGTGATCTGATGATTCAGAAGTCGACTCGAATCGCTAGCCATCGGCATATGGTCAACAATTCGAACCAAATAACGAGTCATACCAGATGAGTTTATCTATTGTTGGTTGATCCTATTGTTAACTTGATAACTTCCACAAAACGTGACTAAATAATTCTTTCTTTATGTCATTAGAAAGCTTTTTTAATAAATACGTATAGACACCATGATCGCACTGATTTAATATATGTGCTAAATGTTATGAGCATATTAAGACAACACATTGATGTAGTCCCTACATATCGATAAAAATCGGTATCCATCTCTCGACGAATAATCCGATGATCCAAAAATCAATCCAAATTAATATCCATCGTCCGGTATGTGATCTGATGATTCAGAAGTCGACTCGAATCGCCAGCCATCGACATATGGTCAACAATTCGAACTAAATAACGAGTCATGCCTGATGAGTTTATCTATTGTTGGTTTATTCTATTGTTAACTTCATAACTTCCACAAAAAGTGTCCAAATAATTCTTTTTGTATATCATTAGAAAGCTTTTCTTGATAACTACGTATAGACACCATGGTCGCGCTGATCTAATTTAGACAACACATTGATCTAGTTCCTACATATCGATAAAAATCGGCATCCATCTCTCGACGAATAATCCGATGATCTAAAAATAAATCCAAATTAATATCCATCATCCGATATGTGATCTGATGATTCAGAAGTCGACTCGAATCGCTAGCCACCGGCATATGGTAAACAATTCGAACCAAATAACGAGTCATGCCCGATGAGTTTATATATTGTTGGTTGATCCTATTGTTAACTTGATAACTTCCACAAAACGTGTCTAAATAATTCTTTCTTTATGTCATTAGAAAGTTTTTTTTAATAACTACGTAAGACACCAGGTAAACAATTCGAACCAAATAACGAGTCATGCCCGATGAGTTTATCTATTGTTGGTTGATCCTATTGTTAACTTCATAACTTCCACAAAAAGTGTCCAAATAATTCTTTTTGTATGTCATTAGAAAGCTTTTCTTAATAACTACGTATAGACACCATGGTCGCGCTGATCTATAATATGCGCTAAAAGTTATGAGCATATTTAGACAACACATTGATCTAGTCCCTACATATCGATAAAAATCGGCAACTATCTCGACGAATAATCCGATGATCTGAAAATCAATCCAAATTAATATCCATCGTCTGGAATGTGATCTGATGATTCAGAAGTCGACTCGAATCGTCAGCCATCGGCATATGGTCAACAATTCGAACCAAATAACGAGTCATACCAGATGAGTTTATCTATTGTTGGTTGATCCTATTGTTAACTTGATAACTTCCACAAAACGTGTCTAAATAATTCTTTCTTTATGTCATTAG
>NW_010966135.1:102070-102275 GCF_000463585.1 Tarenaya hassleriana | reverse complement strand
AAAAAGTGTCCAAATAATTCTTTTTGTATGTCATTAGAAAGCTTTTCTTAATAACTACGTATAGACACCATGGTCGCGCTGATCTATAACATGAGCTAAAAGTTATGAGAATATTTAGACAACACATTGATCTAGTTCCTACATATCGATAAAAATCGGCATCCATCTCTCGACGAATAATCCGATGATCTAAAAATAAATCCAA
>NW_010966135.1:101647-102022 GCF_000463585.1 Tarenaya hassleriana | reverse complement strand
AATAATCCGATGATGTAAAAATCAATCCAAATTAATATCCATCGTCCGGTATGTGATCTGATGATTCAGAAGTCGACTCGAATCGCCAGCCATCGACATATGGTCAACAATTCGAACCAAATAACGAGTCATGCCTGATGAGTTTATCTATTGTTGGTTTATCCTATTGTTATAGTTTTAAAGAAACAATATAATTTTGGGATGTGTAATAAATAAAAAACATATTGAATTCAATAAACATTTCACAATAAATAATAGTATGATATTAAACCTATATAATCTCATCAATATTTAAATTTATAAATATATATTTAATTCAACCAATTTTATAAAATACAAAACTCTTTCATTTACTTCGTGGGTCTCTTTCTTATA
>NW_010966135.1:92928-93461 GCF_000463585.1 Tarenaya hassleriana | reverse complement strand
AAATAACGAGTCATACCTGATGAGTTTATCTATTGTTGGTTGATCATATTGTTAATTTCATAACTTCCACAAAAAGTGTCTAAATAATTCTTTTTGTATGTCATTAGAAAGCTTTTCTTAATAACTACGTATAGACACCATGGTCGCGCTGATCTATAACATGCGCTAAAAGTTATGAGCATATTTAGACAACACATTGATCTAGTCCCTACATATCGATAAAAATCGGCATCCATCTCTCGACGAATAATCCGATGATCTAAAAATCAATCCAAATTAATATCCATCGTCCGGTATGTGATCAGATGATTCAGAAGTCAACTCGAATCGCTAGCCACCGGCATATGGTAAACAATTCGAACCAAATAACGAGTCATGCCCGATGAGTTTATCTATTGTTGGTTGATCCTATTGTTATCTTGATATCTTCCATAAAACGTGTCTATATAATTCTTTCTTTATGTCATTAGAAAGCTTTTTTTAATAACTACATATAGACACCATGATCGCGCTGATCTAATATATGTGCTAAA
>NW_010966135.1:91538-92738 GCF_000463585.1 Tarenaya hassleriana | reverse complement strand
TTTATCTATTGTTGGTTTATCCTATTGTTAACTTCATAACTTCCGCAAAAAGTGTCCAAATAATTCTTTTTGTATGTCATTAGAATGCTTTTCTTAATAACTACGTATAGACACCATGGTCGCGCTGATCTATAACTTGCGCTAAAAGTTATGAGCATATTTAGACAATACATTGATCTAGTCCCTACATATCGATAAAAATCGGCATCCATCTCTCGACGAATAATATGATGATCTAAAAATCAATCCAAATTAATATCCATCGTCCGGTTTGTGATAAAAATCAATCCAAATTAATATCCATCGTCCGGTTTGTGATCTGATGATTCAGAAGTCGACTCGAATCGCTAGCCATCAGCATATGGTAAACAATTCAAACCAAATAACGAGTAATGTCCGATGAGTTTATCTATTGTTGGTTGATCCTATTTTTAACTTGATAACTTCCACAAAACGTGTCTAAATAATTCTTTCTTTATGTCATTAGAAAGCTTTTTTAATAACTAAGTATAGACACCATGATCACGCTGATCTAATATATGTGCTAAACGTTATGAGTATATTAAGACAACACATTTATCTAGTCCTTACATATCGATAAAAATCAGCATCCATCTCTCGACGAATAATCCGATGATCTAAAAATCAATCCAAATTAATATCCATCATTCGGTATGTGATCTGATGATTCAGTAGTCGACTCGAATCGCCAGTCCATCGGTATATGGTCAACAATTCGAACCAAATAACGAGTCATGCCCGATGAGTTTATCTATTGTTGGTTTATCCTATTGTTAACTTCATAACTCCCACAAAAAGTGTCTAAATAATTCTTTTTATATGTCATTAGAAAGCTTTTCTTAATAACTACGTATAGACACCATGGTCGCGCTGATCTATAACATGCGCTAAAAGTTATGAGCATACTTAGACAACACATTGATCTAGTTCCTACATATCGATAAAAATCGGCATCCATCTCTCGACGAATAATCCGATGATCTAAAAATCAATCCAAATTAATATCCTCGTCCGATATGTGATCTGATGATTCAGAAGTCGACTCGAATCGCTAGCCATCGGCATATGGTAAACAATTCGAACCAAATAACGAGTAATGCCCGATGAGTTTATCTATTGTTGGTTGATCCTATTGTTAACTTCATAACGTCCACAAAAAGTGTCCAAATAATTCTTTTT
>NW_010966135.1:89289-89642 GCF_000463585.1 Tarenaya hassleriana | reverse complement strand
CCGATGAGTTTATCTATTGTTGGTTGATCCTATTGTTAACTTGAAAACTTCCACAAAACGTGTCTAAATAATTCTTTCTTTATGTCATTAGAAAGCTTTTTTTAATAACTACGTATAGACACCATGATCGCACTGATCTATAACATGTGCTAAAAGTTATGAGCATATTTAGACAACACATTGATCTAGTTCCTACATATCGATAAAAATCGGCATCCATCTCTCGACGAATAATCCGATGATCTAAAAATCAATCCAAATTAATATCCTCGTCCGATACGTGATCTGATGATTCAGAAGTCGACTCGAATCGCTAGCCACCGGCATATGGTAAACAATTCGAACCAAATAAC
>NW_010966135.1:87629-88989 GCF_000463585.1 Tarenaya hassleriana | reverse complement strand
ATCCATCGTCCGGTATGTGATCTGATGATTCAGAAGTCGACTCGAATCGCTAGCCACCGGCATATGGTAAACAATTCGAACCAAATAACGAGTCATGCCCGATGAGTTTATCTATTGTTGGTTGATCTTATTGTTAACTTCATAGCTTCCATAAAACGTGTCCAAATAATTCTTTCTTTATGTCATTAGAAAGCTTTTTTAATAACTACGTATAGACACCATGATCGCGCTGATCTAATATATGTGCTAAACGTTATGAGCATATTAAGACAACACATTGATCTAGTTCCTACATATCGATAAAAATCGGCATCCATCTCTCGACGAATAATCCGATTATCTAAAAATTAATCCAAATTAATATCCATCGTCCGGTATGTGATCTGATGATTCAGAAGTCGACTCGAATCGCCAGCCACCGGCATATGGTAAACAATTCGAACCAAATAACGAGTCATGCCCGATGAGTTTATCTATTGTTGGTTGATCCTATTGTTAGCTTCATAACTTCCACAAAAAATGTCACAATAATTCTTTTTGTATGTCATTAGAAAGCTTTTCTTAATAACTACGTATAGACACCATGGTCGCGCTGATCTATAACATGTGCTTAAAGTTATGAGCATATTTAGACAACACATTGATCTAGTCCCTACATATCGATAAAAATCGGCATCCATCTCTCGACGAATAATCCGATGATCTAAAACTCAATCCAAATTAATATCCATCGTCCGATATGTGATCTGATGATTCAAAAGTCGACTCGAATCGCTAGCCACCAGCATATGGTAAACAATTCGAACCAAATAACGAGTCATGCCCGATGAGTTTATCTATTGTTGGTTGATCCTATTTTTAACTTGATAACTTCCACAAAACGTGATGAGGACATCGGAGCAGCCAACGACTTGGAGGCGGATGAGGATGGGAGCTTAACGGAAGGAGCTCTCCGGGATGATGAAGACTCGGCCTCTCAGGTGCCGGGAGAAGTTCCGAATGATCAACACGTTACACGATCATTCGAAGCCGCAAGAACGGGAAGTTATGTGCACCACGCGATGGCTCAACGAGCAAGCCATAGAACCGAGCCTCCCCTCACCCGTGCTAGAGCTCGAGCCCTTCGTGTCACGCTAACCAAGGCTGTCACTCAAAGTTCTTCACGGTTTCCGGGTTCACGACAACAATGGTGCATCATTATTCGGACGAGAAGTGACCCGGAACAATTTCAGCATTAAGTCCAAATTGCCTAAGGCCTAGAACACGACCTTAATCAATTTTCGGTCCAAGAAGAAGGCCCACGGTCCAGCCCATCAGCAGCCCAAAGGAAGGAGCTTTCCCAACAGCTCTTTTCTACCAC
>NW_010966135.1:85838-87526 GCF_000463585.1 Tarenaya hassleriana | reverse complement strand
AAAAATTGTAGAACCTTTGTTCTCTTTCTCCACTCAAAGTGTCGAGATTATCTTTGTGTCTTGGTGTGTCCGAGGCCTCTTCTCTTCGGTGTGTCCGAGAGACTTCTTCGGTGTGTCCGAGGAGATTGCGTTCGGTGTGTCCAACGCGCCCCTATCCTACGATTACCACCTCCATTCCTTTGAAACGTTTCTGAATTCGAGTGCCACTTTCGTGAGCCGGTGATTGGAATCGTTTCACCATAAATCCACTTCGATTACCCCTTGTTCCTCCGTGAATTCGAGAGCCACTTCCGTGAGCCGGTGATTGCGGTTGAACTCCCCTGCCCCATCCTTCTCGTGCGTACATCAAAACGTGTCTAAATAATTCTTTCTTTATGTCATTAGAAAGCTTTTTTAATAACTACGTATAGACACCATGATCGCGCTGATCTAATATATGTGCTAAACGTTATGAGCACATTAAGACAACACATTGATCTAGTCCCTATATATCGGTAAAAATCGGCATCCATCTCTCGACGAATAATCCGATGATCTAAAAATCAATCCAAATTAATATCCATCGTCCGATATGTGATCTGATGATTCAGAAGTCGACTCGAATCGCTAGCTACCGGCATATGGTAAACAATTCGAACCAAATAACGAGTCATGCCCGATGAGTTTATCTATTGTTGGTTGATCCTATTGTTATCTTGATAACTTCCACAAAACGTGTCTAAATAATTCTTTCTTTATGTCATTAGAAAGCTTTTTTTAATAACTACGTATAGACACCATGATCGCGCTGATCTATAACATGCGCTAAACGTTATGAGCATATTTAGACAACACATTGATCTAGTCCCTAAATATCGATAAAAATCGGGATCCATCTCTCGACGAATAATCCGATGATCTAAAAATCAATCCAAATTAATATCCATCGTCCGATATGTGATCTGATGATTCAGAAGTCGACTCGAATCGCTAGCCACCGGCATATGGTAAACAATTCGAACCAAATAACGAGTCATGCTCGATGAGTTTATCTATTGTTGGTTGATCCTATTTTTAACTTGATAACTTCCACAAAACGTGTCTAAATAATCCTTTCTTTTTGTCAATAGAAAGCTTTTTTAATAACTACGTATAGACACCATGATCGCGCTGATCTAATATATGTGCTAAACGTTATGAGCATATTAAGACAACACATTGATCTAGTCCCTACATATCGAAAAAAATCGGCATCCATCTCTCGACGAATAATCCGATGATCTAAAAATCAATCCAAATTAATATCCATCGTCCGGTATGTGATCTGATGATTCAGAAGTCGACTCGAATCGCCAGCCATCGGCATATGGTCAACAATTCGAACCAAATAACGAGTCATGCCCGATGAGTTTATCTATTGTTGGTTTATCCTATTGTTAACTTCATAACTTCCACAAAAAGTGTCCAAATAATTCTTTTTGTATGTCATTAGAAAGCTTTTCTTAATAACTACGTATAGACACCATGGTCGCACTGATCTATAACATGCACTAAAAGTTATGAGCATATTTAGACAACACATTGATCTAGTCCCTACATATCGATAAAAATCGGCATCCATCTCTCGACGAATAATCCGATGATCTAAAAATCAATTCAAATCAATATCCATCGTCCGATATGTGATCTGATGATTCAAAAGTCGACTA
>NW_010966135.1:83674-84570 GCF_000463585.1 Tarenaya hassleriana | reverse complement strand
CATAAAACGTGTCTATATAATTCTTTCTTTATGTCATTAGAAAGCTTTTTTTAATAACTACATATAGACACCATGATCGCGCTGATCTAATATATGCGCTAAACATTATGAGCATATTAAGATAACACATTGATCTAGTCCCTACATATCGATAAAAATCGGCATCCATCTCTCGACGAATAATCCGATGATCTAGAAATCAATCCAAATTAATATCCATCGTCCGGTATGTGATCTGATGATTCAGAAGTCGACTCGAATCGCTAGCCACCGACATATGGTAAAAAATTCAAACCAAATAACGAGTAATGCCCGTATTGTTGGTTAATCCTATTTTTAACTTGATAACTTCCACAAAACGTGTCTAAATAATTCTTTCTTTATGTCATTAGAAAGCTTTTTTAATAACTACGTATAGACACCATGATCGCGCGGATTTAATATATGTGCTAAACGTTATGAGTATATTAAGACAACACATTGATCTGGTCCCTACATATCGATAAAAATCGGCATCCATCTCTCGACGAATAATCCGATGATCTAAAAATCAATCCAAATTAATATCCATCGTCCGGTATGTGATCTGATGATTCAGAAGTCGACTCGAATCGCTAGCCACCGGCATATGGTAAACAATTCGAACCAAATAACGAGTCATGCCCGATGAGTTTATCTATTGTTGGTTGATCATATTGTTATCTTGATAACTTCCATAAAACGTGTCTAAATAATTCTTTCTTTATGTCATTAGAAAGCTTTTTTAATAACTACGTATAGACACCATGATCGCGCTGATCTATAACATGCGCTAAAAGTTATGAGCATATTTAGACCACACATTGATCTAGTCCCTACATATCGATAAAAATCGGCATCCATCTCTCGACGAATAA
>NW_010966135.1:78554-82939 GCF_000463585.1 Tarenaya hassleriana | reverse complement strand
ACTCGAATCGCTAGCCACCGGCATATGGTAAACAATTCGAACCTAATAACGAGTCAGGCCCGATGAGTTTATCTATTGTTGGTTGATCCTATTGTTAACTTGATAACTTCCACAAAACGTGTGCAAATAATTCTTCCTTTATGTCATTAGAAAGCTTTTTTAATAACTACGTATAGACACCATGATCGCGCTGATCTATAACATGCGCTAAAAGTTATGAGCATATTTAGACAACACATTGATCTAGTCCCTACATATCGATAAAAATCGGCATCCATCTCTCGACGAATAGATGATCTAAAAATCAATCCAAATTAATATCCATCATTCGGTATGTGATCTGATGATTCAGAAGTCGACTCGAATCGCCAGTCACCGGCATATGGTAAACAATTCGAACCAAATAACGAGTCATACCCGATGAGTTTATCTATTGTTGGTTTATCCTATTGTTAACTTCATAACTTCCACAAAAAGTGTCCAAATAATTCTTTTTGTATGTCATTAGAAAGCTTTTCTTAATAACTATCCCGTATCAAGGGCAGGTAGTCCACCACAACAGGGGCTAGATGCCCTGGTGGTCCCGGTGGAGGTGGGGGTGGAATACCCTCTGGTCTAGCTCCAGCCTGATGTGGCATGTTCATCTGGTACTGATGCCACATCGTATCAAAGAACTGCTGCTGGAACTCTGGTGGTGCATGCTCGGGTGGAGGGGGTTCTTCCCTCACCGGCAAACGGGCAGGTCTACCACGTCTCGGAGGCATCGGTACACTGCAGACAAGGGAAAAATTTCAGTTCTGGTGACTTCAGGATCATGTATAGATACGTTTGAAAACCTTCCTTTCAAAAATCGTTTGAAATCATAAACAGTGTTTCTGTGGGTTTCAAGCAATTTCTTCCCGTGGAAAGAACTGCTCTGATACCAAAAGCTGTGACACCCGTAACCCGTCTCCCGCTCACGAGTTGTGCCACATGGACGCCCAAATATATAATAAAATAGCGGGAATTTAAAAACATTTTATTTTATTACACACGCAGCGCAAAAACCAGTATATGTTTACAAACCCACGTACAGTAGTATACACACCAACATAAGGACGGTAACTGTAATAAAATACAAAGTCAGGTCACCGCCCGTACAAGCCAACATAAGTCCAAAGAAAGAAAAGTACATGATCCAGATAGCTCCTCACACGTCACCAGTACCCTCGTCCTGCTGCTGCCAATACTGCTCCGTGTCTGAAACGTTGCATAACAACGTCCATAAGCTACGTGCTTAGTGAGTACTTCGGGTTAGACCCGAAGATCATACTCAAATTGCAAATGGCCAAACACAAGCAATATTATACACATACTAGATATAAGTATATATATATATACACACTTCATGCCAGGAAAACACAGTTCACTCAATCGCACAAGTAATTCACTTATCACACACACTCAGTCCAAATGACAAGTCATCGGACTTAACCGTCAAATCATCTCTATGTGCATCGCACACATAGGATACCGCAAGGATCTGGTCTCACCAGTCCAGGACATATGTACACGAGTCATAACTCGACCCATCGGGTCTCTCAGTAATAACCGTACCGTCAAATCATCTCCACGTGTGCATCACACACGTGGGTAAGGACGCTCCATGTGCAACGCACATCCCCCGCTCTCCTCGGCAATCGCCGGAACAATAAAACACGCCATCCAAATCCCTACTCCATAAAACATAATACATCAACCATCCCCTCTGACATCGATGTCACCTCTCGATGCCAGAGCACCAGGTGCCTTCTCCAGGCCACCACCGACTATGTCGAGCGAAGTCAGTACACAACTGACAACCTCTCGCCGGCCGTCCGCCACGGAGAAACTCATTGGACCCGAGCTCAGGTCTTTCTGAGTTCCTTCGCATAACCTCGTCGGGAGAATCGCTCAATCCCGAGTCACGGGTAAATGTATTGCCAGTCTCTGCCGGGAGAATCACTCAATCCCGATCCCGTTCCATAGCTAGTGGAACGTTGGCGCGGTTACTGTGTAACCGTAGGATTTCCTCAACCCCGTGATAGCCGAATCACTCAAGACTATCACGTGTATCATCGGCTCCAAGCTCTGCCCGTGGGCAACCAATCACAATCATGTCTCCTCAATATGAAACCCGACCCGGGTCAGAGATCATAAAGAGGAGATCCCAACAATGCAACCATCGGGATATCACCTCCAACCCGCTACAATCACACGCTCAACCATATCCCGGCCCTCCGGAATAAGGTCTCACGCCATACCAACTACCCGATTCCCCAATCACATGCATTCATATATTATTATACTTCAATCGGATATACACACGTCCTTACTTGACATTTTGGTGATCTCGTTCCTTTACATTCATTTGATTCCTTTTATCCTCCGATCCGATCAAATTGGGTCCGACCATTCCGGATTACCAATTCAGCTCGTTCCGAAGGTTTTACTTACCGTAAGTCGGTTTCATTCAAGTTTCATGAGGTTCGGGTAGGAAACAGGTCAGGATTGATTGGGTATAGGGGTCGGTTGCGTCGGATCTCGCCCGAGCCGACGAAACGGACCGGAAGAAGGAAACAGGGGTCTGGACCGGACGGTCTGCCCGACTGGACCGGACGGTCTGCAGGTTTCAGACCGGACGGTCTGGAAAGTTGGACCGGACGGTCTGAGGGTTTCAGACCGGACGGTCTGGAAAATTGGACCGGACGGTCTGCAGGGTCCGGAACGGACGTTCCGAAAAACTCAGAACGGACGGGTCGAGGGCACTGGACCGGACGGTCTGGCGACTTAGACCGGACAGTCTGAGTTCGTCTTCCCCTAGAACGGACGGTCTCGACCTGGACCGGACGGTCTAGGCGAACCAGGGATTCCGAGTTTCGTATTTTCGCACCAAATTCAACATGCTATAGCTCAAAACAATCCTAGTAACATCAGGAACTCAAATCTAAGATCAATTTCATGCAATTTGCACTCAATACACGCAAATCTCCATTTTCAATTTGATTATCATTTTTGGGCATAATCCGAAACACTCACTTAGCTCAAATTCGAGCTCGGGGTTTTGTTGGGGATGTTCTGTAGGGTTGATTTCTGTGTTTATTTGTTGATTTCGATCGAAATCGGGGCTCCAATCGAAGGTTGAAGTTTTGGACTTTTGAGAGAGTTTGTGGAGAAGTGAGAGGGCGAAGTGAGAAGCGAAGAACGACGGAATGGGCGGACCTAGGGCGGTTCTCGCGTCCCAGAAGAAGCAGGAGGTGGCACACGCC
Organism: Tarenaya hassleriana; assembly: GCF_000463585.1. Lineage (NCBI taxonomy): Eukaryota > Viridiplantae > Streptophyta > Magnoliopsida > Brassicales > Cleomaceae > Tarenaya > Tarenaya hassleriana. The sequence continues at coordinate 79,652 of NW_010966135.1, read as the reverse complement.
GGAGAGAGGCCGAAATTGCGGCGGTGAGTCAACAGGAAGGAAGGCGGCGCGTGACCTGGCCAAGACCGCCGGAACGGACGGTCTGCTTGTCAGACCGGACGTTCTGGCCCGTTTTCGTCCGTTTTTCTCGCTCGTTTCGGTCCAATCCTTCGGGTCAACTTGGTTAGGGTCTAACTTAATATTTTAGGGACATTTTTATGACTTATATTTAATTTTCTAAAATTCGGTTCCATGGTGAAATTTACGGGTTATTACAAATAATCTGATGATCTAAAAATCAATCCAAATTAATATCCATCGTCCGGTATGTGATCTGATGATTCAGAAGTCGACTCGAATCGCTAGCCACCGGCATATGGTAAACAATTCGAACCAAATAACGAGTAATGCCCGATGAGTTTATCTATTGTTGGTTGATCCTATTTTTAACTTGATAACTTCCTTAAAACGTGTCTAAATAATTCTTTCTTTATGTCATTAGAAAGCTTTTTTAATAACTACGTATAGACACCATGATCGCGCTGATCTAATATATGTGCTAAACGTTATGAGTATATTAAGACAACACATTGATCTAGTCCCTACATATCGATAAAAATCGGCATCCATCTCTCGACGAATAATCCGATGATCTAAAAATATATCCAAATTAATATCCATCGTCCGGTATGTCATCTGATGATTCAGAAGTCGACTCGAATCGCTAGCCACCGGCATATGGTAAACAATTCGAACCAAATAACGAGTCATGCCCGATGAGTTTATCTATTGTTGGTTGATCCTATTGTTAACTTGATAACTTCTACAAAACGTGTCTAAATAATTCTTTCTTTATGTCATTAGAAAGCTTTTCTTAATAACTATGTATAGACACAATGGTCGCGCTGATCTATAACATGCTCAAAAAGTTATGAGCATATTTAGACACACATTGATCTAGTCCCTACATATCGATAAAAATCGGCATCCATCTCTCGACGAATAATCCGATGATCTAAAAATCAATCCAAATTAATATCAATCGTCCGATATGTGATCTGATGATTCAAAAGTCGACTAGAATCGCTAGCCACCGGCATATGGTAAACAATTCGAACC
>NW_010966135.1:76450-76997 GCF_000463585.1 Tarenaya hassleriana | reverse complement strand
ATTGATCTAGTCCCTACATATCGATAAAAATCGGCATCCATCTCTCGACGAATAATCCGATGATCTAAAAATCAATCCAAATTAATATCAATCGTCCGATATGTGATCTGATGATTCAGAAGTCGACTCGAATCGCCAGCCATCGGCATATGGTCAACAATTCGAACCAAATAACGAGTCATTTCCGATGAGTTTATCTATTGTTGGTTGATCCTATTGTTAACTTGATAATTTCTACAAAACGTGTCTAAATAATTCTTTCTTTATGTCATTAGAAAGCTTTTTTAATAACTATGTATAGACACCATGATCGCGCTGATCTAATATATGTGCCAAACGTTATGAGCATATTTAGACAACACATTGATCTAGTCCCTACATATCGATAAAAATCGGCATCCATCTCTCGACGAATAATCCGATGATCTAAATATCAATCCAAATTAATATCCATCGTCCGGTATGTGATCAGATGATTCAGAAGTCAACTCGAATCGCTAGCCACCGGCATATGGTAAACAATTCGAATTAAATAACGAGTCATGCC
>NW_010966135.1:75394-76250 GCF_000463585.1 Tarenaya hassleriana | reverse complement strand
ACAACACATTGATCTAGTCCCTACATATCGATAAAAATCGGCATCCAACTCTCGACGAATAATATGATGATCTAAAAATCAATCCAAATTAATATCCATCGTCCGGTAACTGATCTGATGATTCATAAGTCGACTCGAATCGCTAGCCATCGGCATATGGTCAACAATTCGAACCCAATAACGAGTCATGCCCGATGAGTTTATCTATTGTTGGTTGATCCTATTGTTAACTTCATAACTTCCACAAAAAGTGTTCAAATAATTCTTTTTGTATGTCATTAGAAAGCTTTTCTTAATAACTACATATAGACACCATGGTCGCGTTGATCTATAACCTGCGCTAAAAGTTATGAGCATATTTAGACAACACATTGATCTAGTCCCTACATATCGATAAAAATCGGCATCCATCTCTCGACGAATAATCCGATGATCTAAAAATCAATCCAAATTAATATCCATCGTCCGGTATGTGATCTGATGTTTCAGAAGTCGACTCGAATAGCCAGCCATCGGCATATGGTCAACAATTCGAACCAAATAACGAGTCATGCCCGATGAGTTTATCTATTGTTGGTTGATCCTATTGTTACTTCATAACTTCCACAAAACGTGTCCAAATAATTCTTTTTGTATGTCATTAGACAATAAAAATCGGCATCCATCTCTCGACGAATAATCCGATGATCTAAAAATCAATCCAAATTAGTATCCATCGTCCGGTATGTGATCTGATGATTCAGAAGTCGACTCGAATCGCCAGCCATCGGCATATGGTCAACAATTCGAACCAAATAACGAGTCATGCCCGATGAGTTTATCTATTGTTGGTTGAATCCTATTGTTAACTTGAAAA
>NW_010966135.1:68846-74201 GCF_000463585.1 Tarenaya hassleriana | reverse complement strand
TGCGCTAAAAGTTATGAGCATATTTAGACAACACATTGATCTAGTCCCTACATATCGATAAAAATCGGCATCCATCTCTCGACGAATAATCCGATGATCTAAAAATCAATCCAAATTAATATCCATCGTCCGGTATGTGATCTGATGATTCAGAAGTCGACTCGAATCACCAGCCGATCGGCATATGGTCATCAATTCGAACCAAATAACGAGTCATGCTCGATGAGTTTATCTATGGTTGGTTGACCCCATTTTTAACTTGATAACTTCCACAAAACGTGTCTATATAATTCTTTCTTTATGTTATTAGAAAGCTTTTTTTAATAACTACGTATAGACACCATGATCGCGCTGATCTAATATATGTGCTAAACGTTATGAGCATATTAAGACAACACATTGATCTAGTCCCTACATATCGATAAAAATCGGCATCCATCTCTCGACGAATAATCCGATGATCTAAAAATCAATCCAAATTAATATCCATCGTCCGGTATGTTATCTGATGATTTAGAAGTCGAATCGAATCGCCAGCCATCGGCATATGGTCAACAATTCGAACCAAATAATGAGTCATGCCCGATGAGTTTATCTATTGTTGGTTTATCATATTGTTAACTTCATAACTTTTGACAAAAAGTGTCCAAATAATTCTTTTTGTATGTCATTACAAAACTTTTCTTAATAACTACGTATAGTCACCATGGTCGCGCTGATCTATAACATGACTAAAAGTTATGAGCATATTTAGACAACACATTGATCTAATTCCTACATATCGATAAAAATCGGCATCCATCTCTCGACGAATAATCCGATGATCTAAAAATCAATCCAAATTAATATCCATCGTCCGGTATGTGATCTGATGATTCAGAAGTCGACTCGAATCGCTAGCCACCGGTATATGGTAAACAATTCGAACCAAATAACGAGTCATGCCTGATGAGTTTATCTATTGTCTGTTGATCCTATTGTTATCTTGATAACTTCCACAAAACGTGTCTATATAATTCTTTCTTTACGTCATTAGAAAGTTTTTGTTAATAACTACGTATAGACACCATGATCGCGCTGATCTAATATATGTGCTAAACGTTATGAGCATATTAAGACAACACATTGATCTAGTCCCTACATATCGATAAAAATCGGCATCCATCTCGACGAATAATCCGATGATTTAAAAATCAATCCAAATTAATATCCATCGTCCGGTATGTGATCTGATGATTCAGAAGTCGACTCGAATCGCTAGCCACCGACATATGGTAAACAATTCGAACCAAATAACGAGTCATGCCCGATGAGTTTATCTATTGTTGGTTAATCCTATTGTTTTCTTGGTAACTTCCACAAAACATGTCTATATAATTCTTTCTTTATGTCATTAGAAAGCTTTTTTTAATAACTACGTATAGACACCATGATCGCGCTGATCTAATATATGTGCTAAACGTTATGAGCATATTAAGACAACACATTGATCTAGTCCCTACATATCGATAAAAATCGGCATCCATCTCTCGACGAATAATCCGATGATCTAAAAATCAATCCAAATTAATATCCATCGTCCGGTATGTGATCTGATGATTCAGAAGTCGACTCGAATCGCCATCCATCGGCATATGGTCAACAATTCGAACCAAATAACGAGTCATGTCCGATGAGTTTATCTATTGTTGGTTGATCCTATTGTTAACTTGATAACTTCTACAAAACGTGTCTAAATAATTCTTTTTTTATGTCATTACAAAGCTTTTTTAATAACTACGTATAGACACCATGATCGCGCTGATCTAATATATGCACTAAAGGTTATGAGTATATTTAGACAACACATTGATCTAGTCCGTACATATCGATAAAAATCGGCATCCATCTCTCGACGAATAATCCGATGATCTAAAAATCAATCCAAATTGATATCCATCGTCCGATATGTGATCTGATGATTCAGAAGTCGACTCGAATCGCTAACCACAGGCATATGGTAAACAATTCGAACCAAATAACGAGTCATGCCCGATGAGTTTATCTATTGTTGGTTGATCCTTTTTTTAACTTGATAACTTTCACAAAACGTGTCTAAATGATTCTTTCTTTATGTCATTAGAAAGCTTTTTTAAAAACTACGTATAGACACCATGATCGCACTGATCTAATATATGTGCTAAACGTTATGAGCATATTAAAGACAACACATTGATATAGTCCCTACATATCGATAAAAATCGGCATCCATCTCTCGACGAATAATCCGATGATCTAAAAATCAATCCAAATTAATATCCATCGTCCAGTATGTGATCTGATGATTCAGAAGTCGACTCGAATCGCCAGCCACCGGCATATGGTAAACAATTCGAACCTGATAACGAGTCATGCCCGATGAGTTTATCTATTGTTGGTTGATCCTATTGTTAACTTCATAACTTCCACAAAAAGTGTTCAAATAATTCTTTTTGTATGTCATTAGAAAGTTTTTCTTAATAACTACGTATAGACACAATGGTCGCGCTGATCTATAACATGTGCTAAAAGTTATGAGCATATTTAGACAACTCATTGATCTAGTCCCTACATATCGATAAAAATCGGCATCCATCTCTCGACGAATAATCCGATGATCTAAAAATCAATCCAAATTAATATCCATCGTCCGGTATGTGATCTGATGATTCAGAAGTCGACTCGAATCGCTAGCCACCGGCATATGGTAAACAATTCGAACCAAATAACGAGTCATGCCCGATGAGTTTATTTATTGTTGGTTGATCCTATTGTTAACTTGATAACTTCCACAAAACGTGTCTAAATAATTCTTTCTTTATGTCATTAGAAAACTTTTTTAATAACTACGTATAGAGACCATGATCGCGTTGATCTAATATATGTGCTAAACGTTATGAGCATATTAAGACAACTCATTGATCTAGTCCCTACATATCGATAAAAATCGGCATCCATCTCTCGACGAATAATCCGATGATCTAAAAATCAATCCAAATTAATATCCATCGTCCGGTATGTGATCTGATGATTTACAAGTCGACTCGAATCGCTAGCCACCGGCATATGGTAAACAATTCGAACCAAATAATGAGTCATGCCCGATGAGTTTATCTATTGTTGGTTGATCCTATTGTTAACTTGATAACTTTCACAAAACGTGTCTAAATAATTCTTTCTTTATGTCGATGAGTCATGCCCGATGAGTTTATCTATTGTTGGTTGATCCTATTGTTAACTTGATAACTTTCACAAAACGTGTCTAAATAATTCTTTCTTTATGTCGTTAGAAAGCTTTTTTAATAACTACGTATAGACACCATGATCGCGCTGATCTAATATATGTGCTAAACGTTATGAGCATATTAAGACAACACATTGATCTAGTCCCTACATATCGATAAAAATCGGCATCCATCTCTCGACGAATAATCTGATGATCTAAAAATCAATCCAAATTAATATCCATCGTCCGGTATGTGATCTGATGATTCAGAAGTCGACTCGAATCGCCAGCTATCGGCATATGGTCAACAATTCGAACCAAATAACGAGTCATGCCCGATGAGTTTATCTATTGTTGGTTGATCCTATTGTTATCTTCATAATTTCCACAAAAAGTGTCCAAATAATTCTTTTTGTATGTCATTAGAAAGCTTTTCTTAATAATCTACGTATAGACATCATGGTCGTGGTGATCTATAACTTGCACTAAAGGTTATGAGCATATTTAGACAACACATTGATCTAGTCCCTACATATCGATAAAAATCGGCACCCATCTCTCGACGAATAATCCGATGATCTAAAAATCAGTCCAAATTAATATCCGTCGTCCGATATGTGATATGATGATTTAGAAGTCGACTCGAATCGCTAGCCACCGGCATATGGTAAACAATTCAAACCAAATAACGAGTCATACCCGATGAATTTATCTATTGTTGGTTGATCCTATTGTTATCTTGATAACTTCCATAAAACGTGTCTAAATAATTCTTTCTTTATGTCATTATAAAGCTTTTTTTAATAACTACGTATAGACACCATGATCGCGCTGATCTAATATATGTGCTAAACGTTATGAGCATATTTAGACCACACATTGATCTAGTCCCTACATATCGATAAAAATCGGCATCCATCTCTCGACGAATAATCCGACGATCTAAAAATCAATCCAAATTAATATCCATCATCCGGTATGTGATCTAATGATTCAGAAGTCGACTTGAATCGCTAGCCATCGGCATATGGTCAACAATTCGAACCAAATAACGAGTCATGCCCGATGAGTTTATCTATTGTTGGTTGATCCTATTGTTAACTTCATAACTTCCACAAAAAGTGTCCAAATAATTCTTTTTGTATGTCATTAGAAAGCTTTTCTTAATAACTACGTAAAGACACCATGGTCGCGCTGATCTATAACATGCGCTAAAAGTTATGAGCATATTTAGACAACACATTGATCTAGTCCCTACATATCGATAAAAATCGGCATCCATCTCTCGACGAATAATCCGATGATCTAAAAATCAGTCCAAATTAATATCCGTCGTCCGATATGTGATATGATGATTTAGAAGTCGACTCGAATCGCTAGCCACCTGCATATGGTAAACAATTCAAACCAAATAACGAGTCATATCCGATGAATTTATCTATTGTTGGTTGATCCTATTGTTATCTTGATAACTTCCATAAAACGTGTCTAAATAATTCTTTCTTTATGTCATTAGAAAGCTTTTTTTAATAACTACGTATAGACACCATGATCGCGCTGATCTAATATATGTGCTAAACGTTATGAGCATATTTAGACCACACATTGATATAGTCCCTACATATCGATAAAAATCGGCATCCATCTCTCGACGAATAATCCGATGATCTAAAAATCAATCCAAATTAATATCCATCGTCCGATATGTGATCTGATGATTCAGAAGTCGACTCGAATCGCTAGCCACCGGCATATGGTAAACAATTCGAACCAAATAACGAAGTATGCCCGATGAGTTTATCTATTGTTGGTTGATCCTATTGTGAACTTCATAACTTCCACAAAAAGTGTCCAAATAATTCTTTTTGTAAATCATTAGAAAGCTTTTCTTAATAACTACGTAAAGACACCATGATCGCACAGATATAATATATGTGCTAAAAGTTATGAGCATATTTAGACAACACATTGATCTAGTCCCTACATATCGATAAAAATCGGCATCCATCTCTCGACGAATAATCCGAAGATCTAAAAATCAATCCAAATTAATATCCATCGTCCGAGATGTGACATGATGATTCAGAAGTCGACTCGAATCGCTAGCCACC
>NW_010966135.1:65154-66859 GCF_000463585.1 Tarenaya hassleriana | reverse complement strand
ACCGGCATATGGTAAACAATTCGAACCAAATAACGAGTCATGCCCGATGAGTTTATCTATTGTTGGTTGATCCTATTTTTAACTTCATAACTTCCACAAAAAGTGTTCAAATAATTCTTTTTGTATGTCATTAGAAAGCTTTTCTTAATAACTACGTATAGACACTATGGTCGCGCTGATCTATAACATGCGCTACAAGTTATGAGCATATTTAGACAACACATTGATCTAGTCCCTACATATCGATAAAAATCGGCATCCATCTCTCGACGAATAATCCGATGATCTAAAAATCAATCCAAATTAATATCCATCGTCCGATATGTGATATGATGATTCAGAAGTCGACTCGAATCGCTAGCCACCGGCATATGGTAAACAATTCGAACCAAATAACGAGTCATGCCCGATGAGTTTATCTATTGTTGGTTGATCCTATTGTTAACTTGATAACTTCCACAAAACGTGTCTAAATAATTCTTTCTTTATGTCATTAGAAAGCGTTTTTTAATAACTACGTATAGACACCATGATCGCGATGATCTAATATATGTGCTAAACGTTATGAGCATATTTAGACCACACATTGATCTAGTCCCTACAGATCGATAAAAATCGGCATCCATCTCTCGACGAATAATCCGATGAACTAAAAATCAATCAAAATTAATATCCATCGTCCGATATGTGATCTGTTGATTCAGAAGTCGACTCGAATCGCTAGCCACCGGCATATGGTAAACAATTCGAACCAAATAACGAAGTATGCCCGATGAGTTTATCTATTGTTGGTTGATCCTATTGTTAACTTCATAGCTTCCACAAAACGTGTCCAAAAAATTCTTTCTTTATGTCATTAGAAAGTTTTTTTTAATAACTACGTAAAGACACTATGGTCGCGCATATCTAATATATGTGCTAAACGTTATAAGCATATTTAGACAACACATTGATCTAGTCCCTACATATCGATAAAAATCGGCATCCATCTCTCGACGAATAATCCGATGATCTAAAAATCAATCCAAATTAATATCCATCGTCCGGTATGTGATCTGATGATTCAGAAGTCAACTCGAATCGCCAGCCATCGGATATGGTCAACAATTCGAACCAAATAGCGAGTCATGCCCGATGAGTTTATCTATTGTTGGTTGATCCTATTGTTAACTTCATAACTTGCACAAAACGTGTCCAAATAATTCTTTCTTTATGTCATTAGAAAGTTTTTTTAATAACTACGTAAAGACACCATTATCGCGCAGATCTAATATATGTGCTAAAAGTTATGAGCATATTTAGACATCACATTGATCTAGTCCCTACATATCGATAAAAATCGGCATCCATCTCTCGACGAATAATCTGATGATCTAAAAATCAATCCAAATTAATATCCACCGTCCGGTATGTGATCTGATGATTCAGAAGTCGGCTCGAATCGCCAGCCATCGGCATATGGTTAACAATTCGAACATAATAACGAGTCATGCCCGATGAGTTTATCTATTGTTGGTTGATCCTATTGTTATCTTCATAATTTCCACAAAAAGTGTCCAAATAATTCTTTTTGTATGTCATTAGAAATCTTTTCTTAATACTACGTATAGACACCATGATAGCGCTGATCTATAACATGCGCTAAAAGTTATGAGCATATTTAGACAACACATTGATCTAGTCCCTACATATCGATAAAAATCGG
>NW_010966135.1:63265-64347 GCF_000463585.1 Tarenaya hassleriana | reverse complement strand
AGAAGTCGACTCGAATCGCCAGCCATCGGCATATGGTCAACAATTCGAACCAAATAACGAGTCATGACTGATGAGTTTATCTATTGTTGGTTGATCCTATTGTTAACTTGATAACTTCCACAAAACGTGTCTAAATAATTCTTTCTTTATGTCATTAGAAAACTTTTTTAATAACTACGTATAGAGACCATGATCGCGTTGATCTAATATATGTGCTAAACGTTATGAGCATATTTAGACAACATATTGATCTAGTCCCTACATATCGATAAAAATCGGCATCCATCTCTCGACGAATAATCCGATGATCTAAAAATCAATCCAAATTAATATCCATCGTCCGGTATGTGATCTGATGATTCAGAAGTCGACTCAAATCGCTAGCCACCGGCATACGGTAAACAATTCGAACCAAATAAGAGTCATGTCCGATGAGTTTATCTATTGTTGGTTGAATCCTATTTTTAACTTGAAAACTTCCACAAAACGTGTCTAAATAATTCTTTCTTTATGTCATTAGAAAGTTTTTCTTAATAGCTACGTATAGACACCATGGTCGCGCTGATCTATAACATGCGCTAAAAGTTATGAGCATATTTAGACAACACATTGATCTAGTCCCTACATATCGATAAAAATCGGCATCCAACTCTCGACGAATAATATGATGATCTAAAAATCAATCCAAATTAATATCCACCGTCCGGTATGTGATCTGATGATTCAGAAGTCGACTCGAATCGCCAGCCATCGGCATATGGGCAACAATTCGAACCAAATAGCGAGTCATGTCCGATGAGTTTATCTATTGTTGGTTGATCCTATTGTTAACTTCTTAACTTCCACAAAAAGTGTCCAAATAATTCTTTTTGTATGTCATTAGAAAGCTTTTCTTAATAATACATATAGACACCATTGACTCAGCCTCTGTAGTAGAATCTGCTATGGTGGCCTGTTTGGAACTCTTCCAACTAACAGCGCCTCCATTCAAGCAAAAGACATAGTCTGATTGCGATCTGTAGTCATCTTGGTCCGATTGGAAACTAGCATCGGTGTAACCCTTTACAGCGAGCTCGTCTTCC
>NW_010966135.1:59025-61877 GCF_000463585.1 Tarenaya hassleriana | reverse complement strand
AATTAATATCCATCGTCCGGTATGTGATCTGATGATTCAGAAGTCGACTCGAATCGCCAGCCATCGGCATATGGTCAACAATACGAACCAAATAACGAGTCATGTCCGATGAGTTTATCTATTGTTGGTTGATCCTATTGTTATCTTCATAATTTCAACAAAAAGTGTCCAAATAATTCTTTTTGTATGTCATTAGAAAGCTTTTATTAATAACTACGTATAGACACCATGGTCGCGCTGATCTATAACATGCGCTAAAAGTTATGAGCATATTTAGACAACACATTGATCTAGTCCCTACATATCGATAAAAATCGGCATCCATCTCTCGACGAATAATCCGATGATCTAGGCATATGGTCAACAATTCGAACCAAATAACGAGTCCTGCCCGATGAGTTTATCTATTGTTGGTTGATCCTATTGTTAACTTCATAACTTCCACAAAAAGTGTCCAAATAATTCTTTTTGTATGTCATTAGAAAGCTTTTCTTAATAATACATATAGACACCATTGTCGCGCTGATCTGTAACATGCGCTAAAAGTTATGAGCATATTTAGACAACACATTGATCTAGTCCCTACATATCGATAAAAATCGGCATCCATCTCTCGACGAATAATCCGATGATCTAAAAATCAATCCAAATTAATATCCATCGTCCGGTATGTGATGTGATGATTCAGAAGTCGACTCGAATCGCCAGCCATCGGATATGGTCAACAATTCGAACCAAATAGCGAGTCATGCCCGATGAGTTTATCTATTGTTGGTTGATCCTATTGTTATCTTCATAATTTCAACAAAAAGTGTCCAAATAATTCTTATTGTATGTCATTAGAAAGCTTTTCTTAATAATACGTATAGACACCATGGTCACGCTGATCTGTAACATGCGCTAAAAGTTATGAGCATATTTAGACAACACATTGATCTAGTCCCTACATATCGATAAAAATCGGCATCCATCTCTCGACGAATAATCCGATGATCTAAAAATCAATCCAATATAATATCCATCGTCCGGTATGTGATGTGATGATTCAGAAGTCGACTCGAATCGCCAGCCATCGGCATATGGTCAACAATTCGAACCAAATAACGAGTAATGTCCGATGAGTTTATCTATTGTTGGTTGATCCTATTGTTAACTTCATAACTTCCACAAAAAGTGTCCAAATAATTCTTTTTGTATGTCATTAGAAAGATTTTCTTAATAATACGTATAGACACCATTCTCGCGCTGAGACACCATGATCGCGCAGATCTAATATATGTGCTAAAAGTTATGAGCATATTTAGACAACACATTGATCTAGTCCCTACATATCGATAAAAATCGACATCCATCTCTCGACGAATAATCCGATGATCTAAAAATCAATCCAAATTAATATCCGTCATCCGGTATGTGATCTGATGATTCAGAAGTCGACTCGAATCGCCAGCCATCGGCATATGGTCAACAATTCGAACCAAATAACGAGTCATGCCCGATGAGTTTATCTATTGTTGGTTGATCCTATTGGTAACTTCATAACTTCTACAAAACGTGTCCAAATAAATTTTTCTTTATGTCATTAGAATGTTTTTTTTAATAACTACGTATAGACACCATGATCGCGCAGATCTAATATATGTGCAAAAAGTTATGAGCATATTTAGACAACACATTGATCTAGTCCTTACATATCGATAAAAATCGTCATTCATCTCTCGACGAATAATCCGATGATCTGAAAATCAATCCAAATTAATATCCATCGTCCAGTATGTGATCTGATGATTGAAAAGTCGACTTGAATCGCCAGCCATCGACATATGGTCAACAATTCGAACCAAATAACGAGTCATGCCCGATGAGTTTATCTATTGTTGGTTAATCCTATTGTTAACTTCATAACTTCCACAAAAAGTGTCCAAAAAATTCTTTCTGTATGTCATTAGAAAGATTTTTTTTAATAATTAGACACCATGGTCGCGTTAATCTAATATATGGCTGAAAGTTATGAGTATATTTAGACAACACATTGATCGAGTCCCTACATATCGATAAAATTCGGCATCCATCTCTCGACGGATAATCTGATGATCTGAAAAATGATTCAAATTAATATCCATAATCCAAAACTGATCTGATGACTCAGAACTTGACTCGAACCGCTAGCCATCGGCATATGGTCAACAATTCGAACCAAATGACGAGTCATGCCCGATGAGTTAATCTATTGTTGGTTGATCCTATTGTTAACTTCATAACTTCCACAAAACGTGTCCAAATAATTCTTTCTTTATGTTATTAGAAAGCTTTTTTTAATAACTACGTATAAACACCATGATCGCGCAGATCTAATATATGGCTGAAAGTTATGAGCATATTTAGACAACACATTGATCGAGTCCCTACATATCGACAAAATTAGGCATCCATCTCTCGACGGATAATCTGATGATCTGAAAAATGATTCAAATTAATATCCATCATCCAAAACTGATCTGATGAATCATAACTCGACTCGACCCGCTAGCCATCGGTATATGGTCAACAATTCGAACCAAATAGCGAGTCATGCCCGATGAGTTTATCTATTGTTGGTTGATCCTATTGTTAACTTCATAACTTCCACAAAAAGTGTCCAAATAATTCTTTTTGTATGTCATTAGAAAGCTTTTCTTAATAACTACGTATAGATACCGTGGTAGCGCTGATCTATAAAATGCGCTAAAAGGTATGAGCATATTTAGACAACACATTGATCTAGTCCCTACATATCGATAAAAATCGGCATCCATCTCTCGACAAATAATCCGATGATCTGAAAATCAATCCAAATTAATATCCATCGTCCG
>NW_010966135.1:57246-58974 GCF_000463585.1 Tarenaya hassleriana | reverse complement strand
CATATGGTCAACAATTCGAACCAAATAACGAGTCATGCCCGATGAGTTTATCTATTGTTGGTTGATCCTATTGTTAACTTGATAACTTCCACAAAACGTGATCTAAATAATTCTTTCTTTATGTTAGAAAGCTTTTTTTAATAACTATGTATAGACACCATGATCCGTTGATCTAATATATGTGCTAAACGTTATGAACATATTTAGAAAACACATTGATCTAGTCCCTACATATCGATAAAAATCGGCATCCATCTCTCGACGAATAATCCGATGATCTAATAATCAATCCAAATTAATATCCATCGTCCGGTATGTGATCTGATGATTGAGAAGTCGACTTGAATCGCCAGCCATCGGCATATGGTCAACAATTCGAACCAAATAATGAGTCATGCACGATGAGTTTATCTATTGTTGGTTAATCCTATTGTTAACTTCATAACTTCCACAAAAAGTATCCAAATAATTCTTTTTGTATGTCATTAGAAAGCTTTTCTTAATAACTACGTATAGACACCATGGTCGCGCTGATCTACAACATGCGCTAAAATTTATGAGCATATTTAGACAACACATTGATCTAGTCTCTACATATCGATAAAAATCGGCATCCATCTCTCGACAAATAATCCGATGATCTGAAAATCAATCCAAATTAATATCCATCGTTCGGTAACTGATCTGATGACTCAGAAGTTGACTCGAATCGCTAGCCATCATCATATAGTCAACAATTCGAACCAAATAAAGAGTCATATCCGATGAGTTTATCTATTGCTGGTTGATCCTATTGTTAACTTCATAACTTCCACAAAACGTGTCCAAATAATTCTTTCTTTATGTTATTAGAAAGCTTTTTTTAATAACTACGTATAAACACCATGTTCGCGCAGATCTAATATATGGCTGAAAGTTATGAGCATATTTAGACAACACATTGATCAAGTCCCTACATATCGACAAAATTAGGCATCCATCTCTCGACGGATAATCCGATGATCTGAAAAATGATTCAAATTAATATCCATCATCCAAAACTGATCTGTGAATCATAACTCGACTCGACCCGCTAGTCATCGGCATATGGTCAACAATTCGAACCAAATAGCGAGTCATGCCCGATGAGTTTATCTATTGTTGGTTGATCCTATTGTTAACTTCATAACTTCCACAAAAAGTGTCCAAATAATTCTTTTTGTATGTCATTAGAAAGCTTTTCTTAATAACTACGTATAGACACCATGGTCGCGCTGATCTATAACATGCGCTAAAAGTTATGAGCATATTTAGACAACACATTGATCTAGTCCCTACATATTGATAAAAATCGGCATCCATCTCATGACGAATAATCCGATGATCTAAAAATCAGTCCAAATTAATATCCATCGTCTCGTATATGATCTGATAATTCAGAAGTCGACTCGAATCGCTAGCCACCGGCATATGGTAAACAATTCGAACCAAATAAGAGTCATGTCCGATGAGTTTATCTATTGTTGGTTGATCCTATTGTTAACTTAATAGCTTCCACAAAACGTGTCCAAATAATTCTTTCTTTATGTCATTAGAAAATTTTTCTTAATAACTACGTAAAGACACCATGATCGCGCAGATCTAATATATGTGCTAAAAGTTATGAGCATATTTAGACAACACATTGATCTAGTCCCTACATATCGATAAAAATCGGCATCCATCTCTCGACGAATAATCCGATGATCT
>NW_010966135.1:55388-56732 GCF_000463585.1 Tarenaya hassleriana | reverse complement strand
AAATTAATATCCATCGTCTGGTATGTGATCTGATGATTCAAAAGTCGACTCGAATCGCTAGCGACCGGCATATGGTAAACAATTCGAACCAAATAACGAGTCATGCCCGATCAGTTTATCTATTGTTGGTTGATCCTATTGTTAACTTGATATCTTCCACAAAACGTGTCTAAATAATTCTTTCTTTATATTATTAGAAAGCTTTTTTTAATAACTACGTATCAACACCATGATCGCGCTGATCTATAACATGCGCTAAAAAGTTATGAGCATATTTAGAGAACACATTGATCTAGTCCTTACATATCGATAAAAATCGGCATCCATCTCTCGACGAATAATCCGATGATCTAAAAATCAATCCAAATTAATATCCATCGTCCGTATGTGATCTGATGATTCAGTAGTCGACTCGAATCGCTAGCCACCGGCATATGGTAAACAATTCGAACCAAATAACGAGTCATGCTTGATGAGTTTTCTATTGTTGGTTGATCCTATTGTTAATTTCATAGCTTCCACAAAACGTGTCCAAATAATTCTTTCTTTATGTCATTAGAAAGTTTTTTTTAATAACTACGTAAAGACACCATGATCGCGCAGATCTAATACATGTGCTAAACGTTATGAGCATATTTAGACAACACATTGATCTAGTCCCTACATATCGATAAAAATCGGCATCCATCTCTCGACGAATAATCCGATGATCTAAAAATCAATCCAAATTAATATCCATCGTCCGGTATGTGATCTGATGATTCAGAAGTCAACTCGAATCGCCAGCCATCGGATATGGTCAACAATTCGAACCAAATAGCGAGTCATGCCCGATGAGTTTATCTATTGTTGGTTGATCCTATTGTTAACTTCATAACTTCCACAAAAAGTGTCCAAATAATTCTTTTTGTATGTCATTAGAAAGTTTTTTTTAATAACTACGTATAGACACCATGATCGCGCAGATCTATAACATGCGCTAAAAGTTATGAGCATATTTAGACAACACATTGATCTAGTCCCTACATATCGATAAAAATTGGCATCCATCTCTAGACGAATAATTCAATGATCTGAAAATCAATCCAAATTAATATCCATCGTCCGGTATGTGATGTGATGATTGAAAAGTCAACTCGAATCGCCAGCCATCGGCATATGGTCAACAATTCGAACCAAATAACGAGTCATGCCCGATGAGTTTATCTATTGTAAGTTAATCCTATTGTTAACTTCATAACATCCACAAAAAGTGTCCAAATAATTCTTTATGTATGTCATTAGAAAGCTTTTCTTAATAACTACGTATAGACACCATGATCGCGCAGATCTTATATATGTGCT
>NW_010966135.1:51056-53990 GCF_000463585.1 Tarenaya hassleriana | reverse complement strand
TGTTAGAAAGCTTTTTTTAATAACTACGTATAGACACCATGATCGCGCTGATCTAATATATGTGCTAAACGTTATGAATTATGAACATATTTAGAAAACACATTGATCTAGTCCCTACATATCGATAAAAATCGGCATCCATCTCTCGACGAATAATCCGATGATCTAAAAATCAATCCAAATTAATATCCATCGTCCGGTATGTGATCTGATGATTGAGAAGTCGACTAGAATCGCCAGCCATCGGCATATGGTCAACAATTCGAACCAAATAACGAGTCATGCCCGATGAGTTTATCTATTGTAAGTTAATCATATTGTTAACTTCATAACATCCACAAAAAGTGTCCAAATAATTCTTTATGTATGTCATTAGAAAGATTTTTTTTAATAATTAGACACCATGGTCGCGTTAATCTAATATATGGCTGAAAGTTATGAGTATATTTAGACAACACATTGATCGAGTCCCTACATATCGATAAAATTCGGCATCCATCTCTCGACGGATAATCCGATGATCTGAAAAATGATTCAAATTTATATCCATCATCCAAAACTGATCTGATGACTCAGAACTTGACTCGAACCGCTAGCCATCGGCATATGGTCAACAATTCGAACCAAATAACGAGTCATGCCCGATGAGTTAATCTATTGTTGGTTGATCCTATTGTTAACTTTATAACTTCCACAAAAAGTGTCCAAATAATTCTTTTTGTATGTCATTAGAAAGCTTTTTTTAATAACTACGTATAGACACCATGATCGCGCTGATCTAATATATGTGCTAAACGTTATGAGCATATTAAAGACAACACATTGATATAGTCCCTACATATCGATAAAAATCGGCATCCATCTCTCGACGAATAATCCGATGATTTGAAAATCAATCCAAATTAATATCCATCGTCAGGTATGTGATCTGATGATTCAGAAGTCGACTCGAATCGCCAGCCATCGGCATATGGTCAACAATTCGAACCAAATAACGAGTCATGTCCGATGAGTTTATCTATTGTTGGTTGATCCTATTCTTAACTTGATAACTTCCACAAAACGTGTCTAAATAATTCTTTTTGTATGTCATTAGAAAGCTTTTTTTAATAACTACGTATAGACACCATGATCGCGCTGATTTATAACATGCGCTAAAAGTTATGAGCATATTTAGACAACACATTGATCTAGTCCCTACATATCGATAAAAATTGGCATCCATCTCTCGACGAATAATCCGATAATCTAAAAATCAATCCAAATTAATATCCATCGTCCGGTATGTGATTTGATGATTCAGAAGTCAACTCGAATTGTCAGCCATCGGATATGGTCAACAATTCGAACCAAATAGCGAGTCATGTCCGATGAGTTAATCTATTGTTGGTTGATCCTATTGTTAACTTGATAACTTCCACAAAACGTGTCCAAATAAATCTTTCTTTATGTTATTAGAAAGCTTTTTTTTAATAACTACGGATAAACACCATGATCGCGCAGATCTAATATATGGCTGAAAGTTATGAGCATATTTAGACAACACATTGATCGAGTCCCTACATATCGACAAAATTAGGCATCCATCTCTCGACGGATAATCCGATGATCTAAAAAATGAATCAAATTAATATCCATCATCCAAAACTGATCTGATGAATCATAACTCGACTCGACCCGCTAGACATCGGCATATGGTCAACAATTCGAACCAAATAGCGAGTCATGCCCGATGAGTTTATCTATTGTCGGTTGATCCTATTGTTAACTTCATAACTTCCACAAAAAGTGTCCAAATAATTCTTTTTGTATGTCATTAGAAAGCTTTTCTTAATAACTACTTATAGACACCATGGTCGCGCTGATCTATAACATGCGCTAAATGTTATGAGCATATTTAGACAACACATTGATCTAGTCCCTACATATTGATAAAAATCGGCATCCATCTCTCGACGAATAATCCGAAGATCTAAAAATCAATCCAAATTAATATCCATCGTCCGGTATGTGATCTGATGATTCAAAAGTCAACTCGAATCGCCAGCCATCATATATGGTCAACAATTCGAACCAAATAGCGAGTCATGCCCGATGAGTTTATCTATTGTTGGTTGATCCTATTGTTAACTTCATAACTTCCACAAAACGTGTCCAAATAATTCTTTCTTAATGTCATTAGAAAGCTTTTTTAATAACTACGTATAGACACCATGATCGCGCTGATCTATAACATGCCTAAATGTTATGAGCATATTTAGACAACACATTGATCTAGTCCCTACATATCGATAAAAATCGGTATCCATCTCTCGACGAATAATCCGATGATCTAAAAATCAATCCAAATTAATATCCATCGTCCGATATGTGATCTGATGATTCAAAAGTCGACTCGAATAGCTAGCCACCGGCATATGGTAAACAATTCGAACCAAATAACGAGTCATGCCCGATCAGTTTATCTATTGTTGGTTGATCCTATTGTTAACTTGATAACTTCCACAAAACGTGTCTAAATAATTCATTCTTTATATTATTAGAAAGCTTTTTTTTAATAACTACGTATAAACACCATGATAGCGAGAAAAATCGGCATCCATCTCTCGACGAATAATCCGATGATCTAAAAATCAATCCAAATTAATATCCATCGTCCGGTATGTGATCTGATGATTCAGAAGTCGACTCGAATCGCTAGCCACCGGCATATGGTAAACAATTCGAACCAAATAACGAGTCATGCTTGATGAGTTTTCTATTGTTGGTTGATCCTATTGTTAATTTCATAGCTTCCACAAAACGTGTCCAAATAATTCTTTTTGTAAATCATTAGAAAGCTTTTCTTAATAACTACGTATAGACACCATGATCACGCAGATCTAATATATGTGATAAAAGTTATGAGCATATTTAGACAACACATTGATCTAG
>NW_010966135.1:50192-50819 GCF_000463585.1 Tarenaya hassleriana | reverse complement strand
ATTAGAAAGCTTTTTTTAATAACTACGTATAAACACCATGATCGCGCTGATCTATAATATGCGCTAAAAGTTATGAGCATATTTAGACAACACATTGATCTAGCCCTACATATCGATAAAAATCGTCATTCATCTCTCGACGAATAATTCGATGATCTGAAAATCAATCCAAATTAATATCCATCGTCCCGTATGTGATCTGATGATTGAAAAGTCGACTCGAATCGCTAGCCACCGGCATATGGTAAACAATTCGAACCAAATAACGAGTCATGCCCGATGAGTTTATCTATTGTTGGTTGATCCTATTCTTAACTTGATAACTTCCACAAAACGTGTCTAAATAATTATTTCTTTATGTTATTAGAAAGCTTTTTTTAATAACTACGTATAAACACCATGATCGCGCTGATCTATAATATGCGCTAAAAGTTATGAGCATATTTAGACAACACATTGATCTAGTCCCTACATATCGATAAAAATTGGCATCCATCTCTCGACGAATAATCCGATGATCTAAAAATCAATCCAAATTAATATCCATCGTCCGGTATGTGATCTGATGATTCAGAAGTCAACTCGAATCGCCAGCCATCGGATATGGTCAACAATTCGAACCAAATA
>NW_010966135.1:49607-49873 GCF_000463585.1 Tarenaya hassleriana | reverse complement strand
TCGCTAGCCACCGGCATATGGTAAACAATTCGAACCAAATAACGAGTCATGCCCGATGAGTTTATCTATTGTTGGTTGATCCTATTGTTAACTTGATAACTTCCACAAAACGTGTCTAAATAATTCTTTCTTTATTTTATTAGAAAGCTTTTTTTTAATAACTACGTATAAACACCATGATCGCGCTGATCTATAACATGCGCTAAAAGTTATGAGCATATTTAGACAACACATTGATCTAGTCCCTACATATCGATAAAAATCGG
>NW_010966135.1:46748-49469 GCF_000463585.1 Tarenaya hassleriana | reverse complement strand
GATCAATGTGTTGTCTAAATATGCTCATAACGTTTAGCACATATATTAGATCTGCGCGATCATGGTGTCTTTACGTAGTTATTAAAAAAAACTTTCTACGATGGATATTAATTTGGATTGATTTTTAGATCATCGGATTATTCGTCGAGAGATGGATGCCAATTTTTATCGATATGTAGGGACTAGATCAATGTGTTGTCTAAATATGCTCATAACTTTTAGCGCATATTATAGATCAGCGCGATCATGGTGTTTATACGTAGTTATTAAAAAAAGCTTTCTAATAACATAAAGAAATAATTATTTAGACACGTTTTGTGGAAGTTATCAAGTTAAGAATAGGATCAACCAACAATAGATAAACTCATCGGGCATGACTCGTTATTTGGTTCGAATTGTTTACCATATGTCGGTGGCTAGCGATATGGTCAACAATTCGAACCAAATAACGAGTCATGCCCGATGAGTTTATCTATTGTTGGTTGATCCTATTGTTAACTTCATAACTTCCACAAAAAGTGTCCAAATATTTCTTTTTGTATGTCATTAGAAAGCTTTTCTTAATAACTACGTATAGACACTATGGTCGCGCTGATCTATAACATGCGCTAAAAGTTATGAGCATATTTAGACAACACATTGATCTAGTCCCTACATATCGATAAAAATCGGCATCCATCTCTCGACGAATAATCCGATGATCTAAAAATCAATCCAAATTAATATCCATCGTCCGATATGTGATCTGATGATTCAAAAGTCGACTCGAATCGCTAGCCACCGGCATATGGTAAACAATTCGAACCAAATAACGAGTCATGCCCGATGAGTTTATCTATTGTTGGTTGATCCTATTGTTAACTTGATAACTTCCACAAAACGTGTCTAAATAATTATTTCTTTATGTTATTAGAAAGCTTTTTTTTATAACTACGTATAAACACCATGATCGTGCTGATCTATAACATGCGCTAAAAGTTATTAGCATATTTAGACAACACATTGATCTAGTCCCTACATATCGATAAAAATCGGCATCCATCTCTCGACGAATAATCCGATGATCTAAAAATCAATCCAAATTAATATCCATCGTCCGGTATGTGATCTGATGATTCAGAAGTCGACTCGAATCGCCAGCCATCGGCATATGGTTAACAATTCGAACCAATTAGCGAGTCATGCCCGATGAGTTTATCTATTGTTGGTTGATCCTATTGTTAACTTCATAACTTCCACAAAACGTGTCCAAATAAATCTTTCTTTATGTTATTAGAAAGCTTTTTTTTAATAACTACGGATAAACACCATGATCGCGCAGATCTAATATATGGCTGAAAGTTATGAGCATATTTAGACAACACATTGATCGAGTCCCTACATATCGACAAAATTAGGCATCCATCTCTCGACGGATAATCCGATGATCTGAAAAATGAATCAAATTAATATCCATCATCCAAAACTGATCTGATGAATCATAACTCGACTCGACCCGCTAGACATCGGCATATGGTCAACAATTCAAACCAAATAGCGAGTCATGCCCGATGAGTTTATCTATTGTTGGTTGATCCTATTGTTAACTTCATAACTTCCACAAAAATCTAGTCCCTACATATTGATAAAAATCGGCATCCATCTCTCGACGAATAATCCGATGATCTAAAAATCAGTCCAAATTAATATCCATCGTCTGGTATATGATCTGATAATTCAGAAGTCGACTCGAATCGCTAGCGACCGGCATATGGTAAACAATTCGAACCAAATAACGAGTCATGCCCGATGAGTTTATCTATTGTTGGTTGATCCTATTGTTAACTTCATAACTTCCACAAAAAGTGTCCAAATAATTCTTTTTGTATGTCATTAGAAAGCTTTTCTTAATAACTACGTATAGACATCATGGTCGTGCTGATCTATAACATGCGCTAAAAGTTATGAGCATATTTAGACAACACATTGATCTAAACTCTACATATCGATAAAAATCAGCATCCATCTCTCGACGAAAAATCCGATGATCTAAAAATCAATCCAAATTAATATCCATCGTCCGGTATGTGATCTGATGATTCAGAAGTCGACTCGAATCGCCAGCCATCGGCATATGGTCAACAATTCAAACCAAATAACGAGTCATGCCCCATGAGTTTATCTATTGTTGGTTGATCCTATTGTTAACTTCATAACTTCCACAAAAAGTGTCCAAATAATTCTTTTTGTATGTCATTAGAACGCTTTTTTTAATAACTACGTATAGACACCATGATCGCGTTGATCTATAACATGCGCTAAATGTTATGAGCATATTTAGACAACACATTGATCTAGTCCCTACATATCGATAAAAATTGGCATCCATCTCTCGACGAATAATCCGATGATCTAAAAATCAATCCAAATTAATATCCATCGTCCGATATGTGATCTGATGATTCAAAAGTCGACTCGAATCGCTAGCCACCGGCATATGGTAAACAATTCGAACCAAATAACGAGTCATGCCCGATGAGTTTATCTATTGTTGGTTGATCCTATTGTTAACTTGATAACTTCCACAAAACGTGTCTAAATAATTCTTTCTTTATATTATAAAACTTTTTTTAATAACTACGTATAGACACCATGATCGCGCTGATCTAATATATGTGCTAAACGTTATGAGCATATTTAGACAACACATTGATCTAGTCCCTACATATCGATAAAAATCGG
>NW_010966135.1:45191-46673 GCF_000463585.1 Tarenaya hassleriana | reverse complement strand
ATTCAGAAGTCGACTCGAATCGCTAGCCACCGGCATATGGTAAACAATTCGAACCAAATAACGAGTCATGCTTGATGAGTTTTCTATTGTTGGTTGATCCTATTGTTAATTTCATAGCTTCCACAAAACGTGTCCAAATAATTCTTTCTTTATGTCATTAGAAAGTTTTTTTTAATAACTACGTAAAGACACCATGATCGCGCAGATCTAATATATGTGCTAAACGTTATGAGTATATTTAGACAACACATTCATCTAGTCGCTACATATCGATAAAAATCGGCATCCATCTCTCGACGAATAATCCGATGATCTAAAAATCAATCCAAATTAATATCCATCGTCCGGTATGTGATCTGATGATTCAGAAGTCGACTCGAATCGCCAGCCATCGGCATATGGTCAACAATTCGAACCAAATAACGAGTCATGCCCGATGAGTTTATCTATTGTTGGTTGATCCTATTGTTAATTTCATAGCTTCCACAAAACGTGTCCAAATAATTCTTTCTTTATGTCATTAGAAAGTTTTTTTTAATAACTACGTAAAGACACCATGATCGCGCAGATCTAATATATGTGCTAAACGTTATGAGTATATTTAGACAACACATTGATCTAGTCCCTACATATCGATAAAAATCGTCATTCATCTCTCGACGAATAATTCGATGATCTGAAAATCAATCCAAATTAATATCCATCGTCTCGTATGTGATCTGATGATTGAAAAGTCGACTCGAATCGCTAGCCACCGACATATGGTAAACAATTCGAACCAAATAACGAGTCATGCCCGATGAGTTTATCTATTGTTGGTTGATCCTATTCTTAACTTGATAACTTCCACAAAACGTGTCTAAATAATTATTTCTTTATGTTATTAGAAAGCTTTTTTTTAATAACTACGTATAAACACCATGATCGCGCTGATCTATAATATGCGCTAAAAGTTATGAGCATATTTAGACAACACATTGATCTAGTCCCTACATATCGATAAAAATTGGCATCCATCTCTCGACGAATAATCCGATGATATAAAAATCAATCCAAATTAATATCCATCGTCCGGTATGTGATCTGATGATTCAGAAGTCAACTCGAATCGCCAGCCATCGGATATGGTCAACAATTCGAACCAAATAACGAGTCATATCCGATGAGTTTATCTATTAGGGGTTGATCCAATTGTTAACTTGATAACTTCCACAAAACGTGTCTAAATAATTCTTTCTTTATGTCATTAGAAAGTTTTTTTTAATAACTACGTAAAGACACCATTATCGCGCAGATCTAATATATGTGCTAAACGTTATGAGTATATTTAGACAACACATTGATCTAGCCCTACATATCGATAAAAATCGTCATTCATCTCTCGACGAATAATTCGATGATCTGAAAATCAATCCAAATTAATATCCATCGTCCGGTATGTGATCTGATGATTCAGAAGTCGACTCGAATCGCCAGCCATCG
>NW_010966135.1:44710-45098 GCF_000463585.1 Tarenaya hassleriana | reverse complement strand
GCATGCATTACATCAGCGCGACCATGGTGTCTATACGTAATTATTAAAAAAAGCTTTCTAATGACATAAAGAAAGAATTATTTGAACACGTTTTGTGGAAGCTATGAAGTTAACAATAAGATCAACCAATAATAGATAAACTCATCAAGCATGACTCGTTATTTGGTTCGAATTGTTTACCATATGCCGGTGGCTAGCGATTCGAGTCGACTTCTGAATCATCAGATCACATACCGGACAATGGATATTAATTTGGATTGATTTTTTTTATACGTAGTTATTAAAAAAAAGCTTTCTAATAACATAAAGAAAGATTTATTTGGACACGTTTTGTGGAAGTTATGAAGTTAACAATAGGATCAACCAACAATAGATTAACTCATCGGAC
>NW_010966135.1:44153-44491 GCF_000463585.1 Tarenaya hassleriana | reverse complement strand
AAACGTTATGAGCATATTTAGACAACACATTGATCTAGTCCCTACATATCGATAAAAATCGGCATCCATCTCCCGACGAATAATCCGATGATCTAAAAATCAATCCAAATTAATATCCATCGTCCGATATGTGATCTGATGATTCAGAAGTCGACTCGAATCGCCAGCCATCGGCATATGGTCAACAATTCGAACCAAATAACGAGTCATGCCCGATGAGTTTAATCGACATATGGTCAACAATTCGAACAAAATAACGAGTCATGCCCGATGAGTTTATCTATTGTTGGTTAATCCTATTGTTAACTTCATAACTTCCACAAAAAGTGTCCAAATAA
>NW_010966135.1:41779-43386 GCF_000463585.1 Tarenaya hassleriana | reverse complement strand
TAAAAGTTATGAGCATATTTAGACAACACATTGATCTAGTCCCTACATATCGATAAAAATCGGCATCCATCTCTCGACGAATAATCCGATGATCTAAAAATCAATCCAAATTAATATCCATCGTCCGGTATGTGATCTGATGATTCAGAAGTCGACTCGAATCCCTAGCCACCGGCATATGGTAAACAATTCGAACCAAATAACGAGTCATGCCCGATGAGTTTTCTATTGTTGGTTGATCCTATTGTTAATTTCATAGCTTCCACAAAACGTGTCCAAATAATTTTTTCTTTATGTCATTAGAATGTTTTTTTTAATAACTACGTATAGACACCATGATCACGCAGATCTAATATATGTGATAAAAGTTATGAGCATATTTAGACAACACATTGATCTAGTCCCTACATATCGATAAAAATCGTCATTCATCTCTCGAAGAATAATCCGATGATCTGAAAATCAATCCAAATTAATATCCATCGTCCGGTATGTGATCTGATGATTGAAAAGTCGACTCGAATCGCCAGCCATCGACATATGGTCAACAATTCGAACAAAATAACGAGTCATGCCCGATGAGTTTATCTATTGTTGGTTAATCCTATTGTTTATGTTATTAGAAAGCTTTTTTTAATAACTACGTATAAACACCATGTTCGCGCAGATCTAATATATGGCTGAAAGTTATGAGTATATTTAGACAACACATTGATCGAGTCCCTACATATCGACAAAATTAGGCATCCATCTCTCGACGGATAATCCGATGATCTGAAAAATGATTCAAATTAATATCCATCATCCAAAACTGATCTGATGACTCAGAACTTGACTCGAACCGCTAGCCATCGGCATATGGTCAACAATTCGAACCAAATAATGAGTCATGCCCGATGAGTTAATCTATTGTTGGTTGATTCTATTGTTGACTTCATAACTTCCACAAAACGTGTCCAAATAAATCTTTCTTTATGTCATTAGAAAGTTTTTTTAATAACTACGTATAGACACCATGATCGCGCAGATCTAATATATGCGCTAAAAGTTATGAGCATATTTAGACAACACATTGATCTAGTCCCTACATATCGATAAAAATCGGCATCCATCTCTCGACAAATAATCCGATGATCTGAAAATCAATCCAAATTAATATCCATCGTCCGGTAACTGATCTGATGACTCAGAAGTTGACTCGAATCGCTAGCCATCAACATATAGTCAACAATTCGAACCAAATAGAGAGTCATATCCGATGAGTTTATCTATTGTTGGTTGATCCTATTGTTAACTTCATAACTTCCACAAAACGTGTCCAAATAATTCTTTCTTTATGTTATTAGAAAGCTTTTTTTTAATAACTACGTATAAACACCATGGTCGCGCTGATCTAATATATGGCTGAAAGTTATGAGCATATTTAGACAACACATTGATCGAGTCCCTACATATCGACAAAATTAGGCATCCATCTCTCGACGGATAATCCGATGATCTGAAAAATGATTCAAATTAATATCCATCATCCAAAATTGATCTGATGAATCATAACTCGACTCGACCCGCTAGCCATCGGCATATGGTCAACAATTCGAACCAAATAA
>NW_010966135.1:39795-41711 GCF_000463585.1 Tarenaya hassleriana | reverse complement strand
ATATTTAGACAACACATTGATCGAGTCCCTACATATCGACAAAATTAGGCATCCATCTCTCGACGGATAATCCGATGATCTAAAAAATGATTCAAATTAATATCCATCATCCAAAATTGATCTGATGAATCATAACTCGACTCGACTCGCTAGCCATCGGCATATGGTCAACAATTCGAACCAAATAACGAGTCATGCCCGATGAGTTAATCTATTATTGGTTGATCCTATTGTTAACTTCATAACTTCCACAAAACATGTCCAAATAATTCTCTCTTTATGTCATTAGAAAGCTTTTCTTAATAACTACGTATAGACACCATGGTCGCGCTGATCTATAACATGCGCTAAAAGTTATGAGCATATTTAGACAACACATTGATCTAGTCCCTACATATCGATAAAAATCGGCATCCATGTCTCGACAAATAATCCGATGATCTGAAAATCAATCCAAATTAATATCCATCGTCCGGTAATTGATCTGATGACTCAGAAGTTGACTCGAATCGCTAGCCATCAGCATATAGTCAACAATTCGAACCAAATAAAGAGTCATATCCGATGAGTTTATCTATTGTTGGTTGATCCTATTGTTAACTTCATAACTTCCACAAAACGTGTCCAAATAATTCTTTCTTTATGTTCTTAGAAAGCTTTTTTTAATAACTACGTATAAACACCATGATCGCGCAGATCTAATATATGGTTGAAAGTTATGAGCATATTTAGACAACACATTGATCGAGTCCCTACATATCGACAAAATTAGGCATCCATCTCTCGACGGATAATCCGATGATCTAAAAAATGATTCAAATTAATATCCATCATCCAAAATTGATCTGATGAATCATAACTCGACTCGACTCGCTAGCCATCGGCATATGGTCAACAATTCGAACTAAATAACGAGTCATGCCCGATGAGTTAATCTATTGTTGGTTGATCCTATTGTTAACTTCATAACTTACACAAAACATGTCCAAATAATTCTCTCTTTATGTCATTAGAAAGCTTTTCTTAATAACTACGTATAGACACCATGGTCGCGCTGATCTATAACATGCGCTAAAAGTTATGAGCATATTTAGACAACATATTGATCTAGTCCCTACATATCGATAAAAATCGGCATCCATCTCTCGACAAATAATCCGATGATCTGAAAATCAATCCAAATTAATATCCATCGTCCGGTAACTGATCTGATGACTCAGAAATTGACTCGAATCGCTAGCCATCTCCATATAGTCAACAATTCGAACCAAATAAAGAGTCATATCCGATGAGTTTATCTATTGTTGGTTGATCCTATTGTTAACTTCATAACTTCTACAATACGTGTCCAAATAATTCTTTCATTATGTTATTAGAAAGCTTTTTTTAATAACTACGTATAAACACCATGATCGCGCAGATCTAATATATGGCTGAAAGTTATGAGCATATTTAGACAACACATTGATCGAGTCCCTACATATCGACAAAATTTGTCATCCATCTCTCGACGGATAATCCGATGATCTGAAAAATGATTCAAATTAATATCCATCATCCAAAACTGATCTGATGAATCAGAACTCGACTCGACCCGCTAACCGTCGGCATATGGTCAACAATTCGAACCAAATAACGAGTCATGCCCGATGAGTTAATCTATTATTGGTTGATCCTATTGTTAACTTCATAACTTCCACAAAACATGTCCAAATAATTCTCTCTTTATGTCATTAGAAAGCTTTTCTTAATATACGAAGACACCCTGGTCGCGCTGATCTATAACATGCCTAAAAGTTATGAGCATATTTAGACAACACATTGATCTAGTCCCTACATATCGATAAAAATCGGCTTCCATCTCTCGACGAATAATCCGATGATGTAAAAATCAATCCAAATTAATATCCATCGTC
>NW_010966135.1:37914-39343 GCF_000463585.1 Tarenaya hassleriana | reverse complement strand
TATCTATTGTTGGTTGATCCTATTGTTAACTTCATAACTTCCACAAAACGTGTCCAAATAATTCTTTCTTTATGTTATTAGAAAGCTTTTTTTAATAACTACATATAAACACCATGATCACGCAGATCTAATATATGGCTGAAAGTTATGAGCATATTTAGACAACACATTGATCGAGTCCCTACATATCGACAAAATTCGGCATCCATCTCTCGACGGATAATCCGATGATCTGAAAAATGATTCAAATCCATCATCCAAAACTGATCTGATGAATCAGAACTCGACTCAACCCGCTAGCCATCGGCATATGGTCAACAATTCGAACCAAATAACGAGTCATGCCCGATGAGTTAATCTATTGTTGGTTGATCCTATTGTTAACTTCATAACTTCCACAAAACATGTCCAAATAATTCTCTCTTTATGTCATTAGAAAGCTTTTCTTAATAATTACGTATAGACACCATGGTCGCGCTGATCTAATACATGCGTTAAAAGTTATGAGCATATTTAGACAACACATTGATCTAGTCCCTACATATTGATAAAAATCGGCATCCATCTCTCGACGAATAATCCGATGATCTGAAAATCAATCCAAATTAATATCCATCGTCCAGTAGCTGATCTGATGACTCCGAAGTTGACTCGAATCGCTAGTCATCTACATATGATCAACATCGAACCAAATAATGAGTCATACCTGATGAGTTTATCTATTGTTGGTTGATCCTATTGTTAACTTCATAACTTCCACAAAACGTGTCTAAATAATTCTTTCTTTATGTCATTAGAAAGCTTTTTTTAATAACTATGTATAGACACCATGGTCGCGCTGATCTAATACATGCGTTAAAAGTTATGAGCATATTTAGACAACACATTGATCTAGTCCCTACATATCGATAAAAATCGGCATCCATCTTTCGACGAATAATACGATGATCGAAAAATCAATCCAAATTAATATCCATCGTCCGTATGTGATCTGATGATTCCGAAGTCGACTGAATCGCTAGCCATCGGCATATGGTCAACAATTCGAACTAAATAACGAGTCATGCCCGATGAGTTAATCTATTGTTGGTTGATCCTATTGTTAACTTGATAACATCCACAAAACGTGTCTAAATAATTCTTTCTTTATGTCATTAGAAAGTTTTTTTTAATAACTACGTAAAGACACCATGATCGCGCAGATCTAATATATGTGCTAAAAGTTATGAGCATATTTAGACAACACTTTGATCAAGTCCCTATATATCGATAAAAATCGGCATCCATTTCTCGACGAATAATCCGATGATCTGAAAATCAATCCAAATTAATATCCGTCGTCCGGTATGTGATCTGATGATTCAGAAGTCGACTCGAATCGCCAACCATCGACATATGGTCAACAATTCGAACCAAATAACGAGTCATG
>NW_010966135.1:35053-36820 GCF_000463585.1 Tarenaya hassleriana | reverse complement strand
CCATCGGCATATGGTCAACAATTCGAACCAAATAACGAGTCATGCCCGATGAGTTTATCTATTGTTGGTTGATCCCATTGTTAACTTCATAGCTTCCACAAAACGTGTCCAAATAATTGTTTCTTTATGTCATTAGAAAGTTTTTTTTAATAACTATGTAAAGACACCATGATCGCGCAGATCTAATATATGTACTAAAAGTTATGAGCATATTTAGACAACACATTGATCAAGTCCTTATATATCGATAAAAATCGGCATCCATCTGTCGACGAATAATCCGATGATCTGAAAATCAATCCAAATTAATATCCATCGCCCGGTATGTGATCTGATGATTCAGTATGCTTCTTCAATCGCGAAGGGAACGGAACGGGTGGTACATATGGTGGAGGAGCTATATATGGCGGTTCGGCTTCCTCTACATGCACATTAGATGTCTCGTGAGCTATGGCTTTCCCTTTCTCATCAGCAGTGTGTCTAGACGTCGTCCCTTTTTCTGTGGTAGTAATAGGGACCGTCTCAGGCAGACTCTCTCCACTTATAAGCTGAATGGCATTGACGTGTTCTCGTGGATTCGGTTCGGGCTTTCCAGGAAATGTGCCCTCCTGTCTAGAGGGTTCTGATGCAAGCTGCGCAATCTGCATGTCCACATGCTTCAGATGAGCCTCGAATCCATCTAATCTCCTCTCAAAAGTGTCTTGCCTGACTTTTATACTCTGTATCTCGGTCTTCAACTCAGTAAATGATGTCTTCTTCTGATCGAGCATTAGTTGGGAAAACATCGTCTTGATGTTCGCTTCATCATTCTTCGCAGGTTGAGGTGCTCGGTAACCCTGATTCTGCTGCCCGTATCCTAGATTCTGCTGCTCATATCCCTGATTCTGCACCTGAAAACGTGACTGAGTGAAGCCCGGTGGATTCTGAGGGATTCTGGGGACGCCCTGCTGCTGCGCATTCAATGATCCGCTCGGGTTTCCGTAGGAGAAACCAGGATGATTCCTGGGCGCATTCGGGTTGTAGAGATTAGAAGGATTCTGGTACTGATTCCTTCCAATGTAGTTGACGTCCTCAACCGGTTCTTCCTCTGATGTGGCCTGATCAACCAGAAACATACCAGGCTGGACTTTCTGCGGGATAGACGTATTCTTGAGTCCCATATGCTGCTTGATCGCCGATAAATCAGACATGACTGCCTTCAAAGCAGCGGACTCGCCCAAATATACCCGTCCTGTAGAGCATCTGATGCTATCTCCTGACATCCCTCTTGCTTTAGCCATCTTCGCAATCTGCATCGCTATCCATCGGCATATGGTCAACAATTCGAACCAAATAACGAGTCATGCCCGATGAGTTTATCTATTGTTGGTTGATCCTATGGGTAACTATATAACTTCTACAAAACGTGTCCAAATAATTTTTTCTTTATGTAATTAGAAAGTTTTTTTTGATAACTACGTATAGACACCATGATCGCGCAGATCTAATATATATGCTAAAAGTTATGAGCATATTTAGACAACACATTGATCTAATCCCTACATATCGATAAAAATCAGCATCCATCTCTCGACGAATAATCCGATGATCTAAAAATCAATCCAAATTAACATCCATCGTCTGATATGTGATCTGATGATTGAGAAGTCGACTCGAATCGCCAGCCATCGACATATGGTCAACAATTCGAACCAAATAACGAGTCATGCCCGATGAGTTTATCTATATTTGGTTAATCCTATTGTTAACTTCATAACTTCCACAAAA
>NW_010966135.1:30439-34664 GCF_000463585.1 Tarenaya hassleriana | reverse complement strand
CGATGATCTGAAAATCAATCCAAATTAATATCCATCATCCGGTATGTGATCTGATAGTTGAGAAGTCGACTCGAATCGCCATCCATCAGCATATGGTCAACAATTCGAACAAATAACGAGTCATGCCCGATGAGTTTATCTATTGTTGGTTGATCCTATGGGTAACTTCATAACTTCTACAAAACGTGTCCAAATAATTTTTTCTTTATGTAATTAGAAAGTTTTTTTTAATAACTACGTATAGACATCATGGTCGCGCTGATCTAATGCATGCGCTAAAAGTTATGAGCATATTTAGACAACACATTGATCGAGTCCCTACATATCGACAAAATTCGGCATCCATCCCTCGACGGATAATCCGATGATCTGAAAAATGATTCAAATTAATATCCATCATCCAAAATTGATCTGATGACTCAGAACTCGACTCGAACCGCTAGCCATCGACATATGGTCAACAATTCGAACCAAATAACGAATCATGCCCGATGAGTTAATCTATTGTTGGTTGATCCTATTGTTAACTTCATAACTTCCACAAAACGTGTCCAAATAAATATTTCTTTATGTCATTAGAAAGTTTTTTTAATAACTACGTATAGACACCATGATCGCGCAGATCTAATATATGCGCTAAAAGTTATGAGCATATTTAGACAACACATTGATCTAGTCCCTACATATCGATAAAAATCGGCATCCATCACTCGACAAATAATCCGATGATCTGAAAATCAATCCAAATTAATATCCATCATCCGGTATGTGATCTCATGATTCAGAAGTCGACTCAAATCGCTAGCCATCGGCATATGGTCAACAATTCGAACAAAATAACGAGTCATGTCCGATGAGTTTATCTATTGTTGGTTGATCCTATTGTTAACTTGATAACTTCCACAAAACGTGTCCAATTAATTCTTTCTTTATGTCATTAGAAAGTTTTATTTAAATAACTACGTATACACACCATGATCGCGCAGATCTAATATATGTGCTAAAATTTGTGAGCATATTTAGACAACACATTGATCTAGTCCCTACATATCAATAAAAATCGCATCCATCTCTCGACGAATAATCCGATGATCTGAAAATCAATCCAAATTAATATCCATCGTAGCAGTAGCTGATCTGATGACTCAGAAGTTGACTCGAATCGCTAGTCATCGGCATATGGTCAACAATTCGAACTAAATAACGAGTCATACCTGATGAGTTTATCTATTGTTGGTTGATCCTATTGTTAACTTCATAACTTCCACAAAACGTTTCCAAATAATTCTTTCTTTATGTCATTAGAAAGCTTTTTTTAATAACTATGTATAGACACCATGGCCGTGCTAATCTAATACATGCGCTAAAAGTTATGAGCATATTTAGACAACACATTGATCTATTCCCTACATATCGATAAAAATCGGCATCCATCTCTCGACGAATAATCCGATGATCTGAAAATCAATCCAAATTAATATCCATCATCCGGTATGTGATCTGATGATTCAGAAGTCGACTCGAATCGCCAGCCATCGGCATATGGTCAACAATTCGAACAAAATAAAGAGTCATGCCCGATGAGTTTATCTATTGTTAGTTGATCCTATTGTTAACTTCATAGCTTCCACAAAACGTGTCCAAATAATTCTGAAAGTTTTTTTAATAACTACGTAAAGACACCATGATCGCGCAGATCTAATATATGTGCTAAAAGTTATGAGCATATTTAGACAACACATTGATCTAGTCCTTGTATATCGATAAAAATCGGCATCCATCTCTCGACGAATAATCTGATGATCTGAAAATCAATACAAATTAATATCCATCGTCCAGTATGTGATCTGATGATTCATAAGTCGATTCGAATCGCCAGCCATCGGCATATGGTCAACATATCGAACCAAATAACGAGTCATGTCCGATGAATTTATCTATTGTTGGTTTATCCTATTGTTAACTTCATACGTTCCACAAAAAATGTCCAAATAATTTTTTTTGTATTTCATTAGAAAGCTTTTCTTAATAACTACGTATAGACACCATGGTCGCGCTGATCTATAACATGCGCTAAAAATTATGAGCATATTTAGACAACACATTGATCTAGTGCCTACATATCGATAAAAATAGACATCCATCTCTCGACGAATAAGTCCCTACATATCGATAAAAATCGGCATCCATCTCTCGACGAATAAGCCGATGATCTAAAAATCAATCCAAATTAATATCCATCGTCCGGTATGTGATCTGATGATTTAGAAGTCGACTCGAATCGCTAGCCACCGGCATATGGTAAACAATTCGAACCAAATAACGAGTCATGTCCGATGAGTTTATCTATTGTTGGTTGATGCTATTGTTAACTTGATAACTTCCACAAAACGTGTCCAAATAATTTTTTCTTTATGTCATAGAAAGTTTTTTTAATAACTAAGTAAAGACACCATGATCGCGCAGATCTAATATATGTGCTAAAAGTTATGAGCATATTTAGACAACACATTGATCTAGTCCCTACATATCGATAAAAATCGACATCCATCTCTCCACGAATAATCCGATGATCTAAAAATCAATCCAAATTAAGATCCATCGTCCGGTATGTGATCTGATGGTTGAAAAGTCGACTCGAATCGCCAGCCATCGGCATATGGTCAACAATTCGAACCAAAGAACGAGTCATGCCCGATGAGTTTATCTATTGTTAGTTGATCCTATTGGTAACTTCATAACTTCTACAAAACGTGTCCAAATAATTTTTTCTTTATGTAATTAGAAAGTTTTTTTTAATAACTACGTATAGACACCATGATCACGCAGATCTAATATATGTGCTAAAAGTTATGAGCATATTTAGACAACACATTGATCTAGTCCCTACATATCGATAAAAATCGGCATCAATCTCTCGACGAATAATCCGATGATCTGAACATCAATCCAAGTTAATATTCATCGTCTGGTATATGTTCTGATGATTGAGAACTCGACTTGAACCGCTACCCATCGGCATATGGTCAACAATTCGAACCAAATAACGAGTCATGCCCGATGAGTTAATCTATTGTTTGTTGATCCTATTGTTAACTTCATAACTTCCACAAAACGTGTCCAAATAAATCTTTCTTTATGTCATTAGAAAGTTTTTTTAATAACTACGTATAGACACCATGATCGCGCAGATCTAATATATGCGCTAAAAGTTATGAGCATATTTAGACAACACATTGATCTAGTCCCTACATATCGATAAAAATCGGCATCCATCACTCGACAAATAATCCGATGATCTGAAAATCAATCCAAATTAATATCCATCGTCCGGTATGTGATCTGATGATTCAGAAGTCGACTCGAATCGCTAGCCATCGGCATATGGTCAACAATTCGAACCAAACAACGAGTCATAGCTGATGAGTTTATCTATTGTTGGTTGATCCTATTGTTAACTTCATAACTTCCACAAAACGTGTCCAAATAATTCTTTCTTTATGTCATTAGAAAGCTTTTTTTAGACACCATGGTCGCGCTGATCTAATACATGCGCTAAAAGTTATGAGCATATTTAGACAACACATTGATCTAGTCCCTACATATCGATAAAAATCGGCATCCCTCTCGACGAATAATCCGATGATCTAAAAATCAATCCAAATTAATATCCATCGTCCGATATGTGATCTGATGATTCAGAAGTCGACTCGAATCACTAACCACCGGCATATGTAAACAATTCGAACCAAATAACGAGTCATACCCGATGAGTTTATCTATTGTTGGTTGATCCTATTGTTAACTTCATAGCTTCCACAAAACGCGTCCAAATAATTCTTTCTTTATGTCATTAGAAAGTTTTATTTAAATAACTACGTATAGAAGCCATGATCGCGCAGATCTAATATATGTGCTAAAGGTTGTGAGCATATTTAGACAACACATTGATCTAGTCCCTACATATCGATAAAAATCGGCATCCATCTCTCGACGAATAATCCGATGATCTGAAAATCAATCCAATTTAATATCCATCGTCCAGTAGCTGATCTGATGAGTCAGAAGTTGACTCGAATCACTAGTCATCGGCATATGGTCAACAATTCGAACCAAATAACGAGTCATGCCCGATGAGTTTATCTATTATTGGTTGATCTTATTGTTAACTTCATAGCTTCCACAAAACGTGTTCAAATAATTCTTTCTTTATGTCATTAGAAAG
>NW_010966135.1:29065-30197 GCF_000463585.1 Tarenaya hassleriana | reverse complement strand
CTAGCCATCGGCATATGGTCAACAATTCGAACCAAATAACGAGTCATGCCCGATGAGTTTATCTATTGTTGGTTGATCCTATTGTTAACTTCATAACTTCCACAAAAAGTGTCCAAATAATCCTTTTTGTATTTCATTAGAAAGCTTTTCTTAATAACTACGTATAGACACCATGGTCGCGCTGATCTATAACATGCTCTAAAAGTTATGAGCATATTTAGACAACACATTGATCTAGTCCCTACATATCGATAAAAATCGGCATCCATCTCTCGACGAATAATCTGATGATCTGAAAATCAATCCAAATTAATATCCATCGTCCAATATGTGATCTGATGATTGAGAAGTCGACTCGAATCGCCAGCCATCGACATATGGTCAACAATTCGAACCAAATAACGAGTCATGCCCGATGAGTTTATCTATTGTTGGTTGATCCTATTGTTAACTTCATAGCTTCCACAAAACGTGTCCAAATAATTCTTTCTTTATGTCATTAGAAATTTTTTTTAATAGCTACGTAAAGACACCATGATCGCGCAGATATAATATATGTGCTAAAAGTTATGAGCATATTTAGACACTACATTCATCTAGTCCCTACATATCTATAAAAATCGGCATCCATCTCTCGACGAATAATCCGATGTTCTGAAAATCAATCCAAATTATATCCATCGTCCGGTATGTGATCTGATGATTTAGAAGTCGACTCGAATCGCCAGCCATCGGCATATGGTCAACAATTCGAACCAAATAACGAGTCATGGCCGATGAGTTTATCTATTGTTGATTGATCCTATTGTTAACTTCATAGTTTCCGCAAAACCTGTCCAAATAATTTTTTCTTTATGTCATTAGAAAGTTTTTTTTAATAACTACGTAAAGACACCATGATCGCACAGATCTAATATATGTGCTAAACGTTATGAGCATATTTAGACAACACATTGATCTAGTCCCTACATATCGAGAAAAATCGGCATCCATCTCTCGACGAATAATCCGATGATCTGAAAATCAATGCAAATTAATTGTTGGATTCCCTTCGGGTTCCTAGCATGCGATCTCATCGATCTAGGGTTTGGATTCTAGGTTTCACGCAGCGGAAGGAAAGATCTAAACCTAG
>NW_010966135.1:24946-27817 GCF_000463585.1 Tarenaya hassleriana | reverse complement strand
ACCAAATAACGAGTCATGTCCGATGAGTTTATCTATTGTTTGTTGATCCTATTGTTAACTTCATAACTTCTACAAAAAGTGTCCAAATAATTCTTTATGTATGTCATTAGAAAGATTTTTTTAATAACTACTAATAGACACCATGGTCGCGCTGATCTAGTACATGGCTAAAAGTTATGAGCATATTTAGATAACACATTGATCTAGTCCCTACATATCGATAAAAAACGGCATCAATCTCTCGACGAATAATCCGATGATCTAAAAATCAATCCAAATTAATATCCATCGTCCGTTATGTGATCTGATGATTCAGAAGTCGACTCGAATCGCTAGCCATCGGTATATGGTTAACAATTCGAACCAAATAACGAGTCATGTCCGATGAGTTTATCTATTGTTGGTTGATCCTATTGTTAACTTCATAACTTCCACAAACGTGTTCAAATAATTCTTTCTTTATGTCATTAGAAAGGTTTTTTTAATAGCTACGTAAAGACACAATGATCGCGCAGATCTAATATATGTGCTAAAAGTTATGAGCATATTTAGACAACACATTGATCTACTCCCTACATATCGATAAAAATCGCCATCCATCTCTCGAAGAATAATCCGATGATCTGAAAATCAATCCAAATTAATATCTATCGTTCGGTATGTGATCTGATGGTTCAGAAGTCGACTCGAATCGCCAGCCATCGACATATGGTTAACCATTCGAACCAAATAACGAGTCATGTCCGATGAGTTTATCTATTGTTGGTTGAACCTCTTGTTAACTTCATAACTTCCACAAAACGTGTCCAAATAATTCTTTCTTTATGTTATTAGAAAGTTTTTTTAATAACTGCGTAAAGACACCATGACCGCGCAGATCTAATATATGTGCTGAATGTTATGAGCATATTTAGACAACACATTGATCTAGTCCCTACATATCGATAAAAATCGGCATCCATCTCTCGACGAATAATCCGATGATCTAAAAATCAATCCAAATTAATAGCCATCGTCCAGTATGTGATCTGATGATTCAGAAGTCGACTCGAATCGCTAGCCATCGGCATATGGTCAACAATTCAGACCAAATAACGAGTCATGCCCGATGAGTTTATCTATTGTTGGTTGATCCTATTGTTAACTTCATAGCTTCCACAAAACGTGTCCAAATAATTCTTTCTTTGACGGTCTGGCACTTGCGGAACGGTTCGTCCGTTCCTCAGCGGAACGAACGTTCCTCAGCGGAACTCTTCCAGATCGCTTCGTCGCTCTTTTCTCGCGTTGTTCTCTTCACGTGTGATCCATCCCTAATGGTGTGTGACCCTGTAGGCCCATTCGAAGTGGCAGTGGTTTCGGAAACCTTTCCCGCACCACAAGTCATGGTTAGCCTCTAGCAAGACGCCATGACCACCCACCTAGAATAGAGTTAGAGGTGATCTAACAAAGCCAGCAATAGTTCGAGTTCTGATCCTTTTTCTCACGATGTCGTATGTTGAACAAGGGCATTGTATGAGCCACCCTTCAAGTTCAACCGCTTACTCGTCTAGGCAAACCGACTGATAATATAGATGTACATTCATCTATAGCGTGGCCACGCATTTTCACAGTCCGATTTCCACGAGGGGCCCAGCGACATCTCTCCTGCGTAGGAGGTGACAAGTCCCGTATTGCATGTCTACTATCTGCATATGATTCGTGAACGTATCTGAGCAACGCCGTTATGATCATCCGGTTAAAGACGACGTTTGACGCAGTCAAGACACGTCA
Source organism: Tarenaya hassleriana (assembly GCF_000463585.1). NCBI lineage: Eukaryota > Viridiplantae > Streptophyta > Magnoliopsida > Brassicales > Cleomaceae > Tarenaya > Tarenaya hassleriana. The sequence continues at coordinate 26,047 of NW_010966135.1, read as the reverse complement.
CTCCTCATATCAGATACTCTAGACATCTCAGGTCTGAGGATCCAAGAACGAACCGCTGTATGAGATTCAAGTCATGACTCATGTCCATGTGACAATCTCATGCGGGTCATCCAGTAACTCGTTCCAAACGAGAACCCATGATTGTGATTTGCATCTAATGCATATGATCATAATCATCTATCACACATCATGCTGGTCTTAATTCATCATTGTTCCCACAATGATAACTGACCAGGGAATTTAGAATCATCTGCAATGATTCAAGGATATTTGCCGTAATATAACAAACATGCTAATCATATAACGGGAAAAGTAATGCATTCATAAATCAATGAATCAATACAAAGTCAAAATGTCATATCACGGATCATCCTAGAGCATCACAACCAACATTAATATCCATCGTCCGGTATGTGATCTGATGATTCATAAGTCGACTCGAATCGCCAGCCATCGGCATATGGTCAACAATTCTAACCAAATAACGAGTCATGCCCGATGAGTTTATCTATTGTTGGTTGATCCCATTGTTAACTTCATAACTTTCACAAAAAGTGTCCAAATAATTCTTTCTGTATGTCATTAGAAAGATTTTTTTAATAACTACTAATAGACACCATGGTCGCGCTGATCTAGTACATGACTAAAAGTTATGAGCATATTTAGACAACACATTGATCTAGTCCCTACATATCGATAAAAATCGGCATCAATCTCTCGACGAATAATCCGATGATCTAAAAATCAATCCAAATTAATATCCATCGTCCGTTATGTGATCTGATGATTCAAAAGTCGACTCGAATCGCTAGCCATCGGCATATGGTTAACAATTCGAACCAAATAACGAGTCATGTCCGATGAGTTTATCTATTGTTGGTTGATCCTATTGTTAACTTCATAACTTCCACAAACGTGTTCAAATAATTCTATCTTTATGTCATTAGAAAGTTTTTTTTAATAATTATGTATAGACACCATGGTTGCGTTGATCTAATACATGCGCTAAAAGTTATGAGCATATTTAGACAACACATTGATCTAGTCCCTACATATCGATAAAAATCGGCATCCATCTCTCGACGAATAATCCGATGATCT
>NW_010966135.1:16967-24854 GCF_000463585.1 Tarenaya hassleriana | reverse complement strand
GCTAGCCATCGGCATATGGTCAACAATTCGAACCAAATAACGAGTCATGCCCGATGAGTTTATCTATTGTTGGTTGATCCTATTGTTAACTTCATAGCTTCCACAAAACGTGTCCAAATAATTCTTTCTTTATGTCATTAGAAAGTTTTTTTTAATAGCTACGTAAAGACACAATGATAGCGCAGATCTAATATATGTGCTAAAAGTTATGAGCATATTTAGACAACACATTGATCTAATCCCTACATATATATCGATAAAAATCGGCATCCATCTCTCGACGAATAATCCGATGATCTGAAAATCAATCCAAATTAATATCCATCGTCCGGTATGTGATCTGATGATTTAGAAGTCGACTCGAACCGCCAGCCGATCGGCATATGGTCAACAATTCGAACCAAATAACGAGTCATGCCCGATGAGTTTATCTATTGTTGGTTGATCCCATTGTTAACTTCATAGCTTCCACAAAACGTGTCCAAATAATTCTTTCTTTATGTCATTAGAAAGCTTTTCTTCATAACTACGTATAGACGCCATAGTCGCGCTAATCTATAACATGCGCTAAAAGTTATGAGTATATTTAGACAACACATTGATCTAGTCGCTACATATCGATAAAAATCGGCATCCATCTCTCGACGAATAATCCGATGATCTGAAAATCAATCCAAATTAACATCCATCGTCTGGTATGTGATCTGATGATTGAGAAGTCGACTCGAATCGCCAGCCATCGACATATGGTCAACAATTCGAACCAAATAACGAGTCATGCCCGATGAGTTTATCTATTGTTGGTTGATCCCATTGTTAACTTTATAACTTCCACAAAAAGTGTCCAAATAATTCTTTATGTATGTCATTAGAAAGATTTTTTTAATAACTACTAATAGACACCATGGTCGCGCTGATCTAGTACATGGCTAAAAGTTATGAGCATATTTAGACAACACATTGATCTAGTCCCTACATATCGATAAAAATCGGCATCAATCTCTCGACGAATAATCCGATGATCTAAAAATCAATCCAAATTAATATCCGTCGTCCGTTATGTGATGTGATGATTCAGAAGTCGACTCGAATCGCTAGCCATCGGCATATGGTTAACAATTCGAACCAAATAACGAGTCATGTCCGATGAGTTTATCTATTGTTGGTTTATCCTATTGTTAACTTCATAACTTCCACAAATTCAAATAATTCTTTCTTATGTCATTAGAAAGCTTTTTTTAATAATTATGTATAGACACCATGGTCGCGCTGATCTAATATATGCGCTAAAAGTTATGAGCATATTTAGACAACACATTGATCTAGTCCCTACATATCGATAAAAATCGGCATCCATCTCTCGACGAATAATCCGATGATCTAAAAATCAATCCAAATTAATATCCATCATCCGGTATGTGATCTGATGATTCAGAAGTCGACTTGAATCGCCAGCCATCGGCATATGGTCAACAATTCGAACCAAATAACTAGTCATGTCCGATGAGTTTATCTATTTTTGGTTGATCCTATTTGTAACTTCATAACTTCTACAAAACGTGTCCAAATAATTTTTTCTTTATGTCATTAGAAAGTTTTTTTTAATAACTACGTAAAGATACCATGATCGCGCAGATCTAATATATGTGCTAAAAGTTATGAGCATATTTAGACAACACATTGATCTAGTCCCTACATATATATCGATAAAAATCGGCATCCATCTCTCGACGAATAAACCGATGATCGAATAAATCAATCCAAATTAATATACATCGTCCGGTATGTTATCTGATGATTCAGAAGTCGACTCGAATCGCTAGCCATCGGCATATGGTCAACAATTCGAACCAAATAACGAGTCATGCCCGATGAGTTTATCTATTGTTGGTTGATCCTATTGTTAACTTCATAACTTCCACAAACGTGTCCAAATAATTTTTTCTTTATGTCATTAGAAAGTTTTTTTTAATAACTACGTAAAGACACCATGATCGCGCAGATCTAATATATGTACTAAAAGTTATGAGCATATTTAGACAACACATTGATCTAGTCCCTACATATATATCGATAAAAATCGGCATCCATCTCTCGACGAATAATCCGATGATCTGAAAATAAATCCAAATTAATATCCATCGTCTGGTATGTGATATGATGATTCAGAAGTCGACTCGAATCACCAGCCGATCGGCATATGGTCAACAATTCGAACCAAATAACGAGTCATGCCCGATGAGTTTATCTATTGTTGGTTGATCCCATTGTTAACTTCATAACTTCCACAAAAAGTGTCCAAATAATTCTTTCTGTATGTCATTAGAAAGATTTTTTTAATAACTACTAATAGACACCATGGTCGCGCTGATCTAGTACATGGCTAAAAGTTATGAGCATATTTAGACAACACATTGATCTAGTCCCTACATATCGATAAAAATCGGCATCAATCTCTCGACGAATAATCCGATGATCTAAAAATCAAGCCAAATTAATATCCATCGTCCGTTATGTGATGTGATGATTCAGAAGTCAACTCGAATCGCTAGCGATCGGCATATGGTTAACAATTCGAACCAAATAACGAGTCATGTCCGATGAGTTTATCTATTGTTGGTTGATCCTATTGTTAACTTCATAACTTCCACAAATTCAAATAATTCTTTCTTATGTCATTAGAAAGCTTTTTTTAATAATTACATACAGACACTATGGTCGCGCTGATGTAATGCATGCGCTAAAAGTTATGAGCATATTTAGACAACACATTGATCTAGTCCCTACATATCGATAAAAATCGGCATCCATCTCTCGACGAATAATCCGATGATCTAAAAATATCTCCAAATTAATATCCATCATCCGGTATGTGATCTGATGATTCAGAAGTCGACTCGAATCACCAGCCGATCGGCATATGGTCAACAATTCGAACCAAATAACGAGTCATGCGCGATGAGTTTATCTATTGTTGGTTGATCCCATTGTTAACTTCATAGCTTCCACAAAACAAGTCTAAATAATTCTTTCTTTATGTCATTAGAAAGCTTTTCTTAATAACTACGTATAGACACCATGGTCGCGCTGATCTTTAACATGCACTAAAAGTTATAAGTGTATTTAGACAACACATTGATCTAAACGCTACTTATCGATAAAAATTGGCATCCATCTCTCGACGAATAATCCGATGATCTAAAAATTAATCCAAATTAATATCCATCGTCCGGTATGTGATCTAATGATTCAGAAGTCGACTCGAATCGCTAGCCATCGGCATATGGTCAACAATTCGAACCAAATAACGAGTCATGCCCGATGAGTTTATCTATTGATGGTTGATCCTATTGTTAACTTCATAACTTCCACAAACGTGTTCAAATAATTCTTTCTTTATGTCATTAGAAAGCTTTTTTTAATAATTACATACAGACACTATGGTCGCGCTGATGTAATGCATGCGCTAAAAGTTATGAGCATATTTAGACAACACATTGATCTAGTCCCTACATATCGATAAAAATCGGCATCCATCTCTCGACTAATAATCCGACGATCTGAAAATAAATCCAAATTAATATTTATCGTCCGGTATGTGATCTGATGATTCGAAAGTCGACTCGAATCACCAGCCCATCGGCATATGGATAACAATTCGAACCAAATAACGAGTCATGCCCGATAAGTTTATCTATTGTTGGTTGATCCCATTGTTAACTTCATAGCTTCCACAAAACGTGTCCAAATAATTCTTTCTTTATGTCATTAGAAAGTTGTTTTTAATATCTACGTAAAGACACCATGATCGCGCAGATCTAATATATGTGCTAAAAGTTATGAGCATATTTAGACAACACATTGATCTAGTCCCTATATATCGATAAAAATCTGCATCCATCTCTCGAAGAATAATCCGATGACATGAAAATCAATCCAAATTAATATCCATCGTCCGGTATATGATCTGATGATTCAGAAGTCGACTCGAATCGCTAGCCGATGATCTGAAAATCAATCCAAATTAATATCCATCGTCCGGTATGTGATCTGATGATTCAGAAGTCGACTCGAATCACCAGCCATCGGCATATGGTCAACAATTTGAACCAAATAACGAGTCATGCCCGATGAGTTTATCTATTGTTGGTTGATCCTATTGTTAACTTCATAACTTCCACAAAAAGTGTCCAAATAATTCTTTTTATATGTCATTAGAAAGCTTTTCTTAATAACTACGTATAGACACCTGATGGCTCGGATTTTATCTGGATTTTATACCGAGTATGCCTTTGGTTTCTAAACGGTTTTCATACATACTAGGCATATTAGAGCCATCTTTGGGTCTCTGGGACTAGGTTTTGATCATTGCAGGAACTCGAGGGTTTTCGGGACGAAACGGAGAAGACAGAAGCAGAATTCCCCAGATTTTGGGCCAGGAACGGACGGACTAGAATACAACGCAGAACGGACGGTCTACAGGTCAGAACGGACGGTCTACGGGTCAGAACGGACGGTCTACAGGTCAGAACGGACGGTCTACCTTTGCAGAACGAACAGTCTGATGAGCCGAAGACGAACCGAGCCAGCAAAAATCAAAGCCTGGTCCGGGGCTGACCAGTTCTGGTCAGCCGGACCAGGACCACGAGTCTCCTCAGTCCGCTTGCAGACTCCGAGCCGAACGCCCCTGACCAGCCCCGAAGAACTACTGGTCCGAAGCTGACCATTCCAGGTCCGCCATACCAGTACGCCGTTGCCCCTCCTTGGTCCGCCTCTCGCCTGCCCCGGTCCGCCGAGCCTAGCCCACTGAAGACATGGTCCGGAGCTGACCAGGTTTGGTCAGCCGGACCAGGACCACTTTGCGTCGCGGTCCACCTTTTCATTTACTCCCGGTCCGCCGGACCAAATTGGTCCGGCGGACCGCGTGACCTGGAACTGAATTAAGTCCGATTTTTTGGACTTTTGAGAGAGCTCGTTTTGGGAAAGCAAAGGAGGCGATTTTCTCTCTTCCAAAAGACCTAGGGCCGAATTCTTGAGGGAGGAACAAGGAGATTTGCTTTGGATTGAAGATTGAAGACATCATTGAGCATCTCTTTCCCCTTTCTCTCTCTATGCTTCATCTTGTTGATTTTGTGTTTATGAACAAGATGTGTGAGTAGTTTCTTGTTGTGGGATGAGGGATTAGCCCTCATGTAAGGATGCTTGTATTAACCTTTGGACCCAAGATTGTGTCTTGTTTATGATTTCAAACTCTTGCAATGAATGAAATTTTGTTCTTCATGATTATCTCTCATCTCTCTTGAATGAATGTTTAGGGAAACCTAGGATTTGTTGAATTGAGTGATAAAATTGTTTGGGTTTGATTGTTAGAGTTTAATGAATGGTGTTTAATGCTTTCCATTGGATGAAAATCTTATAGGTAGAATTTATGATTGAGAATTTCATGGAGACATGGATTCTTGATTCTTGGTGCATTCATTGAAATGGGTTGAGATTGAATGCGAAGAAATTCGGTTCGATTCGATCTAGGATCGTGACAAGGGAATTTAATGAATTCGGGAATTTCACTCTAAGCCACGAAAGTGGATAGAGTACTCTCTTGGATAGCGGGTTTTCGGTTTGAGACAACCGAACCCGACCTTAGTCTTCGAATCCCTCACCTTAAAACGAGCATGATCTAGGCCCATAATCCTTTACGACATCCTTGCATGATCGGTGAAACCCGATTTCCATAACCTTTCCCATCGCTTATCTCCTCTTGAATTGTTTTTGTCTTTGATTTTACTTTCTTTCTTTTAATTTTCTGCAACTTACGAAAACCAACAAAAACAATTCTCCGATTTTATTTTCTCCATTTTTCTAGTTTTAGTCGATTTCTAGCTTAACCGCTTAAGTCCTTGTGTTCGACCCCGGTACTACGACATCCGTATACTAGCGGATTAGTTGTGTGTCGGGTATAAATTTAAAGCTCGTCACGCAAGTGATCAACACCATGGTCGCGCTGATCTATAACATGCGCTAAAAATTATGAGCATATTTAGACAACACATTGATCTAGTCCCTACATATCGATAAAAATCGGCATCCATCTCTCGACAAATAATCCGATGATCTGAAAATCAATCCACATTAATATCCATCGTCCGTATGTGATCTGATGATTTAGAAGTCGACTCGAATCGCCAACCATCGGCATATGGTCAACAATTCGAACCAAATAACGAGCCATGCCCGATAAGTTTATCTATTGTTGGTTGATCCTATTGTTAACTTCATAACTTCCACAAAATGTGTTCAAATAATTTTTTCTCTTTATGTCATTAGAATTTTTTTTAATAACTACGTAAAGACACCATGATCGCGCAGATCTAATATATGTGCTAAACGTTATGAGCATATTTAGACAACACATTGATCTAGTCCCTACATATAAAAAAAATTGGCATACATCTCTCGACGAATAATCCGATGATCTGAAAATCAATCCAAATTAATATCCATCATCCGGTATGTGATCTGATGATTGAGAAGTCGACTCGATTCGCCAGCCATCGGCATATGGTCAACAATCTGAACAAAATAACGAGTCATGCCCGATGAATTTATCTATTGTTGGTTGATCCTATTGTTAACTTCATAGCTTCCACAAAACGTGTCCAAATAATTCTTTCTTTATGTCATTAGAAAGTTTTTTTTAATAACTACGTAAATACACCATGATCGCGCTGATCTAATACATGCGCTAAAAGTTATGAGCATATTTAGACAACACATTGATCTAGTTCCTGCATATCGATAATAATCGGCATCCATCTCTCGACGAATAATCCGATTATCTAAAAATCAATCCAAATTAATATCCATCGTCCGGTATGTGATCTGATGATTCAGAAGTCGACTCGAATCGCTAGCCATCGGCATATGGTCAACAATTCGAACCAAATAACGAGTCATGCCCGATGAGTTTATCTATTGTTGGTTGATCCTATTGTTAACTTCATAACTTCCACAAAAAGTGTCAAAATAATTCTTTCTATATGTCATTAGAAAGCTTTTCTTAATAACTCGTATAGACACCATGATCGCGCTGATCTATAACATGCGCTAAAAGTTGTGAGCATATTTAGACAACACATTGATCTAGTCCCTACATATCGATAAAAATCGGCATCCATCTCTCGACGAATAATCCGATAATCTAAAAATTAATCCAAATTAATATCCATCGTCCGGTATGTGATCTAATGATTTCGAAGTCGACTCGAATCGCTAGCCATCGGCATATGGTCAACAATTCGAACCAAATAACAAGTCATGTCCGATGAGTTTATCTATTGTTGGTTGATCCTATTGTTAAATTCATAACTTCCACAAACGTGTTCAAATAATTCTTTCTTTATGTCATTAGAAAGCTTTTTTTTATTAATTACGTATAGACACCATGGTCATGCTGATGTAGTGCATGCGCTAAAAGCTATGACCATATTTAGACAACACATTGATCTAGTCCTTACATATCGATAAAAATCGCCATCCATCTCTCGAAGAATAATCCGATGATCTGAAAATCAATCCAAATTAATATCTATCGTCCGGTATGTGATCTGATGGTTCAGAAGTCGACTCGAATCGCCAGCCATCGACATATGGTCCGCTAATCTAGTAAATGCGCTAAAAGTTATTACCATATTTAGACAACACATTGATCTAGTCTCTACATATCGATAAAAATCGGCATCCATCTCTCGACGAATAATCCGATGATCTAAAAATCAATCCAAATTAATATCCATCGTCCGGCATCAATCTCTCGACGAATAATCCGATGATCTAAAAATCAATCCAAATTAATATCCATCGTCCGGTATGTGATCTAATGATTCAGAA
>NW_010966135.1:15222-15945 GCF_000463585.1 Tarenaya hassleriana | reverse complement strand
GTATGTGATCTGATGATTCAGAAGTCGACTCGAATCGCTAGCCATCGGTATATGGTCAACAATTCGAACCAAATAACGAGTCATGCCCGATGAGTTTATCTATTGTTGGTTGATCCTATTGTTAACTTCATAACTTCCACAAACGTGTTCAAATAATTCTTTCTTTATATCATTAGAAAGCTTTTTTTAATAATTATGTACAGACACCATGGTCGCGCTGATCTAGTACATGCGCTAAAAGTTATGACCATATTTAGACAACACATTGATCTAGTCCCTACATATCGATAAAAATCGGCATCCACCTCTCGACGAATAATCCGATGATTTGATCCATCGTTCGGTATGTGATCTGATGGTTCAGAAGTCGACTCGAATCGCCAGCCATCGACATATGGTTAACCATTCGAACCAAATAACGAGTCATGTCCGATGAGTTTATCTATTGTTTGTTGATCCTATTGTTAACTTCATAACTTCCACAAACGTGTTCAAATAATTCTTTCTTTATGTCATTAGAAAGCTTTTTTTAATAATTACGTATAGACACCATGGTGGCGCTGATCTAATGCATGCGCTAAAAGTTATGAGTATATTTAGACAATACATTGATCTAGTCCCTACATATCGATAAAAATCGACATCCATCTCTCGACGAATAATCCGATGATCTAAAAATTAATCCAAATTAATATCCATCGTCCGGTATGTGATCTAATGATT
>NW_010966135.1:14740-15166 GCF_000463585.1 Tarenaya hassleriana | reverse complement strand
GAGTCATGTCCGATGAGTTTATCTATTGTTGGTTGATCCTATTGTTAACTTCATAACTTCCACAAACATGTCCAAATAATTCTTTCTTTATGTCATTAGAAAGGCTATTTTTCTCTTCTTTATTCTTTTTCTAATATTTTATTGGAAACACTACGTATAGACACCATGATCGCGCAGATCTTATATATGTGCTAAACGTTATGAGCATATTTAGACAACATATTGATCCAATCCCTACATATCAATAAAAATCGACATCCATCTCTCGACGAATAATCCGATGATCTGAAAATCAATCCAAATTAATATCCATCGTCCGGTACGTGATCTGATGATTCAGAAGTCGACTCGAATCGCCAGCCATCGACATATGGTCAACATATCGAACCAAATATTGAGTCATGTCCGATGAGTTTATCTATTGTT
>NW_010966135.1:9309-13047 GCF_000463585.1 Tarenaya hassleriana | reverse complement strand
CCGATGAGTTTATCTATTGTTGGTTGATCCTATTGTTAACTTTATAACTTCCACAAACGTGTTCAAATAATTCTTTCTTTATGTCATTAGAAAGTTTTTTTTAATAACTACGTAAAGACACTAAGATCGCGCATATCTAATATATGTGCTAAACGTTATGACCATATTTAGACAACACATTGATCTAGTCCCTACATATCGATCAAAATCGGCATCCATCTCTCGACGAATAATTCGATGATCTAAAAATCAATCCAAATTAATATCCATCATCCGGTATGTGATCTGATGATTCAGAAGTCGACTCGAATCGCCAGCCATCGGCATATGGTCAAAAATTCGAACAAAATAACGAGTCACGCTCGATGAATTTATCTATTGTTGGTTGATCCTATTGTTAACTTCATAGCTTCCACAAAACGTGTCCAAATAGTTCTTTCTTTATGTCATTAGAATGTTTTTTTAATAACTACTAATAGACACCATGGTCGCGCTGATCTAGTAAATGCGCTAAAAGTTATGACCATATTTAGACAAGACATTGATCTAATCCCTACATATCGATCGGCATCCATCTCTCGACGAATAATCCGATGATCTAAAAATCAATCCAAATTAATATCCATCGTCCGGTATGTGATCTGATGATTCAGAAGTCGACTCGAATCGCTAGCCATCGGCATATGGTCAAAAATTCGAACCAAATAACGAGTCATGTCCGATGAGTTTATCTATTGGTCGTTGATCCTATTGTTAACTTCATAACTTCCACAAACGTGTTCAAATAATTCTTTCTTTATATCATTAGAAAGCTTTTTCTAATAATTATGTATAGACACCATGGTCGCGCTGATCTAATACATGCGCTAAAAGTTATGAGCATATTTAGACAACACATTGATCTAGTCCCTGCATATCGATAAAAATATACATCCATCTCTCGACAAATAATTCGATGATCTAAAAATCAATCCAAATTAATATCCATCGTCAGGTATGTGATCTGATGATTCAGAAGTCGACTCGAATCGCTAGCCATCGGCATATGGTCAACAATTCGAACCAAATAACGAGTCATGCCCGATGAGTTTATCTATTGTTGGTTGATCCTATTGTTAACTTCATAACTTCCACAAACATGTCCAAATAATTCTTTCTTTATGTAATTAGAAAGTTTTTTTTAATAACTACGTATAGACACCATGATCGCGCAGATCTTATATCTGTGCTAAACGTTATGAGCATATTTAGACAACACATTGATCTAGTCCCTACATATCGATAAAAATCGGCATCCATCTCTCGACGAATAATCCGATGATCTAAAAATTAATCCAAATTAATATCCATCGTCCGGTATGTGATCTAATGATTCAGAAGTCGACTCGAATCGCTAGCCATCGATATATGGTCAACAATTCGAACCAAATAACGAGTCACGTCCGATGAGTTTATCTATTGGTTGTTGATCCTATTGTTAACTTCATAACTTCCACAAACTTGTTCAAACAATTCTTTCTTTATGTCATTAGAAAGCTTTTTTTAATAATTACGTATAGACACCATGGTCGCGCTGATCTAATGCATGCGCTAAAAGTTATGAGCATATTTAGACAATACATTGATCTAGTCCCTACATATCGATAAAAATCGGCATCCATCTCTCGACGAATAATCCGATGATTTGAAAATCAATCCAAATTAATATCCATCGTCCGGTACGTGATCTGATGATTCAGAAGTCGACTCGAATCGCCAGCCATCAACATATGGTCAATATATCGAACCAAATAACGAGTCATGTCCGATGAGTTTATCTATTGTTGGTTGATCTTATTGTTAACTTCATAACTTCCACAAACGTATTCAAATAATTCTTTCTTTGTCATTAGAAAGTTTTTTTTAATAACTACGTAAAGACACCATGATCGCGCATATCTAATATATGTGCTAAACGTTATGAGCATATTTAGACAACACATTGATCTAGTCCCTACATATCGATCAAAATCGGCATACATCTCTCGACGAATAATCCGATGATCTGAAAATCAATCCAAATTAATATCCATCATTCGGTATGTGATTTGATGATTGAGAAGTCGACTCGAATCGTCAGCCATCGGCATATGGTCAACAATTCGAACAAAATAACGAGTCACGCCCGATGAATTTATCTATTGTTGGTTGATCCTATTGTTAACTTCATAGCTTCCACAAAACGTGTCCAAATAGTTATTTCTTTATGTCATTAGAAAGTTTTTTTTAATAACTACGTAAAGACACCATGATCGCGCAGATCTAATATATGTGCTAAAAATTATGAGCATATTTAGACAATACATTGATCTAGTCCCTACATATCGATAAAACTCGGCATCCATCTCTCGACGAATAATCCGATGATCTGAAAATCAATCAAAATTAATATCCATCGTCCGGTATGTGATCTAATGGTTCAGAAGTCGACTCGAATCGCTAGCCATTGGCATATGGTCAACAATTCGAACCAAATAACGAGTAATGCCCGATGAGTTTATCTATTGTTGGTTGATCCTATTGTTAACTTCATAACTTCCACAAAAAGTGTCCAAATAATTCTTTCTGTATGTCATTAGAAAGATTTTTTTAATAACTACTAATAGACACAATGGTCGCGCTCATCTAGTACATGCACTAAAAGTTATGAGCATATTTAGACAACACATTGATCTAGTCCCTACATATCGATAAAAATCGACATCAATCTCTCGACGAATAATCCGATGATCTAAAAATCAATCCAAATTAATATCTATCGTCCGGTATGTGATATGATGATTCAGAAGTCGACTCGAATCGCTTGCCATCGGCATATGGTCAAAAATTCGAACCAAATAACGAGTCATGTCCGATGAGTTTATCTATTGTTGGTTGATCCTATTGTTAACTTCATAACTTCCACAAACGTGTTCAAATAATGCTTTCTTTATATCATTAGAAAGCTTTTTTTAATAATTATGTATAGACACCATGGTCGCGCTGATCTAATACATGCGCTAAAAGTTATGAGACTATTTAGACAACACATTGATCTAGTCCCTACATATCGATAAAAATCGGCATCAATCTCTCGACGAATAATCCGATGATCTAAAAATCAATCCAAATTAATATCCATCGTCCGGTATGTGATCTGATGATTCAGAAGTCGACTCGAATCGCTAGCCATCGGCATATGGTCAACAAATCGAACCAAATAACGAGTCATGCCCGATGAATTTATCTATTGTTGGTTGATCCTATTGTTAACTTCATAGCTTCCACAAAACGTGTCCAAATAATTCTTTCTTTATGTTATTAGAAAGTTTTTTTAATAACTACGTAAAGACACCATGATCACACAGATCTAATATATGTGCTAAAAGTTATGAGACTATTTAGACAACACATTGATCTAGTCCCTACATATCGATAAAAATCGGCATCCATCTCTCAACGAATAATCCGGTGATCTGAAAATCAATCAAATTAATATCCATCGTCCGGTATGTGATCCGATGATTCAGAAGTCGACTCGAATCGCTAGCCATCGGCATATGGTCAACAATTCGAACCAAATAATGAGTCATGTCCGATGAGTTTATCTATTGTTGGTTGATCCTATTGTTAACTTCATAACTTCCACAAACGTGTTCAAATAATTCTTTCTTTATATCATTAGAAAGCTTTTTTTAATAATTACGTATAGACACCATG
>NW_010966135.1:6508-8916 GCF_000463585.1 Tarenaya hassleriana | reverse complement strand
TTCCAACGGATATCCGTTGGAAATCCGTTGAAAAGTTCGTTACCGTTACACTTTCCAACGGATATCCGTTGGAATATTTCGAACGTTAAATATTCCAACGGATATCCGTTGGTAAGTGTAACGGTAACGAACTTTTCAACGGATATCCGTTGGAAAGTTTCTCTATTTAAAGCACTCGGCCATAGTTCGCCCAAACCATTCTCTAAATCACTCTTATACTATTCTTTTACGAAAAATTCTCCTAAAAATGACATCTTTAACAAATCCGAATATTCGTTCGTCCCGGCAGTGGATATACGAAAGAGTTGATTCGATTACAAAAGAGGTAACGCAAGAATTCATTAACGGTTTGGAACAGTTTATGAATTTTGCTTCTATGCAGCCGTTGTGTCAAGAACGTGGAAAAATGCTATGTCCATGTACAAGTTGTCGCAATTTTAAATATCGCAGTCCAGATGATGTTTGTAAACATCTATTTCGAAGGGGATTTGTCGAAGATTATTATATTTGGCGATTTTATGGAGAAGAAGTTCGGACAATCACAACGGGACAACATGTCTCGGCCGAGCAGAGGTATGATGTAGATGAAGATGTAAGAAATCCTTATGTTGAAATGGTGACAGATGCTTTTCCTGGGGCATTGGCTGAGCAAAACTCATCACAAGATCAGGAGGAGCCAAACGTCGAAACAAAACGGTTTTTCGACATGTTGGATATGGCAAATCATCATATCTATGAAGGATGTAAAGAAGGTCAGTCACGTTTATCTCTTGCATCAAGATTGATGAGTATGAAAACGGATTACAATGTCACCGAAAGTTGCATGGATTCATTTTGTCAAACGTTGCGTGAATATTTACCTGAAAATAACGAAGCTCCAGAATCGTATTATGATACGAAGGCTATGTTGAAGAATTTGGGAATGCCTTATGAAAAGATTGATGTTTGCAAAAATGGTTGCATGTTGTACTGGGGTGAAGAAAAAGAATTGGTTATGTGTAAATTCTGTGGGACTAACAGATATCGTCCGAGTAAGAATGTACGGAGACAAACTCCGTATAAAAAGATGTTCTATATGCCGGTATCGTACAGATTGAAGCGTTTGTATGAATCACAACAAACGGCTTCGCATATGAGATGGCATGCCTCGCATTCTACCGTTGATGGAGAAATGCAACATCCATCAGATGCTTTGGCGTGGAAAAACTTAAACATGATATTTCCTCAATTTGCTGCTGAGCCTAGGAATGTGTATCTATGTTTGTGTACTGATGGATTTAGTCCGTACGGACAATCTGGCATGCAGTATTCATTATGGCCAGTTATACTTTCTCCGTACAACTTACCACCTGAGATGTGCATGAAAAGAGAATTTATGTTTTTGACATTGTTGATTCCTGGGCCAGAACATCCGAAGAAGAGTTTAGATGTGTATTTACAGCCGCTCATTAAGGAGTTGAAGGATTTGCTGGCCGATAATGTTCACCCGAGGATACACGTTTCACACTTACGATCATGGAAAACATAAATCCACGTTCAATTACGGAGTTTGTATAAAAAGCGGGTCATCGGAAGATCCTGATTTCTTTGGGGTTCTTCGTCAGATTTTCCAACTCCAGTATCCAGGATTAGTCGGGTTGAAAACAATCATATTCAGATGTGATTGGTTTGATACAACGTCGGGACGCGGCTCACGAAAAAATCGATGGGGAGGTATTGACATAAACCTGAAACGTTCATATGCAAAGTACGATCCTTTTATACTTTCAGATCAGGCAGACCAGGTATGCTTCATTCCATATCCGAAACATTCTGCGACATCGGTGAAACGGCGACGGGAAGATCAATGGTCGGCTGTTTTGAAGATTAACCCACGAAGATTAATTATCGTGGATTCGTCGTCGACAACACAAGATCTCGATGAGCCAATGCAAGAGCAACTCGAAGATCCGATTCTTCCCATCCGACTAGATGATGATTACGACGAGACACTTGCACTTCCTGACATAGACGACGAGTTACTTGATGATTCGTTACACGTACAAGACGATATAGACGAATTCGTTTCGGACCATGATACAACTCCGGATGATGAAAGTGATGAAGATTCTATATAGACTTATTTGTTTTTATTGTTTTCATATGTATTTGTATTTTGAAAAATCTATCATATTTTTTTGTATTTTTTTTAAAAAATTTTAAATTCCAACGGGCATCCGTTGGAATCGAATCGCAGAATTCGAATGATCACATATATTCCAACGGACGTCCGTTGGAATCGAAGCGCACCAATCGAATCGACACCAGAATTACAACGGATATCCGTTGGAAAGTTCCAACGGACACCCGTTGTAATAGTTGAAACATTGAATCCGCTGATAAATTCCAACGGATGCCCGTTACATTCT
>NW_010966135.1:1157-1714 GCF_000463585.1 Tarenaya hassleriana | reverse complement strand
GCGATTCGAGTCGACTTCTGAATCATTAGATCACATACCCGACGATGGATATTAATTGGGATTAATTTTCAGATCATCGGATTATTCGTCGAGAGATGGATGCCGATTTTTATCGATATGTAGGGACTAGATCAATGTGTTGTCTAAATATGCTCATAACTTTTAGCGCATGCATTAGATCAGCGCGACCATGGTGTCTATATGTAATTATCTCTAGCCATCGGCATATGGTCAACAATTCGAACCAAATAACGAGTCATGTCCGATGAGTTTAACTATTGTTGGTTGATCCTATTGTTAACTTCATAACTTCCACAAACGTGTTCAAACAGTTCTTTCTTTATGTCATTAGAAAGATTTTTTTAATAATTACGTATAGACACCATGGTCGCGCTGATCTAATGCATGCGCTAAAAGTTATGAGCATATTTAGACAACACATTGATCTAGTCCCTACATATCGATAAAAATCGGCATCCATCTCTCGACGAATAATCCGATGATCAGAAAATCAATCCAAATTAATATCCATCGTCCGGTACGTGATCTGATGATTC
>NW_010966135.1:0-928 GCF_000463585.1 Tarenaya hassleriana | reverse complement strand
ACATTGATCTAGTCCCTACATATCGATAAAAATCGGCATCCATCTCTCGACGAATAATCCGATGATCGGAAAATCAATCCAAATTAATATCCATCGTCCGGTATGTGATCTAATGATTCAGAAGTCGACTCGAATCGCCAGCCATCGGCATATGGTCAACAATTCGAACAAAATAACGAGTCACGCCCGATGAATTTATCTATTGTTCGTTGATCCTATTGTTAACTTCATAGCTTCCACAAAACCTGTCTAAATAATTCTTTCTTTATGTCATCGGAAAGTTTTTTTTAATAACTACATAAAGACACCATGATCGCGCAAATCTAATATATGTGGCATATGGTCAACAATTCGAACAAAATAACGAGTCACGCCCGATGAATTTATCTATTGTTCGTTGATCCTATTGTTAACTTCATAGCTTCCACAAAACCTGTCTAAATAATTCTTTCTTTATGTCATCGGAAAGTTTTTTTTAATAACTACATAAAGACACCATGATCGCGCAAATCTAATATATGTGCTAAAAATTATGAGCATATTTAGACAACACATTGATCTAGTCCCTACATATCGATAAAAATCGGCATCCATCTCTCGACGAATAATCCGATGATCGGAAAATCAATCCAAATTAATATCCATCGTCCGGTATGTGATCTAATGATTCAGAAGTCGACTCGAATCGCTAGCCATCGGCATATGGTCAAAAATTCGAACCAAATAACGAGTCATGTCCGATGAGTTTATCTATTGTTGGTTGATCCTATTTTTAACTTCATAACTTCCACAAACATGTTCAAATAATTCTTTCTTTATGTCACTAGAAAGCTTTTTTTAATAATTACGTATAGACACCATGGTCGCGCTGATCTAATGCATGCGCTAAAAGTTATGAGCATATTTAGACAACACATTGATCTAGTCC
>NW_010966134.1:0-938 GCF_000463585.1 Tarenaya hassleriana | reverse complement strand
TTAGAGTGACTCGAAACATGTTTAGAGTTCGTCTAAACATGTTTAGAGTGCATCCAAACATACTTAGAGTGCGTTGAAACACGTATAGAGTGTGTCCAAGCACTTTTAGAGTGCATCCAAACATGTTAAGAGTGCATCAAAACATTTTTAGAGTGCATTGAAACATGTTTAGAGTGCAATAAAAGATGTTTAGAGTTCGTCGAAACATGTTTAGAGCACGTTGAAAGATATTTAGAGCGCATCCAAACTTGTTTAAACTGCGTCAAAACATACTAAGAATGCATCCAAACATTTTTAGAGTGCGTCGAACCATATTTAGAGTGCCTCGAAACATGTGTAGATGAATTCTAAACATGTTTAGAGTGCATCCAAACATGTTTAGAGCACGTCGAAACATATTTAGAGTGCATCCAAACTTGTTTAAACTGCGTCAAAACATAGTAAGAGTGCATACAAACATGTTTAAAGTGCATTAAAACATTTTTAGAGTGCGTCGAACCATGTTTAGAGTTCATCTAAACATGTTTAGAGTGCATCCAAACATACTTAGAGTGCATCCAAACACGTTTAGAGTGCGTTCAAACACGTTTAGAGTGCGTCCAAACACGTTTAGATGCGTCCAAACACTTTTTGAGAGCATCCAAACATGTTTAGAGCGCATCGAAATATTTTTAGAATGTATCGAAACATAATTAGAGTGCATCCAAACATACTTAGAGTGCGTCGAAACACGTATACAGTGCGTCCAAGCACTTTTAGAGTGCATCCAAACATGTTTAGAGCACGTCGAAACATATTTAGAGTGCATCCAAACTTGTTTAAAGTGCGTCAAAATGTACTAAGAGTGCATCCAAACATGTTTAGAGTGCATTAAAATTTTTTTAGAGTGTCGAACCATATTTAGAGTGACTCGAAACATGTTTAGAGTTCGTCTAAAC
>NW_010966133.1:0-359 GCF_000463585.1 Tarenaya hassleriana | reverse complement strand
CCATCGAGGATGTATATTTGGAGGCTTTTCCTTTTTCACTGATGGTCCGGGCAAGAGATTGGCTCTACACTCTTGAGCCAAACTCGATTACGACGTGGGAGGAGCTAGAGGAGCAATTCATGGCGAGATACTACTCTCCATCGAGGATGTATATTTGGAGGCTTTTCCTTTTTCACTGATGGTCCGGGCAAGAGATTGGCTCTACACTCTTGAGCCAAACTCGATTACGACGTGGGAGGAGCTAGAGGAGCAATTCATGGCGAGATACTACTCTCTAGAGAAGACCCGAGCTGCACAGAGAGCCATACACAGCTTCACTCAGGAGAGTGATGAGAGTCTATACGACGCATGGGAGAGAT
>NW_010966132.1:0-608 GCF_000463585.1 Tarenaya hassleriana | reverse complement strand
GTTATGTGCATATTTAGACAACAGTCTCATCGAGTGCCTACATATCGACAAAAATCGTCAGCGAACTCTCGATTGGTAATCCGATGATCTGAAAATCAACCAAAATTAGTAGCCATCATTCGATAAGTTATCCATGATTCAGCTGTCAACTCAAATCGCTAGCAATAGCCTCATGGTCTGGAATCCGAGCCACATAATCAGCCATCATTCAATGGATTGGTCGATTGTTGGCTGGTGATATTAACAACCTCATAACTTCCACAAAACATTCCCAAATAATTCTTTCTTTATTACATTAGAATGTTCTTTCTCATATCTATGCATAGATGCCAAGATCAAGCAGATCTAATATACGAGCAGAGCGTTATGTGCATATTTAGACAACAGTCTCATCGAGTACTTACATGTCGACAAAAATCGTCAGCAAACTCTCGATTGGTAATCCGATGATCTGAAAATCAACCAAGATTATTAGCCGTCATTCGGATAGGTGACCCATGATTCAGCTGTCGACTCGATCGCTAGCCATCGCGTTATGGTCCGTAAGTTGAGCCAAATAATCAGCCACCGCTCGATAGGTAGGTCGATTGTTGGCTAGTGATATTATA
>NW_010966131.1:492-939 GCF_000463585.1 Tarenaya hassleriana | reverse complement strand
GTACATATCAAGGATCAACAATTATTCCTTGATCAGATGTATTACATAATCTGAATAGACCGTCCATTCGAATATGTAATCCCAATCTCGAAGCTCCCACTCAATCAAGCATATCCAATATCTTGATTAAGTTACATGCATTCATTCACTATGGACCATCCATAAGAATAAATCATGTCTATTTGAGTCACAGTTGATCAGATTAAGCAACGATTGTGTAATCGGACCTAGAAAACGAAAAATTTCAGAATCTGGACCTCGGACTGTCCGTTCTAGACATTGAACGGACGTTCCATGCTTCGCAGAACGAGGGGACCGACTTCAGAAGTCAGAACGGAAGTTCCACGCTGAAACAACACAGAACGGACGGTCTGCAGTTGGCAGAACGGACGGTCCATGACAGCAGAACAGACGGTCCACTCTCAGCCATGGAACGGACGGTCTCAA
>NW_010966131.1:0-299 GCF_000463585.1 Tarenaya hassleriana | reverse complement strand
GAACTCCTGCACTCTATGCAACATGAAACATGCAATCTACACTAGATTCAATCATCAAACATGCATAGAATTCAAAGCAAACATGGATTTAAACAATTCAAATCCTAAAACGTGCGTGATCGAGTTCTACGAAATCAAAACAGAACAACCAGGCTCTGATACCACTGTTGGGTTTCCTGGGATCTCTAGAGCGAATCCTATTCCTAAGAGATCGATTCTAGGGTTTGCGCAGCGGATATAAAACAAAAATTTTAATAAACCCTAGAACCATGCTTCTAATGAATCGTAGAAACGTTAGA
>NW_010966130.1:0-939 GCF_000463585.1 Tarenaya hassleriana | reverse complement strand
CCTTCTTGCCTCAGTCGTTGACTTTGCCCCTTCTGCTCCTCCATTTAACAAGCAATTTAGTGGTTGTTCGCTCTTGAACGAATGGGACAGCGGCTTTGATAGCGCTTTCTCAATGAGAGATATCGTGGCCCTATCCGTGCTTTTCCAACTCCCTTTCTTACCGTCTCAGTCATCTCTCTTACCTGAACATAGAAGATAAGGGATCATCTCATTGTCCAATAGCTTTGATAAGAGACAGAGAACAAGAGAAGGGGTTAGCAAGAACAATATCTTATTGATTAGAGGAGTTCTCCCCTGATGAGCCCGAAAGCCATATGAACGAAAGTAGGCAAAAAAGGAAAGCAGAATAAAGGGGTACCACTCTATAAGAACAGATTCACCAGGCACTCGAAATTTTGAAATACCTGGACGTGGGGAAATAGAAAGGAAAGAGCTTGATGTTGGGAAAGAGCAGACTTTCTTCCTTTCGAGGCATACTACTATCTCAGTTTCTCTCCTTTGACGGTCAGATCCCTTATTGAATTATGCTTTTGTTTATGTGTGATAGGCACTTTATATCTTTTAGATATCCATTTTGGATTTCTTTTTGAATTTATCTTTCTTATATGTAGTTATATGTACCTTTTCCATCTCGACTACGTCCCTTTGATTGGATTGCTCTTCTATACACTGCATCCAGGACTATCTCAGTGGGCCTTTTACCTTCTCTTTCAACAGTTATCTTTCTATTTGCTTTCTTTATTTACTTTTTTTCCAGTATCTTTATTGGAATTGCCTCTATCTCTATACAGAATTCATCGGACTGGATTGGATTTCTTATCTTTATACTTGGCCACTTATTTCTTTTTGCAGGCTATCATCTTTTTAAGGAATTCCTTCCGAGTGCGCAAGTTCTCCTACCTTTTTTCTTTTCAATTTAATTTCATATTCTTCCGTATT
>NW_010966129.1:0-940 GCF_000463585.1 Tarenaya hassleriana | reverse complement strand
TCAGCTGCTGCAGAGCCTTGTTGCTGACATATGATAAAGCAGGCATGGGTTGGGTTTATGAATCAAATTGAAAATGGGGTGCAGTCCCAGGACCAGCTCCACACAAATCAGGACAAAACCCAGAGATCATAGATAATGAGGAACACAAACCTGAAATTCTTTTACTTGATTGCTGATTGTGCGAGAGCTGAGGTACGTGGTGAAAGCAGGAAGATCACAAGCTGACAGATCAACCGTAACCGCATCGTCCGTAGCTTCGTCTCTTGAAGTTTCATATTTTTCTAACGGAGGCGGTAACGATGATCCATGTCTTTTCCATGAAGATTGCATTTTGTTAGAACTGTAGGGATTGGCTACAACCGGCCTTCTAACTATTTGAACATTGTTCACAGGACCTGTAAAAAAAAAATAGATCAAGAGCAGCCTGTGGTTAGAGATGCAAATACGCTTTCTCCACAGAACTGATTGTATTAGATCCCATGGGAGAACAAGTCTACCAATATAAAAAAATACACAGAGCAAAGCAAACCCTTCTTTTAAAACAGCTTAAAGATACCTTTTGCATGGCCGAAAGCACGAACGATATCACACGTTTTGGGATCCCAAACATGAACCAAGCCATCTTCTGATCCAGAAAGCAGGAGGTTTCCTTCTGCGCAATATGCCAAGCAAGTTACGGCCTTGCTGTTCAGAAATCAAAGCGTACCATCAGTAGAGGCTAGAGGGACAACGAAACAGAAAGAAAATTGCACCAACCATGACAAACAAATGGTAAAATGAGATCTAAGTTATATCACTGTTTCACATCCATAATTTGAATCCATCACATCGCCAAACAGAATACAAAATGTAAGATGTTATAAGTTCTTATGAACACTGTACTAAATTTAAGAATCAATACCACAATTAACCAAGGAATTAGAAATATATTTTCCAAAAG
>NW_010966128.1:0-940 GCF_000463585.1 Tarenaya hassleriana | reverse complement strand
CTATAAAGGCGTTAGTATGATGTGTGATTGATGATCATATAGATGATCATAGGTATTGAATACGATCACGATCATAGGTATTCGTTGGAGAACGGAATACTGGATTGACCCGCATGAGATTGTCACATGGACTTGCGTCATGACTTGAATGTCATATGGCGGTTCCATGATTGGATCCTAAGACCTGAGATATCTACGGAATCCAACATGAGGAGTTGCGAACCTTGAATATGTCAAACGTCCTGCGTAACAGGAGGACTATAAAGGCGTGTATCAGGTACGAAACGAATCATGTGCTGGATTGTAGATAGTCAAGACAAGATTTGTACCTCTCGTAAAAGAGAGAGATATCGTGGACCCCTCGTATGAGCGAGACTGTAGAAATGTGTGGCCGCACTATAGATGAACGTCGTCTATTTTAGACAGTCGAACTCAGTGAACGAGAAAACAGTCGAATCAGATAAGGTGGCTTGTCCATGCCTTATATTCAACATATGATATCGTGATACAAAAGGATTATCAACCGGAATAATCACTGGCGTTCGTATGATCACGAACAGACTCTATTCGAGATAGGTAGTCATAGTGTCTTGCTAGAGACCGCCTATGACTTGTGTAACCAAAATAAGAGATTTCGGGTTATACTGCTATATCGAATGAGTCTACAGGGTCATACACACAGGAAAGGACGAATGCGCGAGAAGAGACGAGAAAATCCTAGTGGAGCGGAGGCTAGACCGACCGGTCCAGAAGGTCTGGACCGATCGGTTCAGACAGCGGATTTTCTAAACTCGCTCTAATTAGGGTTTTAAGTGGGATTGACTTTAGGGAACACCTCCTAAGCCTCTTGGCACGACTTTCAGACCCTTTGGGGAGTTGTTGAGAGTTGAAAACCTAAGAGTTAGATCCCTGAAACCCTTGCACAAAGAAGAACGTGTTC
>NW_010966127.1:0-940 GCF_000463585.1 Tarenaya hassleriana | reverse complement strand
TAGTTTTTATCATATTAATAATGGGTTGGGTCAATTAATTCACATAATCCAAATGATTCCAACCAAATGGGTAGGATTACCTTTTGTCACAACCCTAGTTTGTTTGCATTTAATTTATGTTAAATAATTAAATGTACAGGTGTCGGACCAAAGACTCAAATACTCTCAATATTTACCACTTATCGCCGACGAACAACGCAGCCCCCGGTCCGTATTTTTCCTCGACACCACCACGTCATCAAGTCTTATTTCAATTGTGTATATATTTACGTACATTAGAGGTAGGCTGTTTAGGCTAAAGGCATATGATTGTGTAGTAGGATATGGCCAATTTTGTAACATCTTACCTCATGGTTGTCTTATTAAATTATAGATCAATTGGCATGTTTAAAGGGAGGAGAGGACTAAGCCAAGGAGATCCATTATCTCCTTATTTGTTTATTATGGCTATGGAATTATTGATGAGTATGCTTAACCGATCGGCGCAGGAAGGCAAGCTGAATCTGAACTACAAATGCCAGAACCCGCTGATCACGCATCTCTCCTTCGCTGATGATGTCATGATCTTCTGTGTAACGCCCGAAACCCGTATCCCGAAACCCGTATCCCGAAATACGAGTTGCGTCATATGGACAACTAAAATAAAGACTCGATTTCCAAATATCCGCGGGAATTTAAAACTTTTCTTTTCAGAGTTAGCGGAAGAAACACTCGTACATACATATATGGTACATAATTTCAAGTGGTAGTATAACTTTATTACAAGCCTTAAAAGTCTACCACCGATATAATACAAAACGTTCCCCAAAAATATAAATGTATCAAAATACGTAAATATACATGATCGATAGTGGTACACTGCCCAGGTCTCCGATGTCGGCTCCTCGGCTACTGCTGCTCACGACCTGAAACGTTGCGTAACAACGTCCTAAGCTAATTG
>NW_010966126.1:0-940 GCF_000463585.1 Tarenaya hassleriana | reverse complement strand
GAGGCGATTTTAGCAGTTCTGTTGGACTGGGACTCGCGTAGTGATTGCATATAGTTCAAGAGGTCCTTTTGTCCCTACAAAAACCGAACAAGTAAGGACTATATCTCAGAATCTATCTTCTGCTTAGTTATGGACGATGATGGGGCACATGCTTCCGGGATTGATCATTCAAAATGATAATATGTCTCATTACCCTGATCGTAGGGATACGAAGGTATAGACTGATAAGTCTGGAACTAATAGGATCCCTAATTCTGGAGGTAGTTGAAATCTTATTGCAAAACATCCGAAGTGTATGCATCATAAGAGAGATCGGGATAGTCCATCCAACCGGATCATAAGGGTTGGCGTATGGGTCATTCATAAAATAGCTCATATCCACGATTCTCTGTTCATACTTTGGAAAAGGATGTACATGCACACACAAGAGAAAACAAAGGAGAAAGGAGACGTAGAGAAAAAAATAAAGACACAAAAGAAAAGAAAAGAATATACCTAGACTAGATAGAATCTAATACTGTTGCCTAAATTGTCCCCGAAAACGGCGCCAAAAACTTGATGTCATAAATCTAGGTGTATAAGATCCAAGTAATAATATCCTAGACTCAACAAATTCCGCAAGTGTACGGATCATGTGTAGCAACTAGGGTCGAACACAAGGACAAGTAAACAACTGAATGAGAGTGTGATGAAACATAGCAAAACAAATAACGAAAAATGGTTATAAACTATGAATGATAAACACTGCAGGCTTCGAGATTGCTTTACATGCAAGGATCTTTCAAAAGATGCAAACTCAGTGATTTATCTATCCGATTCAGGGAATTCAAGTTCTAAAGTAGAGATTAACCATCTCGAGTCTAACCTCATTATCCAGGATTTATCCTACTAATCTCTTGATTCAATAGTCTAAAACCCTGGATGCATGAACGAACGCTAT
>NW_010966125.1:0-232 GCF_000463585.1 Tarenaya hassleriana | reverse complement strand
AATGACACTTATGGGGCATACCTTCAGCCTAAGTACATTCAGCAGCTTTCATGCATTCGCCAGCCTGACATCGACCGTAACAATTTTAAGTTTCAACCGGCATTCATCAATATGCTGAGACCAACAGATTTTTCTCTACTAGGTACACTTCATTTCTCAAACTCCTTTCGTTGTAGAGATGCTCTTAAACTTCATGATCCAGGTTGGCAGAAGATCGATAATCTTCGCCCGT
>NW_010966124.1:117149-122370 GCF_000463585.1 Tarenaya hassleriana | reverse complement strand
CATTAGTAGAGCAATTGTCAAGGCCTCGATCGTCATGGTTACGGGTCATGCCCTAGCTGAGCGTGCCTGATTATCTTGGTGAGGCAGTATGGAGAAATCGTGATTCTCATAGCTTGAATATGGTTGAGCTTGAATTGGGTTATCAAGTCGGACTTGGACCTGATGGTAAGGATGGGATGAGGAACATGCAGTGATAGCGTATCACTATCCCATACTCATCTAGGAATCACATAGGATGTGATTGACAATGTGTTGTCTACCTAAATAGCATGTTTTTTGAGCGTCATGCCCTAGCTGACTCAAAAGCATGTGAAATATGGATCCTAGCTCACTTAGAAACTCATTGAGGGTGTTTTTCTTAGTGGGAGCCTGTCATATTGCATCTATTGTCTGTGTTAGTATGTGTACTAAGCGACTTGCATGTTTTATGTCTTTTGTTTTGTCTTTTTCTGTAGAATATGACTGCTGCAGGTAATCTGGCTAATCTCTCCATGCGATCCATCCTGGATCGGGAGAGACTCACTGGTGGAAACTTTCTCGACTGGTACCGCAACCTGAGAATTGTTCTCAGGCATGAGCGGAAGCTCTACGTGCTGGAAGAAGCCGTTCCAGAGGATGAACCAGCGGCCAATGCGCCCAGGGCTGTCAGAGATGCTTACCATAAGCACATCAATGACAACCTGGACGTGACCTGTCTGATGCTCGGATCTATGTCGGCTGAGTTGCAGAAACAACTCGAAGGAACTGATGCCTTCGAGATGATCGAGCATCTCAGGACTATGTTCGAGGAACAGGCAAGGGTCGAACGATTTAACGTCCTTAAGAACCTGGTCAACTGTAAGATGACCAATGGTTCACCCGTGAGTACTCATATCCTCAAGATGAAGGGTTATCTAGAGGATCTTGACAGACTAGGGTTGGAGGTTAGTCGTGAGTTGGCAGTAGACCTAGTTCTCCAATCCCTGCCGCATAGTTTTGACCAGTTTGTCATGAACTATAACATGCACGGGATGGAGAAGGACTTGACCGAACTACATGGGATGTTGCGATCGGCCGAGCAGAACATCAAAGTCGAGAAGAATGTCCTAATGGTTGGAAAGAGTTCCAACAAGAGGAAGCGTTCCAAGGGCGTGAAAGGCAAGGGCAAAACGGCAAGTGTTGCCGCCGAGCCTAAGCCGAAGGCCGAGAAGGGAGAGTGCCATTTCTGCCATGCCATCGGGCATTGGCGCAGAAACTGCAAACTCTACCTGGAAGATCAGAAGAAGAAGAAGCTTGCGGAAGCTTCATCTTCGGGTATCTTTGTTATAGAGGCTAACTTGTTTACTTCTACATCATGGGTATTAGATACCGGATGTGCCTCGCACATTTGTGCAAATGTGCAGGGACTGCGAGGAAGTAGACAATTGGCGAAGGGTGAAGTAGATCTCCGCGTCGGGAATGGAGCAAGAGTTGCTGCATTAACCGTCGGGACTTACGATCTCACTTTACCTTTTGGCCTTGTATTGGAGTTGCATGATTGTTATTTTGTACCTGCCATCAGTAGGAACATCATATCGATTTCATGCTTAGACTCAGATGGTTTCAGATTTGTTATTGAGAACAAATGTCTGTCCATTTATAGAGGCGATTTATTCTATGGTAAGGGTTACCAGTTTAATGGTCTTTATGTTTTGGAAGATGAACCATCTAGATACAGGTCGATCTATAACGTTAGTACCAAGCGGTTTAAGCCGAACGATTTAAACCCGACCTATCTCTTGCATTGTCGACTTGGCTACATCAACGAGAAACGCATTGTGAAGCTTCATTCTGATGGACTTCTTGATTCTTTTGATTATGAATCAATCGAATCATGCGATTCATGTTTGATGGGCAAGATGACAAAATCTCCTTTTACTAGAAAAGGAAAACGGGCTATGGAGTTGCTAGAACTCATACATAGTGATGTATGCGGTCCTATGAGCTCTCCCGCTAGAGGAGGTTATCTGTACTTCGTTACGTTTACTGATGATTTCAGTAGGTACGGTTATGTCTATTTGATGAGACATAAGTGTGAGACGCTTGAATTGTTCAAGAATTTCAGAAACGAGGTACAGAACCGACTTGGCAATGAGCCATGTCGACTCAGAGATGACGAGCATGTACACCAGATGGTGTGGGACTTCTTCACAGCTCGTCGACCAGAACCAACTTGGCAAGACGATCAAGTTGCTTCGATCTGATCGAGGTGGCGAGTATATGAGCCAAGAGTTCACTGACTATCTGGCACATTGTGGGATTGTCTCACAGCTGACTCCACCTGGAACGCCACAATGGAATGGCGTTTCCGAGAGGAGGAACCGAACCTTATTGGATATGGTACGGTCTATGATGAGTCAGGTCGATCTTCCTAAATCCTTCTGAGGATATGCTTTGGAAACGGCTGCGCTTATACTGAACAATTGTCCAACAAAGTCGGTTCAGAAGACTCCATATGAGATATGGACTGGGAAGCGTCCCAGGTTAGCATTTATGAAGATTTGGGGATGCGACGTTTACGTGAAACGTCTGCCTTCTGATAAGCTATCCGCCAAGTCTGATAAATGCGTATTTGTG
The DNA here is from genome assembly GCF_000463585.1 of Tarenaya hassleriana. Taxonomy (NCBI): domain Eukaryota; kingdom Viridiplantae; phylum Streptophyta; class Magnoliopsida; order Brassicales; family Cleomaceae; genus Tarenaya; species Tarenaya hassleriana. The sequence continues at coordinate 119,775 of NW_010966124.1, read as the reverse complement.
GGTTACCCTAAGGAAACTAAAGGGTACTGGTTCTACAACCCATCTGAGAACAAAGTGTTTGTTGCTCGGAATGGATCTTTCTTGGAGAGAGAGTTCGTCTCCAAGAGAGTTAATGGGAGTAGAATAGATCTCGAAGAAGTTCGAGAACCACAAATAGTCGAAGAACCGAGTGAACAGGTCGAATCGGTTCAACCTGTGTCACCAGTTGTGATGCTTAAATCCATACGGATTCTGCTGGCCATAGCTGCGTATTATGACTACGAGATATGGCAGATGGATGTCAATACCGCATTCCTTAACGGGAATCTGCTCGAGGATGTGTATATGACACAACCCGAGGGTTTTGTTGATCCTAAGAGTCCGAGGAAGGTGTGTAAGCTTCAGATATCCATTTATGGACTGAAGCAGGCTTTTTGGAGCTGGAATATTCGATTTGACGAGGCAATCAAAATGTTTGGCTTCCTGTAAAACGAAGATGAGCCATGCGTTTACAAGAAGGTCAGTGGGAGCGCAGTGGTCTTCCTTGTGCTTTATGTAGATGATATATTGCTCATTGGAAATGATGTTCCTACTTTGCAAGGAGTGAAATCCTTGCTAGGACCAGTCTTTTCGATGAAGGACTTAGGAGAAGTCAGAGTACATACATTGACAAGGTCTTGAATCGGTTCAAGATGCAAGACTCCAAGAGGGGTGCCTTGCCAATGGGACATGACGTGGCTCTTAGCAAGACTCAGTGTCCAAAGACACAGGATGAGCAAGAGCGTATGAGTAGGATTCCATATGCCTTGGCAATTGGATCCATCATGTACGCCATGTTGTGTACTCGCCCGGATGTATCATATGCATTGAGCATGACTAGTAGATATCAGTCTACACCAGGTGAGGCTCACTGGATTGCGGTAAAGAACATCCTTAAGTACTTGAGAAGGACTAAGGATTTGTTCTTGGTGTGTAACGGATTGGAAGACGAGCTCGCTATAAGTGGTTATACCGATGCTAGTTTCCAAACCGACAGAGATGACTTTAGATCGCAGTCAGGTTATGTTTTCTGCCTGAACGGTGGGGCTATCAGTTGGAAGATTTTCAAACAGCCAACCGTGGCAGATTCGACTACAGAAGCCGAGTACATAGCAACATCGGATGCAGCTAAGGAAGCTGTTTGGATCAGGAAATTCGTGGGAGACCTGGGCGTCATTCCTAGCGTTGCAGATCCCGTTGAGTTGTATTGTGACAACAATGGTGCGATTGCGCAAGCTAAGAAACCCCGGTCACACCAGAGATCCAAACACATACTCAGGCGATTTCACTTGATCAGAGAAATCATCGACAAAGGAGACGTGAAGATAAGCAGAGTGTCGACGGATGATAATATTGCCGACCCATTGACGAAGCCTCTCCCTTCGTCAAAACATGATGGGCATGTTAAGGGTATGGGGATTAGATGCTTGTAGGATAGATCATAGAGCATAGTGGGAGATTGTTGGTTGTAATGCTCTAGGATGATCCGTGATATGACATTTTGACTTTGTATGGATTCATTGATTTATGAATGCATTACATTCCCGTTATATGATTGGCATGTTTGTTATATTTCGGTATCCTTGAATCATTATAGAATGATTCTAAACACCCTGGTCAGTTATCATTGTGGGAACAATGATAAATTAAGACTAGCATGAGGTGTGATCGATGCATTGGATGCATATCACAATCATGGGTACTCGTTGTGAACGAGTGACTGGTTGACCCGCATGAGATTGTCACATGGACAGAGTCATGACTTGAATCTCATACATCGGTTCGTTCTTGGATCCTCAGACCTGAGATGTCTAGAGTATCTGACATGAGGAGTGGCGTGTCTTGACTGCGTCAAACGTCGTCTTTAACCGGATGATTATAACGGCGTTGATCAGATACATTCACGAATCATATGGAGATAATAGACATGCAATACGGGACTTGTCACCTCCTCAATAGGAGAGATATCGCTGGGCCCTCTCGTGGAAATCGGACTATGAAAATGCGTGGCCACGCTATAGATGAAGTTGCATCTATTTTATTAGTTGATTTGCCAAGACGAGAAAGCGGTTGAACTTGAAGGGTGGCTCAAACCATGCCCTTGTTCAACATATGATATCGGGAGATAAAGGATCAGAACTCGAGCTGTTATTGCCTTGGTTAGATCACCTCTAACTCAATTCAACGTGGGTGGTCATGGCGTCTTGCTCTAGGCTAACCATGACTTGTAGATCGGGAATGGTTCTCGAGGCTGCTGCCACTGCGAATGGGCCTACAGGGTCACACACCATTAGGGATGGATTTATATGTGAAGTATTGGAAAGGAAGACTTGGATTTGGTCGGAAAAATCGTTTTCGGATCAAATCAGAGTGTCGGGACGTTTTCAGCCTTCTGACTCGGACCGAGTCAGTATTTGACTCGGACCGAGTCAGTTCCATGTGGGTCGAAGCCCAGAAAGTGTTTTGGGCTTGGCTGATGTTTTGACTCGGTCGAGTCAACGTTTTGACTCGGACCGAGTCAATACTAAATGGGCCGGATCAAGAGTTGACAATGGGCTTGGGCTGATTCGTTCTGACTCGACCGAGTCAGAGTTCTGACTCGACCGAG
>NW_010966124.1:108767-117102 GCF_000463585.1 Tarenaya hassleriana | reverse complement strand
GTCAAGAGTTGACAATGGGCTTGGGCTGATTCGTTCTGACTCGACCGAGTCAGAGTTCTGACTCGACCGAGTCAGAGTTCTGACTCGGACCGAGTCAATACTCGGAAAAAATCATTTTTCCACAAGGATTAGGGTTGCTATCTTATAAAAAGGGTATTGGACGCCGTCCTCAACCCAAGACAGAAGAAATTGTTGGTTGTGATGCTCTAGGATGATCCGTGATATGACACTTTGACTTAGTATTGATTCATTGGTTCATGAATCCATTACTCTTCCCGTTATATGATTGGCATGTTTGTTATATTTCGGTATCCTTGAATCATTAGAGAATGATTCTAAATACCCTAGTCAGTTATCATTGTGGGAACAATGTTGAATTAAGACTAGCATGAGGTGTGATCAATGCATTGGATGCATATCACAATCATGGGTACTCGTTGTGAACGAGTGACTGGTTGACCCACATGAGATTGTCACATGGACAGAGTCATGACTTGAATCTCATACAGCGGTTCGTTCTTGGATCCTCAGACCTGAGATGTCAAGAGTATCTAATATGAGGAGTGGCATGTCTTGACTGCGTCAAACGTCGTCTTTAACCGGATGATTATAACGGCATTGATCAGATACGTTCACGAATCATATGGAGATAATAGACATGCAATATGGGACTTGTCACCTCCTCAATAGGAGAGATATCGCTGGGCCCTCTCGTGGAAGTCGGACTATGAAAATGTGTGGTCACGCTATAGATGAAGTTGCATCTGTTTTATTAGTCAATTTGCAAAGACGAGAAAGCGGTTGAACTTGAAGGGTGGCTCAAACCATGCCCTTATTCAACATATGATATCGTGAGACAAAGGGTCAGAACTCGAGCTGTTACTGCCTCGGTTAGGTCACCTCTAACTCAATTCAACGTGGGTAGTCATGGCGTCTTGCTAGAGGCTAACCATGACTTGTAGATCTGGAATGGTTCTCGAGTCTGCTGCCACTTCGAATGGGCCTACAGGGTCACACACCATTAGAAATGGACTTATATGTGAAGTATCGGAAAGGAAGAGTTGGATTTTGTCGGAAAAACGGGTTTCGGATCAAATCAGAGTGTCGGTCGGAAAGGAAGACTTGGATTTGGTCGGAAAAATCGTTTTCGGATCAAATCAGAGTGTCGGGACGTTTTCAGCCTTCTGACTCGGACCGAGTCAGTACTTGACTCGGACCGAGTCAGTTCCATGCGAGTCGAAGCCCAGAAAGTATTTTGGGCTTGGCTGATGTTTTGACTCGGTCAAGTCAAGGTTTTGACTCGGACCGAGTCAATACTCAATGGGCCGAGTCAAGAGTTGACAATGGGCTTGGGCTGATTCGTTCTGACTCGACCGAGTCAGAGTTCTGAATCGGACTGAGTCAATACTCGGAAAAAGTCTCTTTTCACAAGGATTAGGGTTTTTAACTTATAAAGAGGTGTTGAACGCCGTCCTAAGTGGAGAACTCACTTTCAGAACCCTAAGACAGAGCAAAAACTCAGAAGAAATCGTTTCTTTCATAGTTTTAGCTCCTGGGATTAGATCCCACTTCATATACTTCACAGATCCTAGCAGATCGGTTCCAAAAGCCTTTGGAATCCTTTCCATCGGTGTGGATACGTGTAGAGGGACTGTAACTTCAGTCCTAGGTGATTAAACAGGCCCCGGATCGACTCCTACTTCCGTTTCTTCAGACAAGAGGTAAGTATTCGATTCCCACGGTGATATACACGATTATACGGGGTTTTACGGATGAGTTTGGTTGCGTGTGACGTTTGACTAGGTTTAGATTATCCTTCCGCTGTATGAAACCTAGTAAACCAAACCCTAGATCGATATGATCGCATGCTAGGAATCCCTAGTGAAACCCAACAGAAAAGAACCCTAAAACAGAGCAAAAACACAGAAGAAATCGTTTCTTTCATAGTTCTAGCTCCCAGGATTAGATCCCACTTCACATACTTAACAGATCCTAGCAGATCGGTTCCAAAAAGCGTTTGGAATCCTTCCCGTCGGTGTGGATACGTGTAGAGGGACTGTAACTTCAGTCTTAGGTGATTAAACAGGTCTCGGATCGACTCCTACTTCCGTTTCTTCAAGAAAGAGGTAAGTACTCGATTCTCACGGTGATATACACGATTATACGGGTTTTTACGGATGATTTTGGTTGCGTGTGACGTTTGACTAGGTTTAGATTATTCTTCCGCTGCATGAAACCTAGTAAACCAAACCCTAGATCGATATGATCGCATGCTAGAAATCCGTAGTTAAAACCCAACATTTTCTTCAAAAGTGTCGAGTCTCCTTCTCTCTCATCAAACTCCCCTTTTTATGCAAGTGCTCTAGCTAGGTTTCTCCTCAAAAATCGGGCTTTGCCTTTTTGGGCCGAATTTGATATCAGGCGGTCGCTCACTTTTTGTTCAGGGTCGCCCATTTTTTCTTTAGTGTCGCTCGTTTTCTTCAGGGTGAGCGACCGCTCATGTCTACGAGCGACCGCTCGTTCTTCTTTGCAACTCGAGGCGACTGGTTGGTGTAATGAGCGAGCCGCCTGGTCCCAAGATTTTGATGCTGAGCGACTGGCCGGCTAGATGGGCGGGCCGCTCATATTCTCTGAGTTCTCCGGGACTTCTCGATTCCGCTCCTTTCCCGTGCCTCATGCACAAATATCATCGTTCGATCATCCTGCAAAGAAAATGGAGGAAAGAATCATACCCATGACCGTCTAACGTCCTATTATGCCTAAAATATGAGAAAAATCAAAGTGTATGACGTTAGAAAAACTGGTGGAAAAACCATATGACACAGCACAGCTCCAATACCTACGCCAGAAGCATCACATTTAATCTCAAAAGCTTTGGAAAAATCTGGAAGAGATAAAAAAGGAGAGTCAGTAAGCTTCCCTTTCAAGAGTTGAAATGCTACTTCTTGTGCTTCCTTCCATTGAAATCCAACGTTTTTCTTGATGATTTCCGTCAATGGTGCAGCAATGGTGCTGAAATCTTTCACAAAACGTCGATAGAAGCTTGCAAGTCCATGGAAACTCCTTACATCACTCACCGTCTCCGGGGTTGGCCAATTCTTTATTGCTGCAACATTTTCTTCATCCATTTGAATTCCCTGCTCACTAACAACAAATCCTAGAAAAACTAGCTTGTTAGTGCAAAATGTGCATTTCTTGAGATTCGAGAATAGCTTTTCCTTCCTTAAAACTTCAAGGATAAATCTGAGATGTTCAACATGCTCCTCTATATTCTTGCTGTAAACTAAGATATCATCAAAGTAAAAAACCACAAATTTACCAATGAATTGCCTTAGAAAATGATTCGTCAATCTCATGAATGTACTGGATGCATTAGTCAAGCCAAAAGGCATAACTAACCATTCATACAAGCCATGTTTCGTTTTGAATGTTGTTTTCCATTCATCATCATCTTTCATTCGTATTGGATGATAACCACTTTTAAGATCTATCTTAGAAAAGACACGTGATCCATGCAATTCATCCAACATATCATCCAATCGAGGTATGGGATGGCGATACTTTACCGTAATATTGTTGATTGCATGACAATCAACACAAATATGCCACATACCGTCTTTCTTTGGAACTAGGATGACTGGAACAACACAAGGTGACATACTTTCACGAACATAACCTTTCTCCATTTGTCTTTCGAGCTCTTTAGTTTCCTCATGATTTGTTCGGTATGCAGTCTTGTTTGGAAGGCTAGCTCCAGGGACAAGGTTGATTTGATGTTTAATCCCTCGAATATGTGGTAATCCATGTGGAAGTTCTTCAGGAAAAGCATCGTCATACACCTGCAAGAGATCAAAAACCACAGTAGGCAAAGACGATGTTAGTTCGTTAATATTCAAAAGAGTCTCTTTGTACATAAGTACAATTATTGGCTATCAAGAAAGCAATGCTTTCTTGATCTCACTCGCTCTCATAAAAAAATTGGTATTTTTCCTTTCGGGTGTACTCTCACAAGTGTTTTTTTGGGTTTTTCTCAAGGCCTCACCAAATTTAGAGTGATCTACTTCATGGTCACACATGTTGATCGGTTTCTTCTCATTCTTCATCATTTTGAGTTGACCTTCAAAAACCTCCTTTGGTGTCAAAGGTACAAGTCGAATGGGTTTACCTTTGAACTCAAATGAATACTTATTGTTGTAGCCATCGTGTTGAGTTTTAGTATCAAGTTCCCATAGTCTACCAAGCAACAAGTGCTCCGCTTGCATAGGAACTACATCACAAAGCGCCTCATCTTTGTATTTGTCAATACAAAATGGCACACTCAATTGTCTATGCACCTTCGTTTCTCCGCGGTCATTGAGCCACTGTAAACGGTATGGTTTTGGGTGTCTTATTGTTTTCAACCCCAACTTCTCTACCAGCAATGTACTTGCTACATTTGTGCAGCTACCACTATCAATGATGATACTACACACTTTATCTTTGACAACCCCCCTTGTGTAGAAGATGTTTTGTCGTTGCACAGTCTCTTCTTCCTTTGCCTGCAAGTTTAGTGCTCTTCTAGCCACTAATAATTCTCCCTTTGCAGCAAACTGATCACCAACCTCATTCGTAGATGCATCAGAATCTGATTTAACTTCTTCCTCAGACTCCGTCTCAATCTCTCCATCATCACGTAGTGTCATTGCTCGCCTATTTGGGCATTCGTTCGCAAAGTGTCCTCTGCTGAAACACTTAAAACATCGAATATCTCTATTACGTGATTGAGAAGATTCAGAAATACCTTGTTTTCTTGGCTGAGACGTTTCAGGTTTGCTTTCGGATTTTGCTGTACCTTTTGAGCCAAACGTTGGCTTATCTTCTTTGTGAAATTGTGGCCGAGGGTTAGAAGAGTTGGAACCAAATCTTTGATGTGTTTTTCCTCTTCTTTTGATTTGGTTCCTGAACTTGATCGCAAAATGTAGCAAATCCTCCATCTCAACGTAATGTTGAGTCTCTACACGATCCTGGATCTCTTGATTCAATCCACCAATAAATCTTTCCATTGTCTCTTCACGATCTTCTTCAATGTTGGTCCGAATCATCAACATTTCCATCTCTTTGTAATATTCTTCAACACTTCTACTTCCTTGCACTAACCTTCGTAACTTTTGATGCACTTCTCGATTGTAATGATTGGGTACAAACCGCCTCTTCATGACAATTTTCATGTCACCCCAGGTGGTGGTAATGGGATTCTCACCATATCTCCTCCGTGAAAGAACCAATTGATCCCACCACATTAATATAGTCACTGAACTTTGTCACCACAATTTTAACTTTCTTCAACTCGGAATAATGATGGCAATCAAATACCATCTCAGTCTTTCTCTCCCATTCAAAATATGTTTCTGCATCGTTCCGACCATGAAATGTCGGAATTTCCATCTTGATGCTACTGAGATCAACATCAAGATGTCCTCGCGGACGATGTTCGCGCATTTGCCTTTGAGGATTCTCACGTACTTCTTATACTTCCGACAATTGTTCTCCCTCGTCACTAGGATCACTATGACGTGACCTAGCTCTCCTAGGAACACCTTGTTGTTGTCGGTGTCTTGCAGCATATGCCTCATTCTCCATCTAATCTACTCTTTGATGCAATGGTTCTATCTCAGCCCTCAACATCCTTCGTAGCTCACCCATTAGTTCTTACATTTAAAGTGGGTTTGCTCCTTCAGCTTGCTGCTCATTTGTGTGTCATCCATGTTGAAACTCTGCAAAAAATGTTAAGAAAAAAAAAAGAACAGAAAGAGACAAGAAAAAAAGAAGATGGCAGAAATCTCACCACACTCAGAAAGTGTTTCACTCAATTTTATTCAGTCCACCTCACTTGTTTTCTCTTCCAAAATCCTTGTTCAAACAATTAGCAAACTAAATCAAACTCAAATCGATAGCAATTCACCGAAAACTTATCAAACCAGTCTATCCAGGAGCAAACGAATTCCAACTCAAAAACGAGCAATGACTATGACTCAAAGTACTGAATTTGAGTTTCCGATGATGAATGCAAATGGAAACACGAAAATGAAGTTACAACTCCGACTCAAAAACTTGATCAAAAAGACTTTTTTTTAGAGATTTGTTGTGGTATTCCCAAACAACCAACTATTTTTTTGTATATATTTTTCTTTTCTTTTTTTTTTCTTTTCTTTTCTTTTTTTTGTCTTCTTTCTTTTTGTTGGTTTTCTGCAATGAACACAATGAAAACGTTAATTTATTTTTCAAAAGATATGAAGTACAAGTAAAATAAAAATAGAGAAAGATAACTCAAACTACAGAATCAAGATCTGATACCAAATGATACGGTCTCGTATCGAAATTCTCTAGAAAGGTGGTGGAAATAACCAAAACCTCTAATCAACTCGTGAAAGAAACCTAGGCCCAATTTCTTGAAACAAGAAATGTCCTAAACCCCTAAGCAAACCTGGATTAGAAACGTTGGTGTTGCGAAGACGCCATAAACGTTTATGGACTAACGTTTGATAAGTCAAAGATGAACGCCACAGATGAATCCAATAAGTTCAGAAAATAGTTCTCAAAGAACTTTGAAGAACAAACCTCTCAAATATATAAAAAAGATGATTGATCATTACAAATGAGTTTAGTTCACCTATTGATAGGAGAACCAAAAATAATACCAAAAGACATAAAAAGGTAGAATTAATGCTAGTCTTCCTAAAACTTTGAAATTATTGGAAAACAAAGCCATAATTGTGTTGGACTTTGAGTAGAATAAATTGTAAGCAACATTGAATGCTTGAATGCATATTCGTCATGGACTTGGACAACAATATTTTGGGCCTTTATTTTGGGCTTTCTTCACTTGATATCATGTTGCAAATGGGCTGGACTTGTGTATGACTTGGTCCAATGTTATTTTCCATGTGTTCATGGTCCAAACATTCAAGAAAGAGCCAATTTAGAGTAGTTTGTACCTTCTTCGTCTTTGATCTCGTCATTGGTCCATCCGGAAAAATGATGTGATCCTTGTTGCTCCCATTTTGTTCCGGTGTGCATCCAACATCCTCATCAACAAGTCTCCATATGAAGAAGAGGCTACAAATTTAGGCAAATTTCTACCTCAATGACGCATCATCAATCTGCAGCAACAAACAAGGAAGTTAGCCAAGATTTTGAGCCTCATCATCATCAGCAATAAGGAAATTTCGTGAGACATCATATGATATGGAAAATCAAAGTATTCTCTTGCCAAATCTATGCTAAGCCATTGGTGATTCAACAAAGGAGGCAATCTCGAAGTTTCCTTATCTTGAACTAGTCGTTTGCCATTTTGATTTCTTAACATTTTTCCTTGATGCTGATTTGTTATCTTTCCTTTTTGTAATTTCCTTTTTCTTCCTATATTAAGCACGACTTGTAAGCATTCTAGGGGACATCTGTTATGGAATAAAGTTGAGTTTCATCCTTGTTTTCTCTTGATTTGTCCGAGAATTATTTGCTTGGTGTGTCCGAGCCTCTCTCTTGGTGTGTCCGAGAGATTACTATCTGTTTCCCTTTTGTTTTTCTTATGCATTTTCAAACCCTAAACCGTAGAGTGAGTGTCCTAGGATCAAAACCTCAAGTTTGAGTCTCTATCTCAAAGAAAAATCCCAAAAAAAATCGCATCCATATCCATAGCTTTACTGAGAAACCCAAATCCGTCAAATTCCAACACCGAGGTGTGTATCACACAAGCTCGGTGTTGTTGTACGAGCTTGTGTGATACACACCTCGGTGTTGGAATTGTTGGGTTTCCTGGGATCTCATGAGCGAATCTAATTCCTAAGAGATCGATTCTAGGGTTTGTGCAGCGGAAGTAAAACAAAAATTTATAGAACCCTAGAACCATGCTGCTATTGAATTCGTAGAAACGTTAGAACGCTTACCTCAATCGATCCGGGGCCTGTATCAACTGAAGAAGTCGTTTGATCACGAAAGGCAGGAAGAATACCTCGCCCTCTACACGTATCCACACCTCGGGATGGATTCCAACGATTGGAACTTGTCTGCTAGGACCCGAATCTCTATTCGATATGTGCACCGAGAAATCTCGAGACTTAGAACTCGTTTTTGGATCTCCAAAAACCCTATCTTTTCTGCCAAAAGTCGGCTGCTCAAAGTCTCTCTCTAATTAGGGTTCTAATCTCTTTCTTATAAAGTGATTTAACCCTAATTTCGGTTTAATTTTCGGAAAACCGGAACCTGGAACGGACGGTCCAGAATTGCACGTGGACCGTCCGTTCCAGTAAGGCAGAACGGACGGTCTACGTTTAGTGCGGACCGTCCGTTCTATCCT
>NW_010966124.1:103963-105371 GCF_000463585.1 Tarenaya hassleriana | reverse complement strand
TTTCTGAAAGCCTTGAACATTTCAAGTGTTTCAGACTTATGTCTCATCAAATAGACATAATCGTATCGACTGAAATCATCAGTGAACGTAACGAAGTACAGATAACCTCCTCTAGCCGGACAGCTCATTGGTCCGCATACATCACTATGTATCAGATCCAATAACTCTGTCGCTCTCTGTCCTTTCCCCTTGAAAGGATGCTTTGTCGTCTTGCCCATCAAACAAGAATCGCAAGATTCAAGAGACTCAAAGTCAAATGAATCCAGAAGACCTTCAGAATGAAGGTTCTGTATGCGCTTCTCGTTTATATGGCCTAGACGACAATGCCGGAGGAAGGTTGGGTTTAAGTCGTTCGGCTTAAACCGTTTGGTACTCACGCTATAGATGGATGATGTCGAGTTCGAAGGCTGATCATTCAAGACATATAAACCATTAACTAGATAACCATTACCATAGTAAATATCGTCTCGATAAATCATCAAACTCGAGTTCTCAATCACAAATCGAAAACCATCCAAATCCAGACAAGAAATAGAAATAATGTTTCTGCTAATCGCAGGAACATAGTAACAATTACTAAGCTCTAAAACAAGTCCAGAAGGAAGATGCAAATCATAAACGCCAACACACAATGCAGCAACTCTTGCTCCATTGCCGACGCGTAGATCCGCTTCTCCCTTAGCTAGCATCCTACTTCTTCTTAGTCCCTGCACATTTCCACAAATGTGTGAGGCACTTCCGGTATCCAATACCCACGAAGATATAGTACAGATGTTAGCTTCTATAACATGAATACCTGAGGCAGAAGCTTCACCAAGCTTCTTATCCTTCAGATCCTCCAAGTAAAGGTGACAATTACGCTTCCAGTGTCCAGACACTCCGCAGTAATGACAGTCACCCTTATCGGGCTTAGGCTTAGGCGTAGAGGCAACTTTTGCCTTTTTCGCCGCCTTCTTCTTGGCTTTCCCCCGCCGCTTCTTGCTGGAGTTATTCTCAACAGCAAGCACAGTCTTGGGCACCACAATATCCTGCTCGGCCGATTTCAGCATCCCATGCAATTCGGCTAAGCTCTTAGTCATCCCGTGCATATGGTACTGCATAACGAACTGGTTATAGTCCTCGGGTAATGACATCAGGATCAAGTCTGCAACCAAGTCAACATCGAAGTTCACTCCCATACGCTCAAGTTCCTCAACATGAGCGCGCATGTTGAGGACGTGGGTGTTGACAGAACTGCCTCTCGGCATATCCGTCTTCACTAGAGCTTTTAGCGTCTTGTACTTTTCAGTACGCGCTAGCTCCTGAAACATGGTCTTGAGTCGTTTTCTCTCGTGTATTCGTCCTTCCCTGCGTGTGTGACCCTGTAGGCTCATTCGACATAGCAGTATAGTCCGAAATCTCTATTCCG
>NW_010966124.1:94130-100694 GCF_000463585.1 Tarenaya hassleriana | reverse complement strand
CGTCAGGTATGGCTCGAGTGGTCGCGAAGAGGGCTTCGAATTGCAATTCTTCATTCTCAGGTAGAAGTGGGCGGGCCGCCCAATATGTCGAGCGGTCGCTCGTTTTGTCCGAAACTGAGTCGATTTTGCTCAGACTTTTCGGGCGGGCCGCCTGGCCATTCGAGCGGTCGCTCGTTTCCTCAGATCCCACTTAAAATTTGCTCAGAATTTCCGGGCGGGCCGCCTGATTTCCCTGGCGGTCGCCCGTTTTTCCAATTTTTTCATCAAATTTTCTCAGAAATTTCGGGCGGGCCGCCCGTAAATCTGGGTGAGCCGCATGAAATACTGCATAAACTTCTTTTCCTCCTTCCCGATCATCTAACGCCCGTCTAATCTCCTCGATTTCTTCCCATCTCCTCCTAATGAGAACAATGAACTCATACCAACAAGGACAATCACGGGATGGAGAATGTGCATTGACTATCGCAAGCTAAACACAAACACCCGTAAAGACCACTTCCCTTTACCATTCATTGATCAAATGTTAGAAAGACTCGCATTGCATTCATATTTTTGCTTTCTCGATGGCTATTCCGGATTTTTCCAAATTCCAATTCATCCTAGCGATCAAGAAAAGACAACATTCACATGCCCTTATGGTACATTTGCATATAGACGCATGCCATTCGGATTATGCAATGCACCGGCCACATTTCAAAGATGTATGATGGCTATTTTTTCTGATGTGATTGAAGATATAATGGAGGTGTTCATGGACGATTTTTCGGTCCATGGACCCTCCTTTGATGTGTGTCTAACCAATCTTCATCGGGTATTAGACAGGTGCAGCAAGGCGAACTTGGTTTTAAATTGGGAAAAATACCACTTTATGGTGCAAAAGGGTATCGTGCTTGGTCATAGGATTTCAGATAAAGAGATTGAGGTTGATAGAGCAAAGGTCGAAGTTATTGAGAAGCTTCCTCCCCCGACGAACGTGAAAGGAATTCGAAGTTTCCTCGGACATGCGGGGTTCTATAGGCGTTTCATAAAAGATTTCTTGAAGATCTCAAGACCCCTAAACACTCTTTTGGGAAAAGACGTGTCATTTGAGTTTGACAAGGAGTGTCATCAAGCCTTTGAAACACTCAAAAAGGCGTTGGTGACACCTCCAATCATCCAATCCCCGGATTGGGATCTTCCCTTTGAACTCATGTGTGATGCTAGTGATTACGCCATGGGCGCGGTCTTGGGACAGAAAAACGATGGCAAACATCATGCGATTTACTACGCTAGTAAGACACTAGACGACGCCAAAATGAATTACTCAACTACGGAGAAAGAGCTCCTGGCGGTAGTATTTGCGTTTGAGAAATTCCGATCCTATTTGGTTGGTCAAAAGTCATTGTTTATACGCACCACGCAGCCTTGCGATATCTACTCACAAAGAAAGATGCCAAGCCACGGTTGATTAGATGGATATTGCTTTTACAAGAGTTTGATTTGGAAATTCGAGATCGGAAGGGGACGAAGAATAAGACTAGAAATACCCAATGAGATGCCTATCAATGATTCGCTGCGAGAGGAACAAATTTTAGCATTAGAGGTTAGTTCCGATGTCCCTTGGTATGCGGATTTTGTCAATTATTTGGTTGCCAAGGTGATTCCACCGGAGTTGAACTATAATGGAAAGAACAAGTTCCTCCACGATGTTCGGGATTACTTTTGGGACGAACCATTTCTATTCAAACGGGGAAAAGATGGGTTATTTAGGAGATGCATCCCCGAAGAGGAAGTGCAGCAAGTGATCCATCATTGTCATGCATCGGATTATGCAGGTCATTTTGCTTCGGCCAAGACATCTGCGAAGGTTTTGCAAGCGGGTTTTTATTGGCCAACTCTCTTTAAGGATGTCCACCGTTTTGTGAGCTCTTGCGATGCTTGTCAAAGAACAGGGAATATTTCGCGTCGCAATGAGATGCCACAAAACTACATCTTAGAAGTGGAACCGTTCGACGTGTGGGGAATCGACTTTATGGGACCATTTCCATCATCCTGCGGTAACCTATACATCCTTGTGGCTGTAGATTATGTGACGAAATGGGTGGAAGTACTTGCTAGCCCGAAGAATGATTCAAGCACTGTTTCACGGATGTTCAAAAGAGATATATTTCCTCGGTTTGGAGTTCCGAGAGTGGTGATAAGTGATGGGGGAGCACACTTCGTTAATAGAGTGATTCATGGCATATTGACTAAATATGGTGTTCACCATAGAGTAGCCACTCCCTATCACCCCCAAACGAGTGGCCAAGTGGAGGTCTCCAACAGGGAGATAGAACAGATCTTGGAGAAAACAGTGGCCAAGTCAAGGAAAGACTGGGCTTTGAAGCTTGAAGATGCGGTTTGGGCATATCGGACAGCGTTTAAGACACCGATCGGGATGACTCCGTTTTAACTCGTGTACGGAAAAGCCTGCCACCTTCCGGTCGAGTTAGAGCATAAGGCATATTGGGCGATTAAGGCGTTGAACTACGATTGGAAAACTGCAGCAGAAAAACGAGTGCTAGAGCTCCACCACTTGGAGGAAATTCGCTTGGAAGCGTACGAGAACGCAGAATCTACAAGGAGCGGGCCAAGAAGTGGCATGATCACCACATCCTCCACCGAAACTCCCAACAAGGTGACCTCATGGTTTTATTTAATTCCCGACTAAAACTTTTTCCAGGAAAGCTGAAATCGAAATGGTCGGGACCGTTCACCATAAAGCATATCACCTCACATGGAGCGGTGGAACTCAACAACGAGAAGGGCGGGTCATTCATGGTCAACGCCCAAAGGATCAAACCGTACAACCCGGGGAAAGCTAAGCCGGGAGAAGGTACCTTTGTACTCTCCTTTTCTTTGATCGACTGAATGCCACATCGGTCTAGCTACGACCTTAACTAGCAACCCCGGTTAACCCCGGGATGTAAATTCTTTGAACCTCGTTCTTTTCTTCTTTTCTTCTTTTATTCACCATGGAAAGGCTCCGAATTCTCCCAAATCACTCCAATCAAACAAGTCCTTTCGTCGGGGGGGAAAACGGGGGACCAAAAATTTTAGCGTGCGCCGGATGACAGAGAAAATGAGCGGCCCGCCCGGTAAACCAGGCGACCGCCCATTCATCGAGCGACCGCTCGAACAATCGAGCGATCGCTCGCAGCTTTTCGAAAAAAAAATATTATAATAAATATCGAGCGATCGCCCGAGAAACCGAGCGACCGCTCGGTCTCGAAATCGAGTTTTTTTAACTCGATTTCGGGGGAGAGAGCCACCACTTCACGAAAAATTACCAACACTCTCTCCCCTTCTCTCTCGCCGGCGACCGATTTCCCCAGCCACCGTGACCGAGTCCGCCGCTTCGAAGCCCCACAGCGTCGCCATCGTTCCAGAACCACCACGCTCAAACCCCACGCAGATCTACCCTCTCTGAAACCCTAACCGGTAATTCCTCCCTTCAAAATCGTGACATTAGGATAGTTTGGTTAAAGATAGGTCGAAAGTTTTGATGGGTATAGCTGCTAGGGTTAGTTTCGATCGATTTCGACCGGAAAATCCCGATTTCTGGTCGAAATCTCGATCTTCTGAACCAGTGAGCGGTCGCTCGTTTTTTCGAGCGACCGCCTGATTTGTCAGCGGTCGCTCAAGCGACCGCCCGAAAGACGAGCGACCGCCTGTGAAAACAGGCGGCCCGCTCGTTTTCTTTGAAATCCGAAAAATCACTCTATTTTTCTCACCCTAACCCCACTGCCCCAATCCATATCGACTATACCTTTGCAGATGGCACCAAAAAGAGCCCGCACAAGCGACGTCGCTTCATCCGAAAATCAAAGCTTATCAGAAGCGATCAACATGAAAGCGCAACTACATTGCATTGCATTTTGATCCCCTTGTTGACCACAAGCAAAGCGTCAGATAATAACCTCACAGGAAGCCGAGTTCTCTCAAAAGAGAGAGATGAGACCGGACACAATCACCGAGATATTGGAGACGAAGCAGAATCTCCTCGTAGAAGGACCACCCAAGCTGGTCAAGATCGGCCGACACGATGAAGCATACGAGCGGGCGAAGCACCTATCGAAGTTGAAACAACGCCCAAGCAAAGCTATGTGCGAACGCACGATTCGAGGGTTGGGTATTCAAGCGAACGTCGAATACATATTTGACAAGCTCGGCTGGGGAGCACTGAGCAAGAGCATCGAGCCCTCATGCAAGAGCGTAACCCGTGAATTCTTGGCCACCTACTCATGCTACTTCCCATCTGACGGCACGATCAACGAAGCGTACATGGAATTCCGCTTGAACAAGAAATGGGTGAGACTAAGCATGGCGCAATTTGCAGACATCTTGGAGGTCCAAAGGGGAACGCACTCCTTACTACCAACGATCTCCGCATATGTCCTCCAAGATTTTTGGAAGAAGATAGCAGTCCGCCGGTACTCAAGCTCAGCGGGGAAGATTTAATGGGTACAGCATCCGGCAATCCGATACGCGCATCAAGTCATGTCCAACTTCATTTTCGCGCGAGACGAACCCGGTAAGATCCACAAAATCGACCTGGGTTACCTCTATCAAGCATTACGGGAGTTTCATGATGGTCCAACTCTCGACATGTATGTCTGTGCCCAATGGAGCAACATGGATTTAGCTTCACGGATAGCCATGCATCTCCACACATTGGCCTCCACCAAGGCCAACGAGACGTGCATTTGCGTGGGTGGTATGATCACGAAGATAGCACAGCGGGTCGACACGGGAATAGTATTCTACGAAGCTGATATGGTCGATGATCATATCCTCCTGGACATGGACGCCCTCCGACTTCGAGGGCACATTCAGCGAAGGGGATGGCAGTGGATCTTCAAGGGCGATGACGGGATGACACGAAGCCTTGTGCTCCCGTGTGAGCAGATCGAGACGTTCACACCCGATACCCTGCGGCTGGACTTTCTCGATTACCCCAGACCGATTGAGAGTCGGGAGAGGAAGAGCAACTGACCCCTCGACATCGGGAGTTGAGGGTCAATCGAGCTCCACCCCCGACCCTCGGCTTGACCTCATCTTGCAGGAGCTAGAAAGCTTCGACACTCGACTCACGACTATCGAGGGATTCGGTCCCCGACTCACCTCCATCGGGAGTTGAGGGTCAATCGAGCTCCACCCCCGACCCTCGGCTTGACCTCATCTTGCAGGAGCTAGAAAGCTTCGACACTCGACTCACGACTATCGAGGGATTCGGTCCCCGACTCACCTCCCTTGAGGAATCCATGGAAGATCAGATGGGCACTTTGGAAGCCACGCTCACAACATCGATAGAGAGTGCCCAACGAGCGATAATGCGAGCGTGTGAGAAGATGATGGGTAACGACGACTCCGATGCGGGAGAATCAGACTAGGAGTCCGAGGAAGAAGACTCATCTGCATCCGGGGCCAGCAAGGGGAGCAAGAAGACGGCCCCTTGATTCGATCATCGTTAGGATAGAACGTTTAATATTTCCCGTAGAACGATGTTTTCATATGTTTAAAACTCTTGCCTCGTGCTGCTCTTTTTGGATTGTCGGCATTATTATATGATGTTTTGACGTGCTTAAATGTTGATAATCTTGTCGGACTTCATGTTTATGCAGCGTTTCCTTGAAATCGGGTCAGATAAACTTTTTCATAGAAAAAATGGGCGGCCCGCTCGGTTTTTCGAGCGGCCGCCCACTTGCGGATGAAAACGAGCGGTCGCTCGCCTAAACAGGCGGCCCGCCCGCACCCCTTTGAGCGACCGCCCGAGCGGTCGCCCCGCCCGAGCGGTCGCCTGGAATCAATCGTTTCAATCCAAGAAAACGAGCGACCGCTCGCAAAAGCAGGCGGCCCGTCCGTTTTCTCTGACGAATTTTTGACATTTTTCAGCTATTTCAGATGGATTCCAGAAGTCGCTGGGGCAAAGCGCGCAAGTACATTTCGGACAGAATACCCATCCTCCATGACTTCAAGCCGCAAGGAATGCCTTTCTCAAGTCTCGTAGATACGGCTCGCATCAATGCCGATGCACCTTTTGTGGAACCAACTCAAGCTTCAAAGTTCGTGCATCACCGCATTCTACCAAAGCAACTCTACGAGAGAATCAGGGATATTTTTCAACTCGCGGGCTGGGATCGCCTCTTCCAAGCCAACCCTCGGACTTACCAAAGACTGACAACAGAATTCGCTTGCACCTTCAAATGCTTCATCCCGACGAATGGTAACCCTCGGGAAGGTTACTTTGGCTTCAGACTTGACGGGCGGCAATTCTATCTCCGGGTGGAACAGCTTGCAGAAATTCTGGGCGTCGAGATGAGCACCAACACAGCGATTCCGAAAGATCACAGTCACCAAAGCCCGAACCTTCTGGATGGAAATCGCAGCGGGCACTTTCCGCCCATGGGAACTCGAAGCCCTCATGATCCGACACCCTGCGATTCTATATCTCCAGCAGTTCATGGTCTGCGCGCTACTCGCACGAGAAGATCCACAAGTCGTCTCAATCACTGAACTCAACCTCCTCATGGGACCCCTCCACTT
>NW_010966124.1:87411-94080 GCF_000463585.1 Tarenaya hassleriana | reverse complement strand
TCTTGGTTCAATTTGTTTTGGAGGTATAGTCACTTTGATTGCAGAGAGCATAGGAATCAACCTCGGACCATACGTGCATGACGCCATTCATGGAGACACAATCAACTTCATTCATCTCATGGAAAATGGCCTAGTCAAAGAACAGAACGGAGACATCCTATGGAAGTTCGTAGACGTCGAGAGTAAGTGTCGATCATTCAACATGGCTTACTTTGTACTACCTCCTCTCTGTTGGGTTTCGCTACGGATTCCTAGCATCTGATCATATCGATCTAGGGTTTGGTTTACTAGGTTTCATGCAGCGGAAGAATAATCTAAACCTAGTCAAACGTCACACGCAACCAAAATCATCCGTAAAACCCCGTTTAATCGTGTATATCACCGTAGGAATCGAATACTTACCGCTTTCCTGAAGATCTGAAAGCAGCAATCGATCCAGGGCCTGTTTTAATCACCAAGAGCTGAAAGTACAGCTCCTCTACACGTATCCACACTGACGGGAAGGATTCCAGACGCTTTTGGAACTGATCTGCTAGGATCTGTGAAGTGAATAGGACTTTCAAGACTTGGGATCGAATCCCTAGAACTAGAACCTCAAAAGGAACGATTTTCTTGTGTTCTAGATCTGTCTTAGGGTTCTGTAAGTCAATCCACTATTTAGGACGGCGTCCAACACCTCCTTATAAGATAGAAACCCTAATCCTTGTGAAAAGAGACTTTTTCCGAGTATTGACTCGGTCCGAGTCAGAACTCTGACTCGGTCGAGTCAGAACGAATCAGCCCAAGCCCATTGTCAACTCTTGACTCGGCCCATTTAGTATTGACTCGGTCCGAGTCAAAACTTTGACTCGACCGAGTCAAAACATCAGCCAAGCCCAAAACACTTTCTAGGCTTCGACCCGCATGGAACTGACTCGGTCCGAGTCAATACTGACTCGGTCCGAGTCAGAAGGCTGAAAACGTCCCGACACTCTGATTTGATCCGAAAACGGTTTTTCCGACCAAATCCAAGTCTTTCTTTCCGAAACTTCACATATAAGTCCATCCCTAATGGTGTGTGACCCTGTAGGTCTATTCGCAGTGGTAGTCATCCCTAATGGTGTGTTACCCTGTAGGCCCATTCGCAGTGGCAGTAGCCTCGAGAACCATTCCCGATCTACAAGTCATGGTTAGCCTCTAGCAAGACGCCATGACCACCCACGTTGAATTGAGTTAGAGGTGATCTAACCAAGGCAATAACAGCTCGAGTTCTGATCCTTTATCTCCCGATATCATATGTTGAACAAGGGCATGGTTTGAGCCACCCTTCAAGTTCAACCGCTTTCTCGTTTTGGCAAATCGACTAATAAATTAGATGCAATTTCATCTATAGCGTGGCCACGCATTTTCATAGTCCGACTTCCACGAGAGGGCCCAACGATATCTCTCCTATTGAGGAGGTGGTAAGTCCCATATTGCATGTCTATTATCTCCATATGATTCGTGAACGTATCTGATCAACGCCGTTATAATCATCCGGTTAAAGACGACGTTTGACGCAGTCAAGACACGCCACTCCTCATATCAGATACTCTAGACATCTCAGGTCTAAGGATCCGAGAACGAACCGCTGTATGAGATTCAAGTCATGACTCTGTCCATGTGACAATCTCATGCGGGTCAACCAGTCCCTCGTTCACAACGAGTACCCAATGATTGTGAAATGCATCCAATGCATCGATCACACCTCATGCTAGTCTTAATTCAACATTGTTCCCACAATGTTGACTGACTAGGGAGTTTAGAATCATTCTCTAATGATTCAAGGATACCGAAATATAACAAACATGCCAATCATATAACGGGAATGTAATGCATTCATAAACCAATGAATCAATACAAAGTCAAAATGTCATATCACGGAACATCCTAGAGCATTACAACCAACAATCTCCCACTATGCTCTATGATCTATCCTACAAGCATCTAATCCCCATACCCTTAACATGACCATCATGTTTTGACGAAGGGAGAGGCTTCGTCAATGGGTCGGCAATATTATCATCTGTCGACACTCTGCTTATCTTCACGTCTCCTCTGTCGATGATTTCTCTGATCAAGTGAAATCGCCTGAGTATGTGTTTGGATCTCTGGTGTGACCGGGGTTCCTTAGCTTGCGCAATCGCACCATTGTTGTCACAATACAACTCAATGGGATCTGCAATGCTAGGAATAACGCCCAGGTCTCCCACGAATTTCCTGATCCAAACAGCTTCCTTAGCTGCATCCGATGCTGCTATGTACTCGGCTTCTGTAGTCGAATCTGCCACGGTTGGCTGTTTGGAACTCTTCCAACTGATAGCCCCACCGTTCAGGCAGAAAACATAACCTGACTGCGATCTGAAGTCATCTCTGTCGGTTTGGAAACTAGCATCGGTATAACCACTTATAGCGAGCTCGTCTTCCAATCCGCCATACACCAAGAACAAATCCTTAGTCCTTCTCAAGTACTTAAGGATGTTCTTGACCGCAATCCAGTGAGCCTCACCTGGTGTAGACTGATATCTACTAGTCATGCTTAATGCATATGATACATCTGGGCGAGTACACAACATGGCGTACATGATGGATCCAATTGCCGAGGCATATGGAATCCTACTCATGCGCTCTTGCTCATCCTGTGTCTTTGGACACTGAGTCTTGCTAAGAGCAACGTCATGTCCCATTGGCAAGGCACCCCTCTTGGAGTCTTGCATCTTGAACCGATTCAAGACCTTGTCAATGTATGTACTCTGACTTAGACCAAGAAGGATCCTAGCCATGATTTTACTCCTTGCAAGGTAGGAATGTCATTTCCGATGAGCAATATATCATCCACATAAAGTACAAGGAAGACTACTGCGCTCCCACTGACCTTCTTGTAAACACATGGCTCATCTTCGTTTTGCAGGAAGCCAAATGTTTTGACTGCCTCGTCAAATCGAAGATTCCAGCTTGTCGAAGCCTGCTTCAGTCCATAAATGGATCTCTGAAGCTTACACACCTTCCTCGGACTCTTAGGATCGACAGAATACACACCTTCATAATACGCAGCTATGGCCAGCAGAATCCGTATGGATTTAAGCATCACGACTGGTGAAAAGGTTTCATCATAGTCTATACCATGAATCTGCCGAAACCCTTTCGCTACGAGTCGTGCCTTATAGGTATGCACGATGCCATCCATGTCGGTTTTCTTCTTGAAAACCCACTTACAGCCAATGGTCTTAATACCATCGAATGAGTCGACCAAAGTCCATACTTTGTTGTCGTACATGGACTGCATCTCAGACTCCATGGCCTGGTGCCATTTCTCGGAATCGGAACTCGCCACAGCCTCTGAATACGACGTAGGCTCGTCATGTTCTAACAACATGAGTTCGTTGTTTCCAGTCACAAGAAAACCATATCTTGTAGGCTCTTGGTGAATTCTACCAGATCTCCGAGGTTCACTAGGAGGTGTTGTCTCAACAACTCGTGATACAGGTTGGACTGTTTCGACCTGTTCGTTCGGTTCTTCGACTATTTGTGGTTCTCGAACTTCTTCGAGATCTATTCTACTCCCACTGACTCTCTTGGAGACGAACTCTCTCTCCAAGAAAGATCCATTCCGAGCAACAAACACTTTGTTCTCAGATGGGTTGTAGAACCAGTACCCTTTAGTTTCTTTAGGGTAACCCACAAATATGCATTTATCAGACTTGGCGGATAGCTTATCAGAAGCCAGACGTTTCACGTAAACGTCGCATCCCCAAATCTTCATAAATGTTAACCTGGGACGCTTCCCAGTCCATATCTCATATGGAGTCTTCTGAACCGACTTTGTTGGACAGTTGTTCAGTATAAGCGCTGCCGTTTCTAAAGCATATCCCCAGAAGGATTTAGGAAGATCGACCTGACTCATCATAGACCGTACCATATCTAATAAGGTTCGGTTCCTCCTCTCGGACACGCCATTCCACTGTGGCGTTCCAGGTGGAGTCAGTTGTGAGACAATCCCACAATCTGCCAGATAGTCAGTGAACTCTTGGCTCATATACTCGCCACCTCGATCAGATCGAAGCAACTTGATCGTCTTGCCAAGTTGGTTCTGTACCTCGTTTCTGAAATTCTTGAACAATTCAAGCGTTTCAGACTTATGTCTCATCAAGTAGACATAACCGTACCTACTGAAATCATCAGTAAACGTAACGAAATACAGATAACCCCCTCTAGCGGGCGAGCTCATAGGACCGCACACATCACTATGTATGAGTTCTAGCAACTCCGTAGCCCGTTCTCCTTTTCTAGTAAAAGGAGATTTTGTCATCTTGCCCATCAAACATGAATCGCATGATTCGATTGATTCATAATCAAAAGAATCAAGAAGTCCATCAGAATGAAGCTTCGCTATGCGTTTCTCGTTGATGTGGCCAAGTCGACAATGCCAGAGATAGGTCGGGTTTAAGTCGTTCGGCTTAAACCGCTTGGTACTAATGTTATAGATCGAATTGTGTCCTGATGGTTTATCATCCAAAATATAAAGGCCATTAAATAGGTAACCATTACCATAAAATAAAGCACCTCTATAAATAGATAAAGTTTTGTTCTCAATAACAAAACGAAAACCATCAGAATCCAAACATGAAATTGAAATAATATTCCTGCTAATGGTAGGTACAAAATAACAATCATGTAGTTCTAACACAAGTCCAGAAGGTAAAGTAAGATCATAAGTCCCGACGGTCAACGCAGCAACTCTTGCTCCATTCCCGACGCGGAGATCCACTTCTCCCTTCGCTAGCTGCCTACTTCTTCTCAAGCCCTGCACATTTCCACAAATGTGTGAGGCACATCCGGTATCCAATACCCATGATGTAGAAGTAAACAAGTTAGCCTCTATAACAAAGATACCCGAAGATGAAGCTTCCGTAAGCTTCTTCTTCTTCTGATCTTCCAGGTCGAGTTTGCAGTTTCTGCGCCAATGCCCGATGGCATGGCAGAAATGGCACTCTCCCTTCTCGGCCTTCGGCTTAGGCTCGGCGGCAACACTTGCCGTTTTGCCCTTGCCTTTCACGCCCTTGGAACGCTTCCTCTTGTTGGAACTCTTTCCAACCATTAGGACATTCTTCTCGACTTTGATGTTCTGCTCGGCCGATCGCAACATCCCATGTAGTTCGGTCAAGTCCTTCTCCATCCCGTGCATGTTATAGTTCATGACAAACTGGTCAAAACTATGCGGCAAGGATTGGAGAACTAGGTCTACTGCCAATTCACGACTAACCTCCAACCCTAGTCTGCCAAGATCCTCTAGATAACCCTTCATCTTGAGGATATGAGTACTCACGGGCGAACCATTGGTCATCTTACAGTTGACCAGGTTCTTAAGGACGTTAAATCGTTCGACCCTTGCATGTTCCTCGAACATAGTCCTGAGATGCTCGATCATCTCGAAGGCATCAGTTCCTTCGAGTTGTTTCTGCAACTCAGCCGACATAGATCCGAGCATCAGACAGGTCACGTCCAGGTTGTCATTGATGTGCTTATGGTAAGCATCTCTGACAGCCCTGGGCGCATTGGCCGCTGGTTCATCCTCTGGAACGGCTTCTTCCAGCACGTAGAGCTTCCGCTCATGCCTGAGAACAATTCTCAGGTTGCGGTACCAGTCGAGAAAGTTTCCACCAGTGAGTCTCTCCCGATCCAGGATGGATCGCATGGAGAGATTAGCCAGATTACCTGCAGCAGTCATATTCTACAGAAAAAGACAAAACAAAAGACATAAAACATGCAAGTCGCTTAGTACACATACTAACACAGACAATAGATGCAATATGACAGGCTCCCACTAAGAAAAACACCCTCAATGAGTTTCTAAGTGAGCTAGGATCCATATTTCACATGCTTTTGAGTCAGCTAGGGCATGACGCTCAAAAACATGCTATTTAGGTAGACAACACATTGTCAATCACATCCTATGTGATTCCTAGATGTGTATGGGATAGTGATACGCTATCACTGCATGTTCCTCATCCCATCCTTACCATCAGGTCCAAGTCCGACTTGATAACCCAATTCAAGCTCAACCATATTCGAGCTATGAGAATCACGATTTCTCCATACTGCCTCACCAAGATAATCAGGCACGCTCAGCTAGGGCATGACCCGTAACCATGACGATCGATGCCTTGACAGTTGCTCTACTAATGGGCGGTAATAGCTTGAGATTTCATGAGGTATATGTGACTTGAACACAATGAAATCTTGACTGAATTCAAGTGAGTTCAATAAAGTTGTTCTGATCATATCGGTAGAATCACAATCTCGGCTTAGACACTTGAAACGATGCAACAATTGCATCTAACAAAGTCTGACGAACTGACTCGGTCCGAGTCAATACTTGACTCGGTCCGAGTTAGAAGCCGAAATCTCCCCAAATCAGTCCGAACCAAAACGTGACGAACAAGACAACCTTCTGTACTGACTCGTCCCAAGTCAACACTTGACTCGGTCCGAGTCAGAAGCCTCTGAGATCAAGTCTGTTGATTTTGATTCATTCTGACTCTATCGAGTCAACACTTGACTCTGCCCGAGTCAAAACTCTGATTTGTCATTCTGACTCTGTCGTTCTGACTCGGTCGAGTCAAAACTCTGACTCTGTCCGAGTCAAAACTC
>NW_010966124.1:82725-86833 GCF_000463585.1 Tarenaya hassleriana | reverse complement strand
CAAGACTTGGGATCGAATCCCGGGAACTAGAACCTCAAAAGAAACGATTTTCTTGTGTTCTAGATCTGTCTTAGGGTTCTGTAAGTTTTTCTTAGGTTGAGGACGGTGTCCAATACCTCCTTAAAAGTTACAAACCCTAATCCTTGTGAAAAGAGACTTTTTCCGAGTATTGACTCGGTCCGAGTCAGAACGAATCAGCCCAAGCCCATTGTCAACTCTTGACTCGGCCCATTGAGTATTGATTCGGGGCCCGCTCTATCCCTATTGGTGTGTGACCCTGTAGGCCTATTCTAAGTGGTAGTGACTTTGAGAACCATTCCTGATCTACAAGTCATGGTTAGCCTCTAGCAAGACGCGATGACCACCCACGTTGAATTGAGTTAGAGGTGATCTAACCAAGGCAATAACAGCTCGAGTTCTGATCCTTTATCTCACGATATCATGTGTTGAACAAGGGCATGGTTTGAGCCACCCTTCAAGTTCAACCGCTTTCTCGTCTTGGTAAATCGACTAGTAAAATAGATGCAACTTCATCTATAGCGTGGCCACGCGTTTTCATAGTCCGACTTCCACGAGAGGGCCCAGCGATATCTCTCCTGTTAAGGAGGTGACAAGTCCCATATTGCATGTCTACTATCTCCATATGATTTGTGAACGTATCTGATCAACGCCGTTATAATCATCCGGTTAAAGACGACGTTTGACGCAGTCAAGACACGCCACTCCTCATATCAGATACTCTAGACATCTCAGGTCTGAGGATCCAAGAACGAACCGCTGTATGAGATTCAAGTCATGACTCTGTCCATGTGACAATCTCATGCGGGTCATCCAGTCACTCGTTCACAACGAGTATCCATGATTGTGATATGCATCCAATGCATCGATCACACCTCATGCTAGTCTTAATTCATTATTGTTCCCACAATGATAACTGACCAGGGTGTTTAGAATCATTCTATAATGATTCAAGGATACCGAAATATAACAAACATGCCAATCATATAACGGGAATGTAACGCATTCATAAATCAATGAATCAATACAATGTCAAAATGTCATATCACGGAACATCCTAGAGCATTACAACCAACACTCTCACCCAAGAAGGCATCAAATTCGAAGTCCAGACGGACATTGGCACGGAATCCGACCAAGGATACTCATCTCACGGGTCCTGCTAAAGGCCCACTCGGTCCTCCCTCTTCACCCTCACCCCTTTGCATTCATTTCGGCTAACATCGCATTGCACTGTAGTTCCCTAACATTGCATAGGCTTCATGGGCTTACGACCACCGCAAAAGAGATATTGGAATGCGAGTCCGCCTCATCGAAAAAGGTAACACAATCACCCCCTTCATTCCATCCATTCCTTATTTCTCTTTGAAAACTCTCCATTAGACGAGAGTCAACACCGTGGACGGTGTTTGATTCAAGTCTGGGGTGGAAGAGTGGCACTAACATACATCGTACCCATGACCTCTACACATCATTTGCACTTAGAATCATGCATTCCATATTCATCGAAAAAAAAACGAGTCTTGCATTTTGTACATACTTGCATGAATCGCCACTAATAGGTTGCATATGTGCATATAGATCTAGGACCACACACATACACTTGCATAAGGTTTTCCTCTCGAAAATTTGGCCGGATAACAATGTGGGGGTATAGAGTGAGGATTGGTTTGGTAAGGTTCCAGGAGCTAAGTTTAGATTTATCTAAAGAGTTGAATGGATTGTCGGGTGAGGTAGAATTGGCTGATCCAACCCTAGAGCGAATGGATGTCACGTGGGATGATTTTGTCTCCTAAAGTCTAGAAGGAGTAGAGGTTACGAACCAAGCACGAAACGTCTCCCTAAGAACCACCCTTTGATCTCTAAGTTATGAAGCCTATAGAAAGCAACAAGCCCTAGAAAATACGATGCATCCCGACACTCCTCTGTCATCATCTCGTTAATGAAAATCATTCAGGGACATGAGTGCGTCGAAAATGAGGGCTCGGGTCTAAGTTGTGGGACAAGAAAAAAAAGAAGTGACACTTGTCAAATTCCAACGTCCTAGAAGCCCGAGATTGCACGAAAAGAAAAAAGAAAGAAAAAGAAAAAGAATGCAAAAACAAGAATAAAAAGGAAAGATGTAGGGCGAAGAAAAAATAGTGGAA
Source organism: Tarenaya hassleriana (assembly GCF_000463585.1). Classification (NCBI taxonomy): domain Eukaryota; kingdom Viridiplantae; phylum Streptophyta; class Magnoliopsida; order Brassicales; family Cleomaceae; genus Tarenaya; species Tarenaya hassleriana. The sequence goes on along the minus strand of NW_010966124.1, from coordinate 84,668 downwards.
GTGTGGGCCAAGTAATTTTTAGAGACCTCGATTGGGATGTGTTTAGGAGACATGCTCGGCAAGTAAGAGATACTCCATTTTAGGTTGCGGGAAACAATAGAAATCCCATTGATAAACTTTCGTTTGAATGTTGTAGAAGATAGAGTAAACCAAACCCGATTTCATTCACAGTGACTCTAACTCGTACCACCAATCTACTTCAAACCCCATTTGTTTTCTGATTATATTTTATCACCCCTGGATAGTTGCATAGCTACACACTTACTCGAGGACGAGCAAACCTCAAGTCTGGGGGGATTTGATCACACGGGATTTTCACCGGTTTTTCTAACGTCTTACATCACACTTTGCACATACCTTAGGCATAATAGGACGTTAGATGGTAATGGGTAGGATTCTTTTCTCCATTTTTCATGCAGGATGATCAAACGAGGACATTCACGCACAAAGGCACAGAAAAGGAGCAGAATCGAGAAGACCCGGAAGGCTCAGAAAAAATGGGCGGCCCGCTCATTTTGCCGAGCGGTCGCCCATTGGCAAAATTCATCCCGAGAATTTGATCAGCGCAAGCGGTCGCCCATTGGCGAAATTTATCCCGGAAATTTGATCAGAGAAAATGGGCGGCCCGCCCATTTAATCGAGCAGTCGCTCGACGCCGAAATCAGGGGAACAGGCGGTCGCTCAAGGAACCAGGCGGTCGACCGTGCGCTATGAAGAACGAGCGGTCGCCTAACAAACGAGCGGTCGCCCGAAATCAGAAAAACGGGCGACCCTGAAGACGAAAACGGGCGACCCTGAAGAAAAAGTGAGCGATCGCCCGGTATTAAATCCGGCCCAAAAAGGAAAAGCCCGATTTTTGAGGAGAAACCTAGCTGCTGCACTTGCATAAAAGAGGGAGTTTGAGGAGAGAGAAGGGGGACTCGACCAACTTGAAAAAAAAACACCTTGGAGAAGTGAAAAAGGAGATTTTTGGAGACCTAGAAAACTTGGAGAAGAAGAAGGCTACCATTGAAGACCATCTTGAGCTTCTCTTTTCCCTTTCTATGTTTCCACATTTTGTTTTATGTTTTGAAACCCTAGGCATGGAGTAGTAACTTTTGTTGTGGGGGAAGGATCCCCACTTTTGTATGAAAAACTATGCTTAATCTATGATGCTTTATGTTTTCTTCCATGGATTTGATGTTTTGTACTTAATGCTATCAACTTTGGCGAAATCTTAGTTGGTATGATGTTAGAACACATTGATCATAGGGATATGGGGATGAGGTTTGGAATCAAACATTGAATGAGTGAGTTATTCACATTGGGAGATGGCTTAGCTTGCTTAGGGTTCATGATGGGGTAAGTTAATGCGTCTAGAGATCATTTGGATCATTGGGAAATGGGTAAATCAATTCTCTAGGTAGTGGGTTTAAGCTCGGGAGAGACAAACCCTAGATGAAGTGATTGAAACCCCCCTTTTTGGAAGATAAACCCGTAGGTATTGTAGCATCATCAACCGTCGATGCAATTCTTGAAGGATCCCGAACCCACAACGCCTCGATTCCATCGTTTTACAACCCGTGTTCGACCCCGTTACTACAACTACCGTATACTTGCGGATAGTGGTACGAATCGGGTAATATATATAACTCGGTGCGTGCACATCAATCCACACCACGGGATGGATTCCAACGATAGGAACTTGTTTGCTAGGACTAGAATCTCTATACGATATGTGCATCGAGGAATACCGAGACTTAGAACTCGTTTTTGGATCTAAAAAAAACTCTCTAGTTTCTGCCAAAAGTCGGCTCTTCAAGTCTCTTTCTCGATTAGGGTTTTAATCTCCTTCTTATAAGGTGATTTAACCCTAATTCGGTCTAATTTCCGAAAAATCCGAAACCCGGAACGGACGGTCCAGAAATACACGTGGACCGTCCATTCCAGCAAGCCAGAACGGA
>NW_010966124.1:78339-81062 GCF_000463585.1 Tarenaya hassleriana | reverse complement strand
ACTGGTATCTACTTGTAATGCTCAACGCGTAGGATACATCCGGTCGAGTACAAAGCATGGCATACATGATGGATCCAATTGCCGAAGCATATGGAATCTGATCCATGCGTTCTCGCTCATCAGGTGTCGTAGGACACTGACTCTTGCAGAGAACTGTGCCATTGCTCATCGGTAAGGTTCCTTTCTTGGAATCTTGCATCTTGAACCGTTTCAAGACCTTATCGATGTAAGTACTCTGACACAATCCTAGAAGACGCCTCGATCTATCTCTATAGATCTTTATGCCTAGAATATAGGCTGCTTCTCCTAGGTCCTTCATAGAAAACTGCGTTCCTAGCCAAGACTTAACTCTTGCAAGGTAGGAACATTATTCCCTATGAGGAGAATGTCATCCACGTACAACACTAGAAAAACTACTGTGCTCCCACTGACCTTCTTGTAAACACATAGCTCGTCTTCGTTCTGTGAGAAACCAAACTTTTTGATTGTCTCATCAAAGCGAAGGTTCCAGCTCCTCGAAGCCTGCTTCAGTCCATAAATGGACCTCTGAAGCTTGCACACATGTCGGTCTTCTTCTTGAAGATCCATTTGCATCCGATGGGTTTTATCCCTTCAGATGCATCAACCAGAGCTCATACTTGGTTGTCTGACATGGATTGCATCTCGAACTTCATAGCCTCGCGCCATTTCTAATAACATGAGTTCCTCATTTCCAGTCATGAGAAATCCGTATCTCTCAGGCTCTTGGCGAATCCTGTCTGATCTCCGAGGTTCACTCGTCGAAGGTTGAGTCACAACCGGCAGTGAAACAGGTTGAACATCTTCAACTTGTTCATTCGGCTCAGCGTCTACTTGCTGCTCTCGAACTTCCTCAAGTTCGATCCTACTCCCACTGACTCTTTTGGAGACGAACTCTCGCTCCATAAAAGTCGCATTCCTGGCAATGAACACCTTGTTCTCTGCCGGAATGTAGAAGTAGTAACCCTTAGTTTCCTTAGGGTAGCCTACAAATAAACACTTGTCAGATTTGGAGGATAACTTATTAGTCATCTGACACTTCACGTAAGCGTCGCAACCCCAAATTCTGACAAAAGACAACGCGGGACGCTTCCCCGTCCATATCTCATATGGCGTCGTTTTAGCCGACTTCGTTGGACTCCTATTCAGCAGATACGCAGTGGTCTCTAAAGCATAGCCCCAAAAGAACTTCGGAAGATCTATCTGACTCATCATTGACCGAACCATGTCTAACAGTGTTCGGTTCCTCCGTTCAGACACGCCATTCCATTGCGGTGTTCCAGGAGGAGTTAATTGTGATACAATACCACAATCAACCAGATAGTCAGTGAACTCTTGGCTCATATACTCGCCACCACGATCGGATCGAAGTGTCTTGATCGTCTTGCCAAGCAGGTTCTGCACTTCGTTTCTGAAAGCCTTGAACATTTCAAGTGTTTCAGACTTATGTCTCATCAAATAGACATAACCGTATCGACTGAAATCATCAGTGAACGTAAGGAAATACAGATAACCTCCTCTTGCTGGACTGTTCATTGGTCCGCATACATCACTATGTATTAGGTCCAATAACTCTGTCGCTCTCTGTCCTTTCCCCTTGAAAGGATGTTTTGTCATCTTGCCCATCAAACAAGACTCGTAAGATTCAAGAGACTCAAAGTCAAATGAATCCAGAAGACCTTCAGAATGAAGCTTCTGAATGCGCTTCTCGTTTATATGGCCTGGACGACAATGCTACTCACGCTATAGATGGACGATGTTGAGTTCGAATGCTGATCATTAGAGACGTATAAACCATTAACTAGATAACTATTACCATAGTAAATATCGTCTCGATAAATCATCAAACTCGAGTTCTCAATCACAAATCGAAAACCATCCAAATCCAGACAAGAAATAGAAATAATGTTTCTGCTAATCGCAGGAACATAGTAACAATTACTCAATTCTGAAACAAGTCCAGAAGGAAGATGCAAATCATAAACGCCAACACACAATGCAGCAACTCTTGCTCCATTTCTGACGCGTAGATCCGCTTCTCCCTTAGCCAACATCCTACTTCTTCTTAGTCCCTACACATTTCCACAAATGTGTGAGACACTTCCGGTATCTAATACCCACGAAGATATAGTACAGATGTTAGCCTCTATAACGTGGATACCTGAGGCAGAAGCTTCGCCAAGCTTCTTGTCCTTCAGATCCTCCAAGTAAAGGTGATAATTACGCTTCCAGTGTCCAGACACTCCGCAATAATGACAGTCACCCTTATCGGGCTTAGGCTTCGGCGTAGAGGCAACTTTTGCCTTTTTCGCCACCTTCTTTTTGGCTTTACCCCGCCGCTTCTTGCTAGAGTTTTTCTCAACAGCAAGCACAGTCTTGGGCACCACGATATCCTGCTCGACCGATTTCAGCATCCCATGCAGTTCGGCTAAGCTTTTAGTCATCCCGTGCATATGGTACTGCATCACGAACTAGTTATAGTTCTCGGGTAATGACATCAGGATCAAGTCTGCAACCAAGTCACCATCGAGGTTCACTCCCATACGCTCAAGTTCCTCAATATGAGCTCGCATGTTGAGGACGTGGGTGTTGACAGAGCTGTCTTTCGGCATCTCCGTCTTCACTAGAGCTTTTAGCGTCTTGTACTTTTCAGTATGCGCTAGCTCCTGAAACATGGTCTTGAGTTGTTCGATCATATCAAATAC
>NW_010966124.1:73364-78247 GCF_000463585.1 Tarenaya hassleriana | reverse complement strand
GTACGACTTCTTATCGTGCTTGAGAACAATTCTCAAGTTCCGATACCAGTCTAAGAAGTTCGTCCCAGTAAGCTTATCCTTCTCAAGGATAGATCGCATCGTCAAACTCAGTACGCTACCGATTGACGCCATGTCCTACAAAAGAGACAAAATAGAACGAACAAAAACAAATGCAAATTCTATTAATGATCTACTACCAGCTAGTCCATCATCAATCAATGTCAATCTATCTATGATCCACTACCAGCTAGTCCATCATCAAACAATGACAACACAGATGCAAAGATGAGCTATATTCCCATACAAAAAAATAACCCTATAATAATTTTCTATATGGGACTAAGATCCGTATTTCACATAAGTATGGATTGTTACACCCATCCTTATACTATTTAGGTAGACATCTAATGTCGATCACATCCAATGTGACTCTTAGATCCTCTTATGAGACTATGATATCAAATATCATTGCATACTCGTCTCATTCTGTACCATTAAGTCTCAAGTCAAACTTGACAACTTAATCTAAGGTAAACCATATTCAAGCTGTGGGAACCACGATTTCCCACCCTGCCTCACAAAGATAGTCCGGCACGCTCACCTTTGGCATGACCCGTGTTACGGACGATTGATGCCTTGACAGGCGCTCTAGTAATGGGAGGTACACGCTTAGCATTACATAAATAAGGGATTTTCGAAACCACACTTAGATCAAGCATCTACTTTCAAGCTATGAGAACCACCATTTCTCCATCTTGCCTCACCAAGATAATACGGCACACCCAGCTTTGGCATGACCCATGACACGTACGATCGAGGCCTTGACAAGTGCTTTACTCGTAGAGCTTCTAGATCTAACCGGTTTCAGTGCAATGATTAACATGATCCGAATAGACAATCCATTCGATTATGTAATCCCAATCTCGAAGCTCCCACTCAATTAAGCAATCCAATATCTTGATTAAGTTACATGCATTCATTCACTATGGACCATCCATAAGAATAAATCATGTCTATTTGAGTTACAGTTGATCAAATTATGCAACGATTGCGTACTCGGACCTAGAAAACGAAAAATTTCAGAATCTGTACCTCGGACCGTCCGTTCTAGACATAGAACGGACGTTCCATGCTTCGCAAAACGACCGGTCCGACTTCAGAAGCCAGAACGGACGTTCCACGCTGCAGAACGGTCGGGCTGAATCAACCGGAACGGACGGTCCGCAGAGACGGAATGGACGGTCCAGAGTGGACCATCCGTTCTGATCTGTGCAGTCCGCCACCCCCAGACCGTCCGGTCTGGCTTACCCAGAACGGACGGTCTAGGGTTCGACTCCGTGATCAGATCACGTTCTCTGACGTTTTCGGCCCCGATCAGACCCGAAACTGATCTGAATTCTTCTGTGAACCCAAAATTCGAACTCCTGCACTCTATGCAACATGAAACATGCAATCTACACTAGATTCTATCATCAAACATGCATAGAACTTAAAGCAAACATGGATTCAAACGATTCAAATCCTAAAACGTGCGTGATCGGGTTCTACGAAATCAAAACAGAGCAACCAGGCTCTGATACCACTTATGGGTTTCCTAGGATCTCTAGAGCGAATCCTATTCCTAAGAGATCGATTCTAGGGTTTGTGCAGCGGAAGTAAAACAAAAATTTTATAGAACCCTAGAACCATGCTGCTATTGAATCGTAGAAATGTTAGAACGCTTACCTCAATCGATCTGGGGCCTGTATCAATCGACGTGTTCGTTCCGATCACTTAAGGGAGGAAATTATCTCGCCCTCTACACGTATCCACACCACGGGATGGATTCCAACGATTGGAACTTGTCTGCTATGACTAGAATCTCTATACGATATGTGCACCGAGGAATACCGAGACTTAGAACTCGTTTTTGGATCTCAAAAAACTCTCTAGTTTCTGCCAAAAGTCGGCTCTTCAAGTCTCTTTCTCGATTAGGGTTTTAATCTCCTTCTTATAAGGTGATTTAACCCTAATTCGGTCTAATTTCCGAAAAACCCGAAACCCGGAACGGACGGTCCAGAAATACACGTGGACCGTCCGTTCCAGCAAGCCAGAACGGACGGTTTGCTCACATGGACCGTCCGTTCCAGGCAAGCCAGAACGGACGGTCTGTTATCAACGCGGACCGTCCGTTCCAACACTTACAACGGACAGTCTACGACTATTCGCGGACCGTCGGGTCTGGACCTGGCGGACCGTCCGTTCTAGACTTCTGGTCCGTCCGTTTCAGACCTTCCCGTCTTGGTTTTTCGGTCATTTTCTCGTGCGTTTCGTCCTTCCCTGCGTGTGTGACCCTCTAGGCTCATTTGATATAGCAGTATAACCCAGTCCGTTCCAACACTTACAACGGACAGTCTACGACTATTCGCGGACCGTCGGGTCTGGACCTGGCGGACCGTCCGTTCTAGACTTCTGGTCCGTCCGTTTCAGACCTTCCCGTCTTGGTTTTTCGGTCATTTTCTCGTGCGTTTCGTCCTTCCCTGCGTGTGTGACCCTCTAGGCTCATTTGATATAGCAGTATAACCCAAAATCTCTATTCCGGATATACAAATCATAGGCGGTCTCTAGCAAGACACTATGACTACCTATCTCGAATAGAGTTTGTTCGTGATCTTACGAATGCCAGAGATGATTCCGGTTGATGATCCTTTTGTATCGCGATATCATATGTCGAACATAAGGCATGGACAAGCCACCTTATCTGATTCGACTGCTTTCTCGTTCACTGAGTTCGACTGTCTGAAATAGACGACGCTCGTCTATAGTGCGGCCACACATTTCTACAGTCTCGCTCACACGAGGGGCCCAGCGATATCTCTCTCTTTTACGAGAGGTACAAATCCCATCTTGACTATCTACAATCCAGTACATGATTCGTTTCGTACCTGATACACGCCTTTATAGTTCTCCTGTTACGCAGAACGTTTGACGTATTCAAAGCACGCAACTCCTCATGTTGGATTACGTAGATATCTCAGGTCTTAGGGTCCAATCATGGAACCGCCATATGAGATTCAAGTCATGACGCTAGTCCATGTGAAAATCTCATGCGGGTCAATCCTGTATTCCGTTCTCCAACGAATACCTATGATTGTGATCGTATCCAATATCTATGATCATCAATCACACATCATACTAGTCTTATTATGTCATCATTCCCATAATGACACAAGACTAGGGAGTTCAGTATCATTCATAATGATACATGGATTTCATAACATATCTAGTATACAAGAACATGCAATGAATAAAATACTCTCATAAAACCGTAGAAAGTATCAATACATCAAATGTATCTGAACAAAGCTCATAAACAGTACATCATAGAGCACTAAACCAACATGAACTCATACCAACTAGAACCGTTACGGGATGGAGAATGTGCATTGATTATCGAAAACTTAACACAAACACCCGTAAAGACCACTTCCCCCTTCCATTCATTGATCAAATGTTAGAGAGACTTGCATTGCACTCTTACTTTTGTTTTCTCGATGGTTACTCCAGTTTCTTTCAAATTCATATAGAGCATGCCATTTGGTTTATGCAATGCACCTGCAATTTTTCAAAGATGCATGATGGCTATTTTCTCCGATGTCATTGAAGATATTATGGAGGTATTCATGGACGATTTTTCTGTCCATGGACCCTCCTTTGATGCGTGTTTAAACAATCTGCATCGAGTGTTAGACAGGTGACTCAAGGCGAATTTGGTTTTGAATTGGGAGAAATGCCACTTCATGGTGCGAGAGGGCATTGTACTTGGTCATCGGATTTCGGACAAAGGATAGAAGTGGATAGAGCGAAAGTGGAAGTGATTGAGAAGCTACCGCCACCGACCAATGTTAAAGGGATCCGAAGTTTCTTGGGTCACGCCGGATTTTACAGGAGATTCATCAAAGATTTTTCGAAGATAGCGAGACCCTTGACCGCGCTTTTGGGCAAGGACATCGATTCATCAAAGATTTTTCGAAGATAGCGAGACCCTTGACTGCGATTTTGGGCAAGGATGTCCCATTTGAGTTTAATGGGGAGTGCCACAAGGCATTTGGTATATTAAAGAAGGCATTAGTATCACCTCCGATCATTCAACCCCCGGAATTGAACATCCCTTTTGAATTGATGTGTGATGCAAGTGATTTTGCGGTCGGAGCCGTATTGGGACAAAAGAAGGATGGAAAGCATTATGCCATATACTATGCAAGTCGGACGCTCGATGATGCCTAAATGAATTATTCCACCACGGAGAAAGAGCTCCTTGCTATAGTATTTGCCTTCGAGAAATTTAGATCATACTTGGTGGGCTCTAAGGTGGTCGTATACACGGATTACGCCGCCTTGAGGTACTTGCTCACGAAGAAGGATGCTAAACCAAGGTTAATCCGATGGGTGTTCCTTCTACAAGAGTTTGATCTAGAGATCCGCGATAGGAAAGGAACGGAGAATACAGTGGCGGATCATATATCGTGATTGGAGATACCTGAAGCTATACCAATAGATGATTCACTAAGGGAATAACACATCTTATCCTTGGAGATCAAGAACGTGAGTCCTTGGTATGCGGATTACGTCAACTATTTGGTTGCCAAGGTAGCACCCCCGGAGCTAAGCTACAACGGGAAGAAAAAGTTCTTCCACGATGTTAGAGACTACTTTTGGGATGAACCTTTCTTGTTTAAGAGAGGTAAGGACGGATTATTTCGAAGATGCATTCCGGAGGAGGAAGTGAAGCAAGTGATACATCATTGCCACGCATCGGATTACGCAGGGCATTTCGCCTCGGCCAAGACAGCTGCAAAGATCCTACAATCGGGTTTCTATTGGCCAACTTTGTTCAAGGATGT